>NC_133621.1:152434330-152759330 GCF_048593235.1 Sminthopsis crassicaudata
CTTCCTTTCATGTAAAATAAGGATTAAATTAGTTTTAATATGTTATGCCCCTTCTGATCTTTGCCTTTGAGTTACTGTTTTAGAAGTCTACTGATTCTTCTTTCTTATTTCTACTGCTACAACCAGTTGTTTTAAAAGATATAACTCAATATTTATACAAACTTATTATATGAGTGAAATAACTAAAATCAATAAACAGAAAAATATACTTGATTGCAACAATGCAAAGAAAAGCAACACTGTAAAGCAGAATCAATTGTTTGCTTTTTCAATGGATGGGAGAAGAGAATTCAGAACTCAATTTTTTAAAAAAATGAATCCTAAAATTAATTTTAAAAAAAGAAAGAAAAGTATCTAGAACACAGACTAGTGTGACATACTTTCCTCCTCTTGGCAGAGAAATATTGTACTATAATTATGGAATGAGATGAGACATATATTATCAGATATGGTCAACATGTTGAGTTTTTTGTTTTGTTTTGTTTTGTTTTGGTTTTTGCCCAATTATTCTTCTTTGTCACAAGAGAAGATGCAGTAGGGATTAGATCATTGTTGAGAGACACTGATTAAAAAAAAAAGTAAAAACAAAGCACAATTTTCTAAAAAAAGAATTCTATACTATAAAATTTATCATGGTGTCAAAAGAAATCTATAGGAATTAAAAAATAGCAAAAATGTGGGAAATCTAACCCTCAGCTTTTTTTAATGTCCCACGTAGATGAATTTTGACTATATGAGAAATTCCACAATCCATGGTGGAAAATCAGACTCATTATTTTATATGTATGATATGTACACCTCATACAACCAAACTTGATGAAAGTAGACAAACAGCCAGCCAGCCAGCCGTCTTTCATAAAGAGCAAAGATAAAGAAAATTGGCAGCTTTTGAATATTAATAGGACCTATCATATCCAAGAAATTGGCAGATGAGTTGATGTTCTTTCAGGGTTCCAAAATAAATTCTTGAAAGTTCATACTCATTGCTTCATGAACAAAGCATAAAACTACAGAACTCAAAATCAACAGAAAAAAACAAATGTTTTGTTCAAAAAATAAGCTTTGAAGTTAATTGAAGCTAAAAGAGGAATTGTCAATGAGCCAATATTGGAAGGATTCAGACTACTAGCATTTTGAAATCAATTTGTTGGAGAATTTCTTGGAATTTGAAAGGTCTGTGAATGCTGATTCCTTATAGCTCAAGTTCAAATATCTCCCAGAGACTGAAGCAGTTTATCTAATTCTACCATGTATTTTCGCAGAAATGTTTTTGCTATTATTTTCAATTTTATATGAAACTCAATTTATTAAAAATCTATTAAGTACCTTTTATACACAAGACACTAGGGTAGATTTTGAGAAATAGTGTCCCAAGCAGCTTCTGCCATCCAGGCTAATTTTTTTCCTGAGTTTTCCTGGTATTACTCATTCAAATTCTCCGTTTATCTGTTTGACCCTAAGTTAATCAATTACCATGAATTTATTAAGGGCCAGCTATATACCAGGCATTGAAGATGCAAGTATAAAAAAATGAAACAACTTGCAAAGAGCTTACATTCCAGTTCTCCTTCCCTAGATCATTATTAGTCATGCCCCACTCCCTTTTGTTGAACTCCAGGACTCAATGTCAGACTCTCCTTTCTTTCCTATACTTCCTGGGTGATCTCATCAGTTCCCAGTGGCTCAAACAATTGGGTTTGGGGTTTTGCTTGGTTTGACTGGTCTTTTTTAGTTCTGTGCTCAAGAATTTCAGTTCCCATCAGATTTGGGAGTTTCTGCCATTGTAGCAAGAGGAAACAAGATTCAAGAACTAGTGTGGATGTCAGCCTAGTAGAGAAGCTCTGAGAAACCAAGGGGCTGATATGCCCAGGGAAGCTTGAGATCTTGAACTTGAAGAGCAATGTTATATGGTAACTGAGTTAAGCTATGAATCTAATTCCTATCATCACCAGAGACTTAAGGGTATTTTCAGGTTTATTTTATTTATGTTTTCATTTATTTCTTTGAAGTGAATACTACTTTAAAAAAACTATTCATATTGTTAAGCAATAAAATGGAACTAGTTGGCTCCCGTGAAATTGGGGAAACCACCATCAGGGGGAACTTGAGTCAATGGCACATAGAGTAGACATGTCTAAATCCTTAAGAATATCTGAGAACCTTTGGAGAAGGGTAAAATGTAACATGTCTGGTCTTCTTTGGGCCAGAATAATTAGTAGTAACACATTTTATTTTTATTTTTCCTTATATTTAGAAACATTTCTTTCCACCTCCCAGTAGAATACAAGCTCCTTGAGGGCAAGGGTTGTTTCATTCTCTTTTTTGTATCCTCAATACCTTTGTTCTAGCCCATAGTAGATACTTTAAAACTTTGTTGATTTGAATTGGAATACAAAATAACTTCAGAAATAAGTCAATACTAACAAATGGAAGTATCAGGAATGCTTTCCGATGATAAAGACCATCTAGGATGAAACTTAAGGAAGCTAGTAATTCAAAGAGCTTTCAGTGAGGTAAGAGTGAATGTCAGGAATAAAGGCTAGCTTGTGAAAAGGGGAAAAGATGGGAAATATAGAGTTTTGATAGTTAGTGGATATATTTGACTTGAAAATACTGTGCCCATAGAGAATAATAGAAAAATGTAATTCTAAAGGTAAATTAAAGCCTGATTATAGAGGAAATTTAATAAACATGCCAAAAAACTGGTGTTTTATATTGGAAACAATACTTGGGATCATATGATTATAGATTTAGAATTGGAAGAAACTTTGGAGGCTCTATTTCTACCCACTCATTTTACAGATGAGAAAACTATATCCTACAGACATTAATAACGTTCCCAGAACCACTCAAGGTATAAACTCAGAGGTAGGATTTGAAACCAGATTCTCTCATTCTGGATCCAGAGTTCTTTCCCCAAAATAATTATTTTCAGTCCTCCATCTGAGAAATCAGGAATACCACTTACATTGCTCTTCTGTTAAGTGTCTCAAAAAGTCCCTCTACCCCCAAACCACAGAATTGTTTTACAATTAGCATGGTTGTGAACAAACTTGCTTTCCATTTCCTAATGATATAAATTAGAAATAGGATTTTCTGAACTTTGCTCAACTAGCTAACTTTACTGTCCTCCTAAATAGAGAAGTCTTGTCAGAATTTATTAACAGCATGAAGCCAGAAGTCAATCAATCCAGATAGGGTATCTTCTCCCCCCCAAAAAAAAGAAAAAAAAAACTGTTCCTTGAATGTAAAGATGAGACATCCTCAAAGACAAAGGTCTATACAAGAGCTTAACGAGCTTAACTAGTCTAAGGGACAGATTCATGAACAGTTATGTCTCTAAGCAATCTGACCAACTCAGACTATTTCCATGGTCTTTTGCATTGTCTACAACTATATTTAGACCACTGAATCCCTCTCTTAGGTAATTCTGCTTTTTCAGGAACATATAGACATATGGGGATCATAGAGATATAGGGGATTATAGGTTTTAAATCTGGAATTGACATTAGAGATCAATTAATCTAACCTTCCTATATTATAGATGAAGAAATTGAGGCCCAAGCAGATGAAATAATCAAATCACATAGGGATAACAAGTAATAAAGGTGATATTATCTAACTCCAAATGCAGCATTCTCTACATTCTACTGTAAAGGACTTTGTCACAACCTAGTGGGGACAGATATAAATTTGGATGCAATTTGAGAATTACATACAAGTTGTTACACTGAGAAAATAGAAAAAGGGATTCTAAAATTGCTGTGAAATAAGGCTAGGGCTCAAAAGCAGGTTTGCCTGATAATTCTGGATCTCAGTTATGTCTGAAGACTGTTAAAATCTTAAAATATCAATTTATATGGAGAGTGAACACTTGTTAGCTGACTATCTCCTTTGCTAGTTTCCTCCTCTTCCAATATTCCACAGACCTCATTTCTCCCTTTCTTTTAGGTTCTCCTGGGTAAAGGGAGGCCTTTCCTAAATTGTGCTGTCTTAGTTAGGGTGCAAAGGCCCTTTCTAGGTCCTTCTTTGAGAACTCAGGCCATTGAAATGTAAAGGGGAAAAAAAGGTTACTCTTGGGAAAATGAGAAGTCAGGTCATTTCATCTTGAGTTTAGATAGGAAGGAACGGAGGGAGGGAGGGAGGGAGGGAGGAGGGAGGGAGGGAGGGAGGGAGGGAGAGAGAGAGAGAGAGAAGAGAGAGAGAGAGAGAGAGAGAGAGAGAGAGAGAGGAAGGAAGAGTGAAGGGAAGGAAGAGTGAAGGGAAGGAAGGAAGGAAGGAAAGGAAGGAAGGAAAGGAAGGAAGGAAGGAAGGAAGGAAGAAAGAAAGAAAGAAAGAAAGAAAGAAAGAAAGAAAGAAAGAAGAAAGAAAGAAAGAAAGAAAGGAAAAAGAAAGAAAGAAAGAAAAGAAAGAAAGAAGAAAGAAAGAAAGAAAGAAAGAAAGAAAGAAGAAGAAAGAAAGAAGAGAAAGAGTGAAAGAAAGAAAGAAAGAGTGAAAAGGAAGGAGGAAGGAAGGAGAGTGAAAGGAAGGAAGGAAGGAAGAAAGGAAGAAAGAGAGAAAGAAAGAAAGAGAGAGAGAAAGAGAGAGAGAGAAAGAAAGGAGGGAAGGAAGGAAGGAAGGAAAGGAAGGAAGGAAGGAAGGAAGGAAGGAAGGAAGAAAGAAAGAAAGAAAGAAAGGAAGGAAGGAAGGAAGGAAGGAAGGAAGGAAGGAAGGAAGGAAGGAAGGAAGGAAGGAAGGAAGGAAGGAAGGAAGGAAGGAAGGAAGGAAGGAAGGAAGGAAGGAAGGAAGGAAGGAAGGAAGGAAGAAAGAAAGAAAGAGTGAAAGAAAGAAAGAGAGTGAAAGAAAGAAAGAAAGAGTGAAAGGAAGGAAGGAAGGAAGGAAGAGTGAAAGGAAGGAAGGAAGGAAGAAAGGAAGAAAGAGAGAAAGAAAGAAAGAGAGAGAGAAAGAGAGAGAGAGAAAGAAAGGAGGGAAGGAAGGAAGGAAGGAAGGAAGGAAGGAAGGAAGGAAGGAAGGGAAGGAAGGAAGGAAGGAAGGAAGGAAGGAAGGAAGGAAGGAAGGAAGGAAGGAAGGAAGGAAGGAAGGGAGAGAGGGAGGGAGGGAGGGAGGGAGGGAAGGAAGGAAGGAGGGAGGAAAATTAATTATGATGAGCTTAATTGTGTACCATTGCAGCATTGTCCTTATTCACATTCAATTACATAGACTGGTAATTATTTCAGCCTCTATGTATTCCAGCCAAAAGAAATTCATTTAAATGGCTTTACATATGTAACATATAGTTTATGGTTCCTCTTTTATTGTTGCTTTTTCAATTGAATGAAACTCACATCGAATAGTGTCTGTCTTTTAAAAAAATTTTACTTTCAGATTGACTTTTTTTTTTTTAATCCAACAGCTGCTTTTAGTTTAAATAGTTTACTGTTACTAAAAGCTATGGCAGCCCAGAGACATTTTTCTATCAAGGTTTATCTCCACTTGTTAAAGTCCAGATAAGATGCTGCCAGATTTTTCTGCTTCAAAAGAGATAAGAGCAAATGTAACTGTAGACTCTCCTCATTTATCATTAGCTTGTAGTTTTACAAAACAAAGTGAAAATGTTTCAATCTCAGATTAAAAAAAAAATAGAATAAATTTGAATTTGTCCAAGAAGGAGACTTAGGATATAGCAGCTATGCCATTTTTGTATAAGAGGAGAAAATAATTTATACTTGGTCTCATAATAAGACTTTAAAGATTAAATTGGTAAGTGCAACTTTGATCATAAGCCACATAATTTTTAAAACTATACAGAAGATGTGAATACTTTAGAATGGTAATTCTTTTTTTGGGGGGAGGGGGTTTAGAACTGTAATTCTATTTCAATAATGGTTTTATTTTCTTCCTAATATATTTTAAATACTTTGGACATTTATGTGATACTAACAATCTTTAAACAATGCATTTCTATACATAGCACTTATATTAGCTTTTTAGTAAGCACCAATATATACATATGTATACTTACGTGATTTCATAAAGAAAAAAAAATTACCTGATTTTAAAAATCAGATAATAGGAAACCAATGATATTTTCTTAGGAAGGCAAGTACACACTAACAGCATGTACGTGTGCACACATGTACACACACAAACACACACACACCTTAACCATTCATTCCTTTTCTGCCCAGTTTTGACACCAGCTCCTAGTTTTGCTTCATTATTGGCTGTCAGAGGCTTATGTCTGCACCAATGAGACTTCATATCTCAGTGGATGATCTACTCCAGAATAATTGAAAATTGATGGCAGTGGCCTTCTTACAAATAACTCCATTTGAGGTCAGATTGTTTTCATGGGATTTCTTTTTCAAAAGGGCCACCCTGCACTGCCATGATGTATGCATCACTTCATCTATCCTTGAAATATCTCCAGTTCTACAACAAAATGAAACAGCTGTTTCCCAGTAACTTACAGAATAATTTAAGGTAGGAAGTTTAAAATACCACAATACAATTAATGACCATTTTTCTTAGGGTCCTCTTATTTAAATGTAGTTTTAATATGTTTTTTTTTTTTTTTTTTACAAAAGATTGAGTTTCAGTTTTGGAAATCAATACCTCATTTGAAAAGAATTTTATGACAATATAAATATTCATCCAACTAGTAGAATAACTCATAACATGGGAAAAAATGCTCCAAATTTAGACAGATGGATAAAATGCATTTGTTATATCTCCCACTGGAAATACAGTATATTTCTTTAAAAAAAAATTGAGGGTGCTTATAAAAAATGAGCCAAAAGCTTAATTGCCTAAAAATTTTATAAAAAGGACACTAGAATTACATTCCAATGTTGACCTTACCAATAAAACCAGAAGATTATAAATGCAGAAGGCATGGGTCTCATTGTAATACAAATATCTTTATTAGTTAAAAGAAAAAAGAAGATATACTAGATGGCAGCATTAGTGTCTTTCCTAACTTCTCTCCCTGTTCTCAACAATAAGAATCCATGAGATACTACTCTAGTTAAACCTGGATAGTATATGTGATCAGAATTCCTCCCAGAGAGGGAAGGGTCATTTGCTTAGTGTTGCTCCAGTGTCCACATCTTTCTAGGTTTAAGTGGTAGAGCATGCCTAAATCATTAGTGAATTCCAGAATAAGATGGAAGATGGAAGATTAAGGACACCCAAATTTCAGTTAAGTCTAGGCAAAAAAGTATGTGGGTTTTTTTTTTTTTTTTTTTATCTCCTTAATGGTGTATTAGAAGATCACTCTAATGTCAACCTAATTGCCTGCTTGGTTAGGTTCACTAGACTAGGTATTATGGGTTATATCACATAGTTAACTTTCAACTGGAAAGGGAAACAGGAAAATTTAGCTGTGCATTACATGAATGTCACTTTAAAACATTTACTAATATGTTGTTTGAAGTGGACAGACTTTCCTAATGAATATAGAGCATACAAGAAATTCAAGACAAGGATTTTAATGATTTTATGTAGGTCCTTATCATTCTTTCTCCTTGGATTGTTAGAATGCAAGCTACTTGTAAATAGGGATTATTCCATTCTTTGTACTAGTTTCACATTAGAACAGTTCTGGATACATAGTAGATGCCTAATGTTGATTGATTTAATGTTCATGTTGATTGGCTGAATGACTACAGTTATGTTTTAAATTAGCCTATACTTGATTTTATTGGATTGGATGGGATGTGGATTTGAGTAATCCCTCAGTCAGCCTGAATCTCATTTTTTTTAAATTTACAAATCAGAGATAACAATTTATATAATTTATAGCATAGAGTTGATGATCAAATAAAATAAAACATATAAATTACTTTAAGCTATTATTACACTTCAACACAAATGTTTATAAATTTCATTAATAAATTAATGCACTTGCTGTTTCTTTCTCTTAAGATTCTAGATAAGAGATTGCCTTGTGATATGGTAGAATGATAACTGAACTTGGAGCCAAATGAGCTCTAAATTCATTTCCTGGCTCAAGCAACTTATTAGTTAAATGACTGTGGATAATTCACTTAAACTTCCTGATCACCAGATTTGTCATTTATAAAATGGTAGCAATACTAATACTCAGACCACCTACTTAATAGGATTATTATAAAAAGAAAATAAAGCAATATGTAGAAGATACTTTGCAGATATCATTATAAGACATAATGTAAATTGTTTTGTCTTAATTTTTGGACTTCATATGTTATTTCATTGGTTGGGGACATACCAAAGTGAACCAAATTTAGCATTTATTGATTATCTATTTATAAGTTTTTTTTCCCCAAGTCTTTAGTTGAAAATAACAAATAAAACAAGACAAACTTTCATTCATGTTCCTTTAGGTGTTTATATTTAGAGGATATTGAGTTTCAAAAATTAATAATTTCTCAAGTTTAGAATCTATTGCAAAATTAAGAAATAATCTAAAGCAAAATATGAATTTGGTTTTAAATTCACAAATGTGGGTAAATATTTGTTGTCATTTTAAAAATAAAATTATTTTAACAAAAATAATATGTAATTTTGTACCATATTCATTGGTCAAGTTAGTAAAAAAAAAAAATGTTGTGATCAGAATACACAGAGCTTAACTCAAATCCCATCTTTTATTAGAGGGTTTTTTTTGGGGGGAGGGTATTCCTGCTTGAGCACCATTTGCTTCTCCAACTCATTTCAGATGAGGAAACTAAGACAAATAGGATGAAGTGACTTGCCCGGGTTCACACAGCTAGTAAGGGTCTGAGGCCAGATTGGAACTTCAGGCTCATCAGTTTATGCACTATGACACCACCTAACTTCCCCATGGCCTTTACTGAGGAATAAAATTGGAGGCTGTATAGCCCAGAATGGATATAAATGACAATGTCTTGGATGTTCAGAAGACTAGTGGAAAACCTTAAAGTTAGAAAGACCTAAATTCAAATTCAGTCTCATACACTTACTAGTTCTCTGACTCTGGAAAGTCACATAAACTGAGTGCCTCAATTTCCTCATCTGTAAAATTAGTACAAAAATAGTGCCAAACCTCCCAGTGTTGTTTTGAAGAGGTTATTTTATTACTATTACAATTAGAATGTAAACTCTTAAGATCTAATTCAGTTCCAATTGATCAATGAGGGACAGAATCAGCTATACCCAGAGAAGGAAAACTAGGAAATGAGTGTAAACTGTTTGCATTTTTACTTTCTGAATCCAATTCTTCCTGTACAACAAGAAATTTGGTTCTGCACACACATATATTGTATCTAGGATATACTATAACATATCTAACATGCATAAAACTGCTTACCATCTAGGGGAAGGGGTGGAGGGAAGGAAGGGAAAAATCGGAACAGAAGTGAGTGCAAGGGATAAGGTAAAAAATTACCCATGCATATGTACTGTCAAAAAAAAAGTTATAATTATAAAATAAAATAAAAATTTTAAAGAGTTTCATGTACAAAAAAAACCCCAAAGAATATAAACTCTTCAAAAGCAGATACTGTTTTACTTTTTCTTTTTTATCTGCCTTTATAAGACACAATGTGCCCCATATTATAGATGATAATAAATGCTTACTTGCTATATTGATTGATTGATAATAATTTACATGAAAAAATACATCAGTTCTTTCCTTTGTAACCACAAAAGAGATGATGATGATGATAGTAATAAGCATTTACAAAGTGCCCACTATGTGCCAAGCACAGTGCTAAATATTTTTAAAAGCCATTGTCTTTCCTAAAATGTCTGACAATGTTGCACAAAAAGAAAAGAAAAGAAATATCCATCCATACTCACAAAGAAACTTGTTCATTTCTGATCATGTGATGATTTCTAGGTCAGAAAGATTAGAATAATTTCAAGTATGAAAGGAAAATGACTCCAAAAAATGCCCAAGCAAGCATTACAAAACAGAACAGGGCTTTTAGAGAGCTCCATTTAAACAAGCATAAAACACAAAGGACATTGTTAAAGAACAAAATCACCAATTCCTTTTAAACAGAGACAAAGTGCATTACCACAGCTGCAGAAGGGGAGCTGGTGATTTCATCTTAATGAAGATAAAGGTGACATTGAAAGAGTCCAGAAGAGTGTAATTGAAGAGATGCTCAGAGGTGTGTTTCAGGTCAGTTAACATTATTGACTATCAAAACTGCTATTGTCCCTGGACAGTCAGAGACAGTTTGAGATACTTAAGACTAAGTAAATAATGATAAATCCCTCTTTCTCCTCTAGTGCTGATGGAAGAATAGATATTCATTGACACAGTTGTTGAATTGAAGAGAATTCCACTTCAGCTTTTGAAGTCCACTATAGCAGAACAGACTTTCAGTGACTTAGGTTGATGTTGAAAGTTTATTCCAATTTATGACAAAATTGAGTTTTATTTGAACTTGAATTTTTGTGAACTCTAATTGAGTGCATTTTAGTCTGTGCTGCAAAAACTAATGATGGAAAAAATAAGAAAGCAATTTTTTCTCCCTATAAAAGAGAACTCTAATTTTCTACTTTTATATCCTTTAGCAGAAATTGGTATGTGCCTGATTGTTGAGATATTTTGTTCCTTGCTTTTATTTTCTTTTGTGTTTTTTTTCTTCCCTCCACCAGTCACCCTAGAGATGACTACCATTAGACACAAATATGTATATATATGATTATATGTATATATATGAATATGTGTAAAATTATTCTGTAAAGTTGTATATCATTCTTTCTCTGGATGCAGATAGTATTTTCCTTCATAAGTCCTCTGGGGTTAATTTGGGTATTTAAAAGTCAAAATGACATAGTTACTCCAAGTTGCTCTTAAAACAATATTGTCATTACTGTATGTAGTTCTGCTCATTTTACCTTTTATTATTTTATACAAGTCTATTCATGTTTTCCAAAATCATTGAACTCATCATTTCTTATGACACAATAATATTATCATGATTTTATACCACAAACTTTGTTTCAACAATTCCCCAATAGACAGGTATTGCCATCTGAGAATCAATGTGATATAATGGGGAAAAAGCTGGAATTAAAGCCAGGAGATCTGTGTTCTTTTAGTCCAACTGTTGTCACTGTGCAAATCACATAAGTATTCTGGTCTTCAATATTCTCATCTATGAATTGAAGTAGTTAGATTGCAAACAAATCTTTTCCACTTTTAAGATCTTCAATTTTGTTGTTGCCATTGTTTAGTCTGACTCTTCATGACATGGCAAAACTGTCTATGAAGTTTTCTTGGCAAAGATAGTAGACTGGGATTAAGGCAAACAGAGATTAAGTGATTTGCCCTAACTCACATGGATGGTAAGTGTCTGAGATCAGATTTGAAGTCCAGTCTTCTTGACTCCAGACCTGCATTCTATCCACAGAGCCATATAGATGCCACATGATACCCTGATAATGCCAGATCTGGGAGGGAGTTGGGAAGTAGGAAAGCAGTAAAATAAAAATCTAGATCTAGATGGACTTTTCATATCTCCACATTTTATGAAATTCTATAAGTTCTGAGAGAAATTAGAGGTGATGTGATCACTGAGTATAGAGTACAAACTTAATTTCTTTGATGCATGTTAATTTTCTGAACACTTAGATGACCAAATGTTGTTATGGTTCATCCTTCATTCTCAAAGAGGACCAAGATTATCATGAGGATGCTGTCTTGATTTGTTTGTGAATTGTAGTTAAGTGAGACAGAACTGCACAAATCATCAGCCTGAATTTCTCCACAATCCTTGAAGCCCACTGCAAGACAAAAGTCAACTCAACTGGAAAACTAAACATTAATGTATTAGTGTATATTAAAGTGTAGGAAATAGTTTACATATTCAGTGGTTGATTCATTTCTCATTCAGGACTAGGATTTCATATGAAACATTTCTTTCATATTAATACTTATATGTTCATCTAAATATTTAACCTTCAAAAATATATCTAAAACATTTCTCACATCACAAGATTCTGTTTTCCATTGATTTCTTCCTTCTTATGATTACCAGATTCTTTCCTGTAGCTCAGTCTTGCTAATCTGCTTCCTATGCACAGTAATCCTTCATAGCAAACCAGTGAATATACATTAATAAGTGAATATTTGTCAAGTTTTTCCTTTTTATCCCCCATATTAAAATATGCATATACCAAATATGCTTTAAAAATTTCAGTAGAACAAGTCAACTTTATAGGATTGGCAAATGATTCAACAGATAATTTAATTGCAAAATTTATACGAAAGTGGATTCTACCTAATGACTAAGAGGTAGAAATAATGCAAGACAAAAATCCACTATGAACAAACACTAAATCAAAAGAATCTGCCCTTTTTAAAAAAAAAAATGTAACATTCTACATAAATATGTAGAATCCATCAAAGAAAGGCAAAGTACCTTGGAGAATTATTTTGGGACTTTCCCTTCCCACCATTATCACCCCCCTCCCGCCTCCTTTATTACCAGAATACAAATATCTTTGCTTCAGAATGAAATGATTGCCAGAAATTGTTTTTTAAAGTATTAAAGTTCCTCTCTTGGGTGCAAAAAATCCTGACCTTGCATAAATAGCAGGGATACTATGAGTTCATCCTGGAACACTCAGTTGAAGTATTTTTAACTTAATAAAGCTTTGGTGAATCCTAAACTTCTACTCTTCATGTACCCGAGTCACTATTGCTTAGCTCATCCTGGTGGCAATATTAAACACTGAACTAACAGGGTGGGGGAATAAAATTATAGCCTCCATAAAGTGAGTATAAATATATAAGTTTTCAATACCATGTTATCAGTAAAGATACTGGAATGATTCTAATATATACCTTTAAAGCTTCTCTGCTCCAAAATCTCTGGAATTATTTGAATAGCACCATAAGATGTTATATTTAAAGCAAGAAGTGATCCAGAGATCAAGTATTCCAACCTGCTCATTTTATAGAGAAAGAAAACATGGTTCATGAGTAACTTATTGTACTGAGAATAAGTTGTAAAACCTTAATAAAAAAAAGTAAGATTTAGCTTATAATTTAGCATATAAATGTAGTGAGAATAAGTTTTATTATATTAATGAGATAGTAGTAATACATATGTCCATTTAGCACAATTGATAAGGAAATAAGAATAAATTTTATTATTTTAATAAGATAGTTTATCAGTTTAGCATAAATAACTCAATTTTTTTTTGCTTAGGCAATTTGAGTTAAGTGACTTGCCCAGGGTCACACAGCTAAGAAGTGTTAAGTGTCTGAGACCATATTTGAACTCAGTCCTTCAGACTTCAGGGCTGGTGCTCAATCCACTGTGCCACCTAGCTGCCCCACTCTATTTTATTTTAAGCCTCTGTTTTGTGATTGAATAATTTATAAGCAAGTTGATTTTCAAAAATAAGGTAAATATCAGTATTATATGGTATGGTAAATGATTTGTCTTTTATTCCTAGATAATTGGTAAACATATATGGACTATTCAATAAGATAGCTCACCAGTGAAAATATGATCAAACTATGTGCTAAATATTGTAAGAATACTCATAGCTAAAAATAAAAATCCACCTAAGGCCTCATTCAATAGATTATTCTTACAGTGGAGTTAAGACTGGCTTTTGTGTTCCTAGCAACCAGTTCTTGGCTTGAGGCAGTGCTGATTGATGGAGAATTTCCAGATGACCATCTCAGAGGAAGATACAAGGTCTCAGATTGAGCAAAGTAGAAAAACTTGCTGTGAGTAAAAAAATCTCTATTTTTTTAGTACTTCTAAAATCCTGATGAGGATATTGTTTATAAATTTTGTTTAATAACGTTTGATTGCATGCATTGTTATATGTGAGATTATGTATGTGTGTGTATTATAGAGTGCTCACTATATATTAACACTTGTACAAAGTAACATAGGTGGTAGGCAGCAAAGCTGGATTCCAAAAACAGTTTTCGGACTCCATATCCCAGTCTATTGCCACTCAGTATTAAATAGGAATGTGCTTTTTTTTTGTCCTCAGATTATTATCTCAATTCTACCATCACTCTCCACTCTCCTTTTGGGATAATATCATTACCCTAGGGGATGATAGATTACATCAGAAAGAAAGATAACTGTGAGCCTCTAGACCAAGTATATTTGCCCAGAACAGAGGTTCATAACCTGGCCTTAAGGACTGTATATTATTTTTCTTTTTTCTTTTTAATTAATACATATCTTTAATAGATCCATTTCAAAAAGAGCAATTTTGGAGGGAATGGGGGAAGGCTTGAGTGTGTAATTAAAAATCAATACAAATGTAAAATATCTTACTAAATGTTTTACAACCACAATAAATTAACATTTAGGATGCTCTAGACAAAAGCAACATGTAGTAAAGACTGGAAGTGTTTCCATGTCAAAGCCAAATTTATAATGCAACCATTATTTGGAAATCTGCTTTGTTGAGAACATAATCTGTATTCTAAATTGACATCAACAGACAAATGATAATTTAGCTCAGTAGATATAAATGAAAATTTTGGCATAATTGCAGAAGTTATTCCCTGCAATGTACTGCCAAGTGAAATTGTACCTTTTATAAAACTTTTTCTTGATAAAGGAGTCAGTGAATTTGAATGGGGAAATAGAAGATGAAATTTGGCATAAATTGCTTTAATTCTAAGTCTATGAATACCTGGTACAGAGAAAGAGGGCACTTCTGTGAAGCTCATCTTCAATGTAAGAATATCAGAGAAGAGAAATTTCTTCAGAGATATTTCTGTCTACCTCAAACCAACTACAACAGAACATAATAGAAATATCACCCCTGGAAAACTTCCATTATAGGCCTGATTGTTTTTTTTTTCTTTTTGTATTCTTTAATGCCATTTCCTTCTCCCCTAAAAGAACATTCTATACTATAAAGTTAGGGTACAAATGTGGGGGTTCTAATATTCTTGATGGTGAAAAGGATCCAGTACTATTTACAGATCTTTTTCCATTTTTCTTCAATTTGTTCTCCTATTTTTGTCCTTAAATGATCTAGGAATTAACTAATTAGTTGGATTTCTTGCAAATCTTTCAAGATTATATTGTCCTTTATTGCTTCTTTTTGATTTATGTGGTGACACTGCTCATAATCTTCCATCATTTTTTTGGTAAAATTTTACAGTAAACTTATATTCTAAATGATGTTGCCTTTGGCTGCCATTTCTCTGCTGGAAAGTAAAATCTTTTCAAACTAAGGCACTTTCTGATTCTTTGAAGCTCATTCCATAAAAATTTATTACCTAATTCAGATTATAGCAAGTATTTTCTGTGAACTTTTGGGTTATTCTCTCATTTTTAATGAGTTCAATACCTGGATCATCATCTTTCTCCCCTCTCCAACTGTCCTCCTAGAGGACTTAAACATGCTTCTCGATATTTTCTCAAAAAATAGTTTTTAAGTTCCCCCAGATCTTATAATTTATTGCTCTACTCCATCTTAGCCAAAAGTATGTCCCAGGTCTTAGGCATCAATCATAAGTATTACAAACTCTGACTTATTTCTTTCTGATCATAGCTTCTTATGATACATTGTTTTCCCTTTTTACCTCTTAAATATATCTGTTGTCTTTGTCTTACATCTAATCCTTCCATTCCATTAATATTTTTTCAGTCTATTATCCTGTTGTAGTTTCATATATTGACCCTCTTCTCATTATTGACCTTATAGTTATTAACCTCCATTGTTGAATTTCTTGATTTTTTAACACTGGTTAAATGATTGGTGTTTTGCATATAAACATCTTAAACTAATTTCTCTAATGATGGTGAAGACATACTGAGACTGAATTATGAACTCTAAGAATTATAATTTTATAAGAGTATTTTTCTTTCTTCCATGGAAGGGATTAAAACTTTCAAGAATTTTGGCCACTGGGAAATGTATTAGGTTTTTGTTGTTTGTTTTGCTTCATTTTATCTGTTTTTCCCCAAGTTATTAAACTACTACCAAAACAAAAAAAGCTTATTTGTGACTTATTCAATTTCTTTTTCTATGATAGGGTTATTTAAATATTCTTTTCTTTTCCATTAATTTGGATAGTTTATATTTTTTATTTATTTTTAATGCAAATTGTTTTATATGTCATGTTGGGAGAGAAAAATCAGAAAAAAAAGGGAAAAACCATAGGAGAAATAAAAAAAAAAAAAAAACAACAGAAAAAAAAGAAGTGACAATGGCATGTGTTGGTTCATATTCAGTCTCCTTAGATCTTTTTTTTTTTTTTTTGATGCAAATGGCATTTTCTGTCCAAAGTCTATTGGATTGGTTCACATCACTGAACCACTGAGAAGAACCAAGCCTTTCATGGTTGGTCATTGTACATTTTTGCTGTTATTGTGTACAATATATTCCTGGTTCTGCTTGTTTCACTCAGCATTAGTTTATGTAAAATTTTCCAGACCTTTCAATAATCAGCTTGTTCATCATTTTTTATAGAATAATAATATTCCATTACCTTCATGTAACACAGCTTGTATTGTTCCCCAATTAATGGGCATCCACTCCTTTTCCAATTCTTTGCTACCATAAAAAGTGCTGCTACAAATATTTTGCACATATGGGTACAAAACTTCTTTATGATTTTCTTGGGATACAGACCCATTAATGGCACTATTGGGTCAAAGGATATGCACAGCTTTATAGCTCTTTGGAAATAGTTCCAATTCCTTTCCAGAATGGTTGGATCATTTTACAATTCCACTAATAATGCATTAGTGTCCCCATTTTCCCACCAACATTTATGATTACTTTTTCCTGTAATCTTAGCCAATCAGAATAGTGAGAATGAAAATTCAGAGTTGTTTTAATTTGTATTTCTCTAATCAATAGTGATTTAGAGCATTTTTCATATAACTATTAATTACTTTAATTTCATCATCTGAAAAATATCTGTTTATATTCTTTGATCATTTATCAATTAAGGAATGACTTGTATTCTTATAAATTTGGCACAATTATTTATATTTTTAGCAAGGAGACCTTTATTAGAAACACTGTAAAGTTTTTTTCCTCAGCTTTGTATTTCCCTTTTAATCTTGTTTCTGTTGGTTTTGTTTGTGCAAAAACTTTTTTTAAAAGTTTTTTTTTAAATTTTCAATACAATGCACAATGATTCTTGCATAGCCTTCTGTTTCAGATTTTCCCCTTTCCCCCACCCCCTCCCCTAGATGGCAAGCAATCCAATAAATGTTATACATGTTAAAGTATATGTTAAATCCAATATGTGTAAACATTTATACAATTCTCTTGTTGCACAAGAACAAATCAGATTAAAAAGGAAAGAAAATAAGTAAGAAAACAAAATGAAATTGAACAACATAAAAAAAGAGTGAGAATGTTACATTGTGATCCACATTCAGTTCCCACAGTCCTCTCTCTGGGTGTAGATGGCTTTCTTCATCATTGGAACTGGCCTTAATCATCTCATTGTTGAAAAGAGTCATGTTTTTCAGATTTTATCATTGCATACTCTTGATGTTGCCATGTACAATGATGTCCTAATTCTGTTCATTTCACTTCACATCACTTCATGTAAGTTTCTCCAGGACTCTCTAAAATCATCCTGCTGTTTCTTATAGAATAATAATATTCCATAACATTCATATACCCTAACTTATCCAGCCATTCTCCAACTAATGGGCATCCATCAAGTTCTAGTTTCTTCCCACTACAAAAAAGGCTGCCAGAAACATTTTTACACATATGGGTACAAGCCTACTTTAAGATCTCTTTGGGATACAAGTCCAATAGAAACACTGCTGGACCAAGGTGTATGTACAGTTTGGTAACTTTTTGAGAATAGTTCCAAATTTCTGCTGGATCCATTCATAGTTCCATCAACAATGTATTAGAGTCCCAGTTTTCCCACATCTCCTCCAACATTTGTCATTATCTTTTCCTGACATTTTAGCCAATCTCAGAGGCATTTAGATGGTCAAATAATTCTTATATTATCTTTTCTTTGATCTATTTTCCATATCAGTGAGATTTTACATTTTCTTTTATTTTTTATTATTTTTATTTTTTTATGTCATTAGCTTCCCCTTTTGCAATTCTATTTTAAGGAATCATTTTCTTCAATAAGCTTTTTTACCTAATTTTCCACCTGGTCAATTCTACTTTTTAAGGAGTTTTTTTTTTTCCTTCAGTGAATTGTTATATAACTTTTTCCATTAGCCAATTCTGCTTTTTTTCTTCATTGAATTTTTGTGCTTCTTTGACCATTTTGCCTACCTACTCTATTTTAAGGTGTCATTTTCTTTCTTTTTATGTGCTTTCTTTACCAAGCTGTTGATATTTTTTTCATGATTTTCTTGTATCCCTCTCATTTCTTTTCCTTATTGTTTTCTGTACTTCTCTTTATTTGTTTACTCTTCCATGAGTTATTTTTGAGGCTGAGAGCAATTGACACTTTTCTTTGAGTCTTTAGGATATAACAGTTTTGATCTGTTGTCTTCTTCTGAGTTTGTGTTTTGATTTTCCCTATCACCATAATAACTTTCTATAATCAAGATCTTTTTGTTGTTGTTTTGTTGTTGTCATTTTTCCAGCCTATTTTAAAAAAACTTTTAACTTTTATATTCAAATTGGGTTCTGCTCCTAAGATGTAAGAGGCACTGTCCCAAACTTCAGGGGTTTTTTTGTACCTGTTTTCAGAGGTTGTTTGGGCTTAAGGGAGTCTGTAGGTTTTCAGTTCTTTTGAGATGGTTTGATCTCAGAAGAGGTGCGCTTACTACTATCTTGACTTTGCTCTAGTCTATAATTAACCACAAGGGATATTTTCCATCTTAGAATGATGTCCAGGGGTATCCACTCTACTTACTACAGCTCAAAGTTCTGGTGTGATAGTGTTCCTCCTCATGCTGTGATACGGAAGTCACCTGCCAGTGGCTGCTGGAGCTCTAATTCAGACCTGTAGAACGGATCTCTTCATGTGAGTGGATGAAGATGATACAAGGAGACTCAGAAGCAGTTGCTGTTGTCTGACCTCTCCACTGAGAGGCAATTGAATTGTCTGACCTCTCTGTTCTTCCCTCTGCCTCCAATTTATTTCATTCCCAATCCACAAGTAACACCTGTGTCAGTAAAGGCTGCTTTGCAACTCCTTCAGATGTTATGACTCACAGCTGTGGAGGCTTTTGGAGAATTGACCTGTCCCTTCACCTAGGCATGGTCCTTAACATTCTCATTATGGGATTGTGATGCAAGTGAGTTAACTGCATTACAATGTAGGTAATGAGACAGTCTTCCAATGAATGACATCTAGAAAACTTTCCTGTATTCTTATTTTGTCTAGTCTCTTTCTTCACTAACTACTATTCAATAACCAATTTCCAGGATAATCTTCCTCAAATTTCACTATTAGTAGACACTACCTATTTAAACATTTTCATTTTACAAAAGAGAAAACAGAGACCCAGAAAAGTTAAAATTAAGGCACATATAGTAAGATTCAGAGCTGGGATATGAACCCTTGTCCTTCAACTCCAAATCAAGTATTCTCTCCACTGTGTCACACTGTCAATCTCCTATTCTGAAAACTGCAAGAATTCCAAAGTTAACAAATTATTAACTATTTATAATGCCAACACAATTGTGAGTACTGTCCTGTGTAATGTCTGGGTTAGCTCTCTGGAGAACCTCAGGATTAGTCAGAGTCAGAATCAGTCAAAGTCCTTGGTCTTTAGGAGGAGAAGTGAAGGAGGCAGGCAAGCTGCCACGTGGCTCATCAAAGATGAATCCTGGACTCTGGAGTCTGGTGTTTGAACTCTTCCCGGCTGAGTGTGCTGTGGCAGAGAGACTCTGATTCTCTTCCTTAACCCTCTAATCCTTTCCTCAATTACTTCACCACACCACATTCAGCAGGCGCCAATCATGAGGAGGAGAGCCATCACATCACCATATCATCTAAGTATATGTTTATTATTAAAGTATTTATCAAGTTTAAAAATATATTATTAGGCAATGTTGCTTACATACCAGTGGATATATAAATGGATACTATAAAGTCCTATTGAAACATTAACATATCTGATGTGATAACTGTTACAATTAATGGGTTATAAAAGATATTTTTAAAAATAATTGCATTTCATTTATGTTAAAGTATATAAACATGTACAATAAAGATAACTGTCTTCAAAACATAATCATTGAGATTCCTTCTTTAAAGACAAAAAATAGGAATGTTTCAAAATATGTAAAAAAATTAAATCCTTCTCTCTTTATTTTAGAATTTTGTAACTCTAACCTTTCCTTCTACCAAAGTAAATCACACACACACCCATGTCTGTTCCTTTTTCATTCCTAATCTTTAGAACTTTGTATCCTTATGTTATAGTTTACCTTTTTATGTAAAAGTTTTTCTTATTGCCTTATTGCAAAGTCATTCCAAATGGAGAAATTCTCCCTCCTCTTTTTCAAAATGTGGCTCAATTATCACCTTCCCAAGAATCATTCCAGCATTTAATCCTAAATAATGTGCACTCAATTGGCCACTGTATAATGAGTTTACCCTTGCCCTGAAGTTCTATAAATCCCAGTGGGAAGATAACAATATCAGAACAGAGAAACTATAAACCATAAAATGTTAAATAAATTATAGTAGGGGTTTACAAAGCAGATAGATAGATGGGTTATGTATTATAAGAAGTGGGATTTGACTTTAGTCTTGAAATTATATATACATATTATTTTATGGACTTTTGAACTTAGAATGTTAAACTTGGAATGGACTTTAGAGATTAAAAATCTCATACTATTTTATTAATGATTTAGCTAAATACCCCAGAATTTAAAATTAGGGGAAGCACTGATTGAAACACTGGCCTTCTGAATTTTAGTGTCTTTTCCATAAAAATTTAACTAATTCAATTGAAGGCTCTCTTGATGCTCTCTACCTTTGTCTCAAAAGACATTTTCTTCTGATTAATTTCTGGGGGCCAATTTAGAAACTCAGAGAATCAGGCCCTAAAGGAATTGGAGATAACAAGTCACAGAATTCCTCATTCTATATGCAAAGAAACAAGTCTTAAAAGACCAAACAATTTGCCAAAAGGTTTACAGCATGCAGTGGTAGAATTAGAATTAAATTTGGTATTCTGACTTTTCAGATAACCTCTTCATCTTTTTCCAATACCATAATTTTTCTTCTCAGATGTTATGGGCCAGAACTTGAAACAAGGTACTAAGTCAGTGGAATTGATAGAGACAATGGCTATTTAGCATGTGCTTAACAGTTCTCTAGTTCAGTACATGTATTTAGTATTTACTATAGTTATATAAGAGTCACACCTTTGATAACAGAGCATATATATAAGCTAGGAACCTTAGTCAGGATTCAGTGGGGGGATCAGAAGCCAGAGAAGGCAGGCGGAAGCTCAAGCTTTCAGAACTAAGGCCAGACTGAAAGGCTCTCAAGAAAGCTGCCCAGCCCCAGGAAGGAGATAATAATGGATCTAGAAAGCTAACTGGGCTGCAGGAAAGGAGCAAGACTTAGAAAGAGACAATAAAGGATTTGGACTTTAACCCCTGGCTACTCTTGTGGTAATTAATTGAACTAAAATGAAGGCTGCCTCCAGAGACCCCAAGAAGACCTCAACAAGAGAACATGCATTTTAGAGAGAACATTACATTTTTGGCACCCAATGTGGAGCAGACATGATCTTGATTTCAGCGGAAAAGTCTCTGATCCTGATTTCAGTAGAAAAGTCTCTTCAACCCAGAAATTAGGGTGAGTACAAAAATAGACAAGGAAGCTTTGTTAAAGGGCTAAAGTAGTATTTCAGCTAAAATGATACAGATGTTTAGAAAACAGTCTTCTTTTCCTCTTCAAGCAAAATGCGGAGAGAGCATTGTCCAACTTATGAAAAACCAAGGTTTGATTGTAATTTGGGAGCAGATCATTGAACTTTTAGAAATGGTACAGTAGACATCTCCTTTGTTCTCTATGGAAAAAAAATTGGATCTAGAAGAGTAGAAATTAATAGGAGAGCAATTATGCCAATATTACAGTGATAATGGACCTGACTCAATTTCCAAAGAAACACTTTATACATATAACACTTTATGCATATAATTTAATACAATTGGCTTTAGGAAATTATATATTATAGAATAAGGAAAAAGAAGAAAGAGCAGGAGGGGGAGGATCCAAATAAACTAGGTGAAAAGGATGAAGAATCAGATAAGAATGGCGTTAAGTATAATTCTGAGGGTGGTACTTACAGCAAGTACTTCACATTCCCCATTTCCTGATCTATCTACCTCAATTAACTCTTCATGGTTGGAGGGAGAAGAGGAGAGGGACAGGCAGGAATACAATCAGCACCACCTATGAAGCAGCCTATGACAAGATTACAAAAGGCACTGGTTAAAGCAAAAAATGAAGGACAGGATATATTTGATTTAATAAATGCATACCCTGTGATTGAAGAGCTTAAATCTTCATGTCAACAAAGGAGAAGATACACTCCTTTTGATCTGGAAAAAATTAAGGATTTGAAAAAGTGTTGTACTCTTTATGGGGCTACACTATATTATGTTAAGATGTTACTAGATAATTTGGCTTATGAAATTTTAACCCCCAGTGATTGGATAGCAAGGACATGTTTAGAACCTGGACAAAACTTGTTGTGGCTTTTGGAATATTATGAATTATATAGGATTCCAGCCCAACACAATAAGCAAAGTGGAGTTAAGGTGAAGGTCAGTATGCAGAGAATTCAGCCCAGATTAATTACCCCATAGGAGTGTATGAACAAATTGCTACTGCTGCTATAAGAGCTTGGGGTACCCTTCCAGGGAAAGATCGAGGGGGAGCCTTCACAAAAATAGAGCAAGGTCCCAATGAACCCTTTGTGGATTTTGTGGGACATTTGCAAACATTGCAAACCACTGGAGAAAATGCAGCTACAGAAATAATGATCAGACAACTGGCTAAGGAAAATGCTAATGGGGTTTCGAGAAGAATTAAATGGGGACTACACCAAGATGCTCCTTTAGAGGAGATCATAAGACGCTGTGCCACAGTAGGCACAAATGCTTATTATGCCCAGACTATGATGAACATGGGAAGACAGGGTCCCTCTTGGCAAGGGACTTCTAAAGAGACTCGATGTTTTCAGTGTGGAAAAATAGGCATCTGAAAGCCCAATGCAGGTTTAGAGATAGAGTGAGAGAACAGGGTGAGAAAAGACTTAAAACCTTATTTCCAGAATGTCACAAGGGTTTCCACTGGGACTCAGAGTGTATATTGACCAAGGGAATCGAGAGGTGGGGGCCAGCTCTAAGACCTCAATCAAAAGACAGAATATAGACTTTTTAACCCAACAGAAGGGCAGTGTACAGTGTGAGTGGGTCCAATATAATTGCTAGGTGATGAGAAGAGATTTAGAAAGTGATACATAAAAGGGACTAGATAGGTTAACTGCTTGGGAGAAAGGATTTGTTTGTATCTCTACAGATGGAGAAGGAAACAGATAAGTGGCAATGAGCACCTGGAGAGAGACAGAAAAAGAGAAAAACCTCGAAAGAAAGGAGAAGACCAAGAACAAAATCTGCAGGAATCATTGGATTCCTTAACACAAGATGAGACTATTGCAGGACTTTGAAATTCACAGGAATTATTGGATTCCTGTCACATGAAGTAATGGACAATAGATTCATTTTGGACTATTTCTAGGACTTATGGACATGTATAATTCCTCATGTTGATTCATGTTATTTGTTACATCACTACTAGCCTGTGTTATATTGCTATGTGCTTATGTAATTATGTGTAATACCTCTCATATTGATAGATTTATGTATACCTGTTTTAAGAGTGAGATCCTTCAGAAACCCACTAATCTGATTTGAGTTCCCATTTCATTTGGTGTTTTCATCTCCCTGAGATGTCAGGAAGGGTTTGATCACCTCTTCAAGGAAGATAAAGGCACAATATCAGAAGAAAACAATGAAGTTAAAATAGCCATAAAACATCCAAAAATGTGATTTGGATATAAGCCCAAAAAAGATTTCTTGGAAGAGTTTTAAATGACTTTAAAAATCAAAATAAACTGTCAGAGAAAAAAATGATGTACAGAAATAAGTGTGAAGGAAGAAAATTGTGAAAAGATAATGAAAAGCTTAATTTAAAAAAAAAGCCAAATTGGCCAAATAAAAAAGGAATTAATTTCCCTGATGAAGATAACTTTTAAAAAATTGGCTAAATGCAAAAAATGGTACAAATCTTACTTAAAAAAATCATTAAAATAGAATTGGGCAACTGGAGGCTAATGTATCAAGAAAAATAAAATGAAGGCAAAAGAATGAAAAAATTAAATAAAATGTGAAATTTATCATCAGAAATTAAATAAATCAACAGAGAGCTAATTTTAAAATTATGGTCCCACCTGAAAGCCAGGATTAAACAAGGAGTCTAGACATTATATTTCAAGAAATTATTGAAGAAAGCTATCTAGATATCCTAGAACCCAAGGGTAAAATAAAAATTGAAAGAATCTATAAATCACCAGTTAAAAGAGAACCCCAAATGAAAACATCTAGAAATGTTTCATGCAAATTCCAAAGCTCCCAAGTCAAAGAGAAAATACTTAAGCATCCAGAAAAATTATTCAAATATCACGGAACTACAATCACACAAAGTTTTCCATCTGTCATAATAAAGGATCAATGCACTTGGAATATGACATTCCAAAAGGCAAAGAAGTAGAATTACAACCAAGAAAAACTAACCCAGCAAAACTGAGTACAATCATTCATGGGGGGAAATGGATATTTAATGAAATTAAAGGTGGTCAATATTTGAACTTCACTCTTATCTAAATTGATTCAAATTTAAAATTACATTAAAGGATAGGAAGGGTTGGAATATGGCATTCTGGAGGGAGAAAAAGCTGGGATTACAACCAATAATCAGCAAAACTTACTGAACAAAATAGAGCATAATCTTTGATGGGGAGGAGGATATTTAATGAAATAAAGAAATTTCAAGCATTTCTGATGAGAAGACCAGAGTTGAATAGAAGTGCAGGCTTTCAAATAAAAGACTCAAGAGAAATATTAAATAGGTAAACAGGAATGAGAAACCATAAAGAATATAATAAGGTTAAACTGTTTATATTCCTTATAAGAAGATGGTCCTTATAACTTCTAAGAACTTTCATTATTAAGGCAGCTAGAGTTGGTACACATAGACAGAGGGCATGGGTGTGGGTTGAATATGATGGGATGATATATTTTTAAAAATAAAGAGTAAGAAAAAGAAATGTACCAGGAGAAGGGGATAGAGAGATGTAGAAAGGGATAAATTATTTCACATGAAAGACTTTTTACAATAGACAGGAATGGAGAAGTGAAGAGGGAGTTCTTGAACCTTACTCTGATTAGAACTAGCTCAAGGAGGGAATAACATATCAATCAATTTGGTATAGAAATGTATCTCATCCTACAGGAAAGAAAGGAGAGAAGAGATGGAGGGAAATCTGATGGAAGAGAGAGTAGATGGGGAGAGGAGGAAGACAGAAACAAAGATAGGCAGTATAAAAGAGACAGAGACAGAGAGACTAAGTAGGATAAGTAGGCAAAATAGGATGGAAGGAAAGCAAGTTTGTCTGATAAAGGCCTTATTTCTCAAATACGTAGGGAAATGAATCAATTTGTTTTTGCAAATAAGTGCCATTTCCAAATGTTGAATGCTCAAAGGCTATAGATAGGCAGTTTTCAAACAAAGTAATCAAAGCATAAATCACTATTGATTATAAAAATACAAATTAAAATAACTCTGAGTTATCAACATCAAATTGACTAATATGACAGAAAAAGAAAATGAAAAATATTAGAAAGGAAGAGGAAAATTGAGATACAATGCACTGTTGGTGGAATTTTTAACTGATTCAACCATTCTGTTGAGCAATTTAGAACTTTACCTAAAAAGCTATAAAATCATGCACATACACTCTGACCTATCAATAGCACAATTAGATTTGCATCTCGAAGAAATATAAAAACAATAAGGATGATGACATATGTACAAAAAACTCTCTTATTTGTGGGAAAGAATTGGAAACTGAGGAGATGCTCATAAGTTGAGGAATCATTGAATAATTGGTATCATTTTGTTGGAATGCTGTTTTGCAATAATAAATAATGAGTAGGTTCTCAGAAAAAATCTGGAAAGATCAGTATGAACCGATGCAAAATGAAATGAGCAGAACTAGAAAAATATTGTGCACATCAGTAATAGCAATATTGTACAATGATCAACTGAGAATGACAACTAATCTCAGCAATGTAGTAATCTAAAAAAATGCCAAAGGAGTTATGATGAACATGTGTGTATATATATATGTATATATATGTATATGTATATATAGTGTTCATCTTCAGAGAAAGAACTGATAAAGTTTGAATGAATTTGCATCCTTACTTTAAGTTGAGATTATTTTCCCCATTCCTACCCTCTCCCTTCCCCTTCTGTCAGTGTATCCTTTGTAACCCATACATTTGTGTGTGAGAGACAGAGGGTGTGTGTGTATGTGTGTGTGTGTGTGTGTGTGTGTGAGTGTGAGTGTGAGTGAAAGAACAGAGGGAGAGGGAGATGAGAGTGAGAAGGAGAGAGGGGGGAGATGGAGAGGGAGACAAAGGGAAAAGAGAGAGAGGGGGAGAAGGAGACGAGAGGAGGGGAGATGGAGAGAGAGAGAGAGAGAGAGAGAGAGAGAGAGAGAGAGAGAGAGAGAGAGAGAGAGAGAGAGAGAGAGAGAGAGAGAGAGAGAGAGAGAAGGAATCATCCCATAAAATCAGCTCATTTCCAAGCCTCTGGCTATGTAGAATCCTTCTAACTGCATTAATAATGATAGCGTTTTTAGAAGTTACATTTATCATTTTCAAATTTATTTAAACTTTAAAAACGTAATAAGACCTTTATAATTTATCTTTCATGTTTATCTTTTTATTCTTTTCATTTCTGATGAGTAGGTTATTCTTTGTTGTAATCCTAGCTGTTTTCCCTTCTGCAATGTTATATTCCAAGTTCTTTGCTTCTTGAACATGGTAGTTGCTAAATTTTAAATTTTAATTTTAAGTGGTCCTGACTAGTTCCCCAATATTTACATGTTTTCTTTCTAGATTACAATGGTCCTCAAACTTTTTAAATAGGGGGCCAGTTCACTGTCCTTCAGACTATTGGAGGACCAGACTATAGTAAAAACAAAAACTCACACTCTGTCTCCGCCCCTCAGCCCATTTGCCATAACCTGGAGGGTCGCATCTGGCCCATGGGCCGTAGTTTGAGAACCCCCTGTTCTAGAATCTTGAAGTATTTCCATTTTGACCTTGGAACTTTAGAATATGGTTCTAATGTTCCTAGGCATTTTCATTTTGAGATCTCTTTCAGTTGGTGATTGATTCTTACAGCTTCTATTTTACCCTTTAGTTCTCGGATATTAGGATAATTTTCCTTTATAATTCCTCTACATGATGCTTAGGCTCTTTCTTTGCTCATGGCTTTCAGGAAACTGATAATCATAAAGTATCTTACCTTGATTTATTTTCATGTAAATTAATTTTTAGGAGATTTTTTGCATTTTCTTCCATTTTTTCATTCTTTTGACTTTGTCGTATTGTTTCTTAATGTCTTATGGGACTATTAGCTTCTACTGCTCAATTATAATTTTTTTTTTGTTTTTCTTTCTTTTTTTTTTTTCTTTTCCCTGAGGCAACTGGGGTTAAGTGACTTGCCCAGGGTCACACAGTTAGGAAGTGTTAAGTGTCTGAGGCCAAATTCTAACTCAGATCCTCCTGACTTCAGGGCTGGTGCTCTATCCACCTCGCTGCCCCTCAATTATAATTTTTAAAGAATTGTTTTCTTAGGTGTGTTTTTGTTTCTCTTTTTCTATTTGGCTAATTCTGATTTTTCAAAAAAGTCATTTTCATCAGTGAAATCTTCTATGTATTAATTAGTTAATTAATATTTATTAGTTACTTAAATTTTAACTTAATTATGTTTTGTAAGATGTTATTGTTTACAGTATTTTGTGCCTCTTTTTACCAAACTATTAATAATCTATAATTTTATTCCTTCGCCTTATTTATTTTTGCAATTTTCCCTCTACAGCTGATTTTGAAAATAGTTTTTAGCTCTTCCAGAAATTATTGTTGAGCTTTCGTCCTTCTCACATTTTTCTCTGAGGTTTTGTTTATAGGGTTTTTTTAATATTATAGTTTTCTTCTGAGCTTCTTAACACTATAATAGATTTTTATCATTAGGTTCTTTTTTTCTTGTTTGCCCATTTTTCTAAACTATTTTTTGACTGAATTTTATGTTAAAGTTGAGCTCTATTCCAAGGGTGAAGTTAAAGGACACTCTCCCAAATTTCAGGCTTTTTTTTTTTTTTTGAACTTATATTTTCAGACTTAATTCTGGGAGTTTGGAAATTGTTGGTGCTTCCAAGGTGATGTGATACAGGGTGTGGTGTGGTCTTTTTTTCTTTGATTGGTACTGTGGTCCTTACTCAGAAAGGGCCCCAGATTCCTTGTGACTCTAAGTAATATTGTGCTTTGGGATACCTTGAGACTGAAAGCACTCCTCTCTGCTCTAGAACTATGAACCAAAAATAAGTATAGGTAATGCAATTATCCACTTGTATTCTGTTACAAATCCAATGCCAGCCCAGCTAACTTATTATATCTTTTTGACCAGTTTTCCAATTCCATTACAATCTCTGGCTTAAGAGCTCCTGAAGTTGCTGCTGCTGCTTACTGCCTCCTAGAATTACAGCTAGTGTTGCTACCAAGTTGACACCTGACCAGTCCTCACCCCAGTATCACAGATACTTCCTTTTAACATCTTAAATTATCTTGATCTGGAAAAATGCCTTGCCTTTGTCTTTTGTTGGCTATACCACTCTAGAATTCAATTTGAGTGATTTTAAAGCTTTTGGGAGGTAATGTTATAAGAGCTTACCTGCTTCCTCTTCTGTATCACCTTGGCGCTGCTCCCAGAAGTCTAAACTAATTTCAATTGTGTAAATATTTTTAAGTGCTTACTATGAACAAGGTGCTTTTCTAGATATTAGGGATGCCAAAAATAAAATGAAAGTCTCTGCCTTCCAGGAACATACACATTCTCCTTACATACAAATGTAAGTAAATATAAGGTAATTTGAAAAATTGAAGTATCAGTTGGGGGCATCAGGGAAGGCTTATTGTGGGAGATATCATGTCAATTGATTCTTGAAGAAAAGGATTTTGAGAAATAGGGATGATGCTGGAGTATTTTCCAGGTATAGTGAATGGCTTGTGGGAATTTAAGGAATGGAGTGTCAAGTCTAGGGAACAACTACTAGTCCAGCTTTATTAAAATATAAAAGTCATGAAATTCATAAAATTATGAAATGAGAGTGAAAAGCAGGAAACATTGAGGAGAGGCTAAATGTCAGCTAAAGAATTTGTATTCTTATTATATAAATAATAGGAAATCAACAAAGGGACATATTTAAACATGTCCAAAGAAGATTATTTTAACCACCATATGGAAGATAGATTGGAGATAAGAAGAAAAAAACACCAAATGGGAGTCTATTATGCTAGGGTAGAGAATAGGTAGTGAGGACTTGACCTGGAATTGTGTTTGTGAGTGGAGAAAAGAGACATATTCAAAGAATATCATCAAAGTAAATTGAAAAGATATGGATTGGGATTTGGTAGATGAAGCAAAGAACAGTCAAGAATGATCCTGAGATTATGAATTTGAATTAAGATAATTATACTTTTAACAAAAATAAGAAATGTTCAGGAAAATGTAATGGAAGTGAAGATGGGGATAAGGAGATATATTGTGGAAATGATGATTGAATTCAAGACTTCTTTCTTTCAATGGTATGAACTCTACAGGAAAGAACATTTAGGTCATGCTGCAGGACAGAAAAAATAAGAAAGAATACTTACATTTGGGAATTATCTGCATAGAGATAGAAATTGACAAAATCTGCAAGGCAGCATATTTAAAGAAAGAGGGCTCAGGACAAAACTTTGAAAATATCTTTGGTAAAAATGTAAGGGGTAGAATTTTTTTTTAATTTCTGGAATCTCAATATATATCAAGCTGGTCACCAAATTTTCATATGAAGTAAAATATCAATAAATAATTGTTAACTATGAGTTATTGAATTTTTCAGAATTTCATGTTATAATAATAGGAAATAAAGTTTCTTTTCTCTATCACCCCAAATTGCAACACACACTCAATGTTTTCTCTTTTCATGAAGAAAAGAAAAATCCTTCTAACCAATTTATTGAGCAACAATATTGTGTAATTCCTCAATGCACAGCAGATGGCACATTTGCACATAAGTAATGAGTGTTCTGCTGTTGACGCACGATGTTTTAGCAAGAGTTGATATGATCCTTTTTTTTCTTCCTTTCAATGTTATGACATCAGTTCTCCAGGAAAGAAAACCAGCTGGAGAAATGTTCAACCAGCATAATCTAAACGATATTAGGTTCCATAAACTAAACTCCCTCATCTTTAGTAACTAAAAGCAGTTTTGCTTTAAAAAATTCTTTTGAATACTCACATTCAACCATATAAGTTTACTAACAGTTTAAACTCCACATTCCTATCTTGTCCAGCTGCATAAACTATATGTGCCCAGTAAAGTATCTCAAAATAACTTAAGCAACAAAATAAAAGAAAATGCTTAGTGAATTTTTAGTCAGAGATGCTTCACACATACCAAAATTGTAGATAATAGCACAAAAACTCTACTCTCAACAGTTTTTCAGAAAGAAAACTATAAAATCATATTTGAATTTAACCAACATAAATTTATATAGTTTATAAATCAAATCTTAAAGTTAAAAATACATGAAACAATTTCATTTTTATAGTAATAGGAGTTTGTTATGAGTCATTTTGAAATTATTCTAATAAATTGGTGTATAGTTTTGACCAAAAGTTTAACATTGACGTAATAAATTCTGGAGTTTCTAAACGGCAAAAGGTCTGTCTTTAGTTTTGCATTCTCCAATTCTCCAACTCTAGTTATTTAAAGTAATATAATCAGTGTTAAGCAGTGGACTTGAATTTGGAAGAGTGCTGGATTTAAAATTTAAAATCTACCTCTAATACTTACTGGTTCTGTGATCACTTAACCTCAAAGCCCTAGCTTCTTCATCTATAAAAAGAGAATGAAATTATCTATTCCTACTTCATAGGGTAGTTAGGTAAAAAAGGCATATTTGTAAAGTTTTTAAAATTTTAAAAGTCCTAAAGAAATGTCAAGTATTTTATTAATAATGAACAATTTAAATAAATAATTTAAATTTAAAATTAAATATTTTAAGTGCCTAATATGAAATTTAAATAAGTGCAAAGCCAGAGTCAATATCATTCAATCAAATCCAATTAAATTAATTTTTAAAAAAAATAATTAATTAATTAAAAGATTAAATTAAATTGTTAATTAATTTAAATTACGTTTAAAATAAAATCCTCAATTAATTAATCAACTGTCAATTTTAGTTTTAGACAAAGTGTCAAAAGTCTTTCAAACTGGATTGAGGTATCATGTTTGAATAGGCCAAGTAACCTTGGCTATGCCCAAGAAATCATTTATAAATTATCATGATAGTTAAAACTGGATACAAGAAAGAGGATGGAGCAAGAATAATATTCCAACAAATCTTCTTAAAAGTAACTAATTAGTGGAGAATGATGAAAGGAGGAGAGGCTTCTTTTTTGGTTTTCTTTCTTTCTACTCTTTTCTCAAGGAGGACCTTATAAACTTCAAAAGATGGAAAGGATTTTGGACTTCACATCTTCCCATCAGCATCCTAGCATCACCTCCCTTCCCCCAGGACAAAAACCTGGCAGCAGTGTCAGCATCAAGAGCCAAGGACAGATTGGTTACAGATTCCCCATGTTTAAGGGTAACTTCTTGAAAACTTCACAAATGAAAGAAAAAGACTTCCAGAAACCAGGAACTGTGAGTTATCTCATTCCTACTCAAGCTCTTTAAGCTTACCCAGATTTAAAGCATGCATTTTTAACCTTTTGTTAATATAATTTTAACTTTGGGCTTTTAGAAGCTAATAGAATGCTCCAAGTGAGAAAACAGGGCCTTTCCATTACATATAGTAAAATGTCAGAAGTTGGCTCCCCAAGACTCCGTATCAATATTCAATAGAAAGAATATTCTAAATACTCCAAAGATTAGAGCCCCCATTAACCAGTCCCTCATCACATTCCAACTAATACAAAAGTGTCTATTTGAATCCCTTGTGCAAAAGAAAAGAGGATGGGTGGAGCTCTCAAAAAGATAAGATTTGCACTGAATTGTTTCTTAAAGGGAGGTTATTTGGAGAATGTGAAACAGGATTTTCTTTGAGGTATAGATTTATAATATATATATCTTTGGCTTGCTTGGGGAAGAGTAACAAAGCAGACTGAGAAAAGGACTTTATACTAGGAGAATGAAAAAATGAAAGATGCAAAAATGAAGTGGCATATATTCTAAAAAAAAAAAAAAAAATACCCTCACAACCTTTCTACACACACACACACACACACACACGTATACACATACACAGACACACACATGTATATATAAAAATAGGAGCTCATTGGACCACTTTCAGGGGCAAAAAAAATAAAAATTAAAAAATTAAAAAAATACACAGTAGAGAGTTCCTGAAAGTATTCAGGATATTTCTGATATGTAACGTTAGAATCATGTACTATAGTTTGGACCAGAGATTTGGGTTGGAAATAAAGTTTCAGAAAACCTAAAAGAGATTTTGGGAAAAATGTATGTACATATATATCTATTTATGGCCAGAATGATAAGAGATACATAGGTAGTATTGCTCTCTTACAATGTTGGGAAAAATGTAGTAATATTTCTATATCCCCCAGCACTGCCCAGGTAGATTACTCTACTATGGCAAATTTTTAGAAAGACATGTTTCATTGTCCAAAAGATCAAAAAGGAACAGACGGGTGTCAATCTTTGTTACTGGAGGAAAGTCTCCAAAATAATAAAGTAAACATTCCATTTCAATAAATTTCCTTTGGACTTTGAAATAAATTATTATACATTATAATGGCAAATATAAGATTATAAACTTCATTTTATTAATAAATACTAGAGTTCAGATTCATCATTCTATTTACACAAAAAATTTGAAAATCTACATTTAATGATAAACTTTTTTTTCAGACTATAATCTAAAACAGAATTTCTTGTCATTGAAATGGAAGGGTACTATATGTTAGGCAATATTAGTCCTTCAAATGAGAAAAATTGTATGGTTTTTTTTTAAATTTCCAAATTATAGGAAAATTATTTTTAGATTATATTTTATTAATCTTTTCATTTTACCTTTCAGGAAATTTGTTAAGTGCTATTATCTATGTATTTCAAATGGGAATTTGGTTGATGATTTATTACAAATACCCTGGCAACAATTTTAAAATATCAATTAAAACACAAAAATCTTGAGAAATAAGGAGCATGCCAAGTCATTATTAATCAGAGAAATGCAAATTTAGACAACTCTGAGATACAAGTACACAACTCTCAAATTGGCTAAGATGACAGGAAAAGATAACGCTGAATGTTGGAGGGGATGTAGGAAGACTGGGACATTGATACATTGTTGGTGGAATTGTGAAAGAACCCAACCATTCTGGAGAGCATTTGAAACTATACTCAAAAATTTATCAAACTGTGCATACTTTTTGATCTAGGAATGTTACTACTAGGCTTATATCCCAAAGAGATTTAAAGAAGGCAAAGGGACCTGTATGTGCAAAAATGTTTATGGCAACCCTCTTTGCAGTGGCTAGAAACTGGAAATTGCATGGATGCCCATCAATTGGAGAATGGATGAATAAATTGTGGTATATGAATGTTATGGAATATTATTTTTCTATAAAAAATGACCAGTAAGATGATTTCAGAAAGGCCTGGAGAGACTTACATGAACTGATGTTGAGTGAACTGAACAATACCAGGAGATCATTGTACATACTTCAACAACATTTCTATATGATGATCATTTCTTATGAATGTGGCCCTCTTCAAAGAGATGAAACAAATTAGTTCCATTTGTTCAATAATGAATAGAACCAGCTACATCCAGTGAAAGAACTCTGGAAAATGAGTGTGAACCACTACATAGCATTTCAATCCCTCTTTTTGTCTGCCTGCATTTTTGATTTCCTTCACAACATTATTCAAAAGTCCGATTATTCTTGTGCAGCAAAATAACTGTATGGGTATATATATATATATATATATATATATATATATATATATATATATATATATGTTTAACATGTACTTTAACATATTTAACATGTATTGGTCTACCTGCCATCTGGGGGAGGGGGTGGAGGAAAGGAAGAGAAAAGTTGGAAAAGAAGGTTTTGCAAGGGTCAATGCTGAAAAATTACCCACGCATATATCTTGTAAATAAAAACCTATAATAAAAATAAATAAATAAAAAGAGAAATAAGGAGCATGAATATCTTTTACACATTTACAGAGAAACTGAAACCCAGAATGTTAATAACTTGCCCAAGGCAATTGATTGTGTTGGGGAGAATAAGAAGATAGTAAAATTTCTGTACTGAAAATCAAGTTACTCTAATTGCAAAGGGTAAAAAGTATATTATTTATCCATGTCTATGTCTAAGATAAAAATTTTACCACAATAGATTTCTTTCTGCAATCAAAAAAATATTCAAATATTGTGAATTATTCAAATAAAAAGCCAAAAGCATCTAAGTAAAATATTTTATTATTAATTATAATAATATAATAAACAAGGTTACAAAAATAACTTTATTAACCAATAATGATGCCATCAATTACAGCAAATTTATAATACAAATCATAACCACAGTGTTCCCTTGTTTGGGTAAGCTTCCAGCTACACCCATTCAATAGGCAGCATTATCATTTTCCTATTTACATGCAAGACAAATGATTGTAATATCCACAGTATTCTACTTACGGGTTCTCAAAGACAAACACTTTCTGTGCAAATGGAAATAAGACTATTTAAAAGGCACACTGTCAAGATTTACATTGTCTAAAAGGTTTCTCATGGCTTACATTTCTTTTTTTGATATTCTAAGGGTCATACTTATTTTCAGAGATTGAAATTTAACTTTGGTTTTGGACACTCTCATGAAAAAAATACATAAAAAGGCACAAGAGTTGTTTCTTTGAGATGAAACTTCCCTTTTCTCAAAAAAGTCTATTTATAAAATATACTGAATAATTTATCTTCAAAATGGCTACCTTCTGAAACTATTGAGGGGTTTTGGCTACATCCTATTATTAGACAACATATTAATATAGTGTCAATATTCTCTTTGACATCATTTCTTTATCATTAATATAACAAATCTTCTCTCAAAGCAAACTGCACAGAAATATCAGGGAAATACCAAATGCAACCTAATTTTGAGCAGATAAAAGTGTTTTCATTTCTTGACAGTGTTCCTTTTAAAGAAAAAAGCTGTGGCTATAACATTCACTTTGTACAGTACCATTGGTACCAACAAGAAATATTCACAGGAATAAGTGAAATACAATTTTGCTATCACATCATTATTGTTCTCTTTTCTGGCCCTCCAGTGTCTCATGTTCTTCCTTATTTCTTGAAATCACTTCAATACTTGGATAGCAAGCCCTAGCCTGATATGGAGATTTGACTCCATATAAACCATTTTACTGAGGCACTGCCACAGAAAACAGGTAAAAAAAAAAAATCTCTACAAATCATATAATAACACTTCCCCCCAATAAAAGTACATAAAAAGGCTGTATGCCTTCTGCCCAGCAGAAGAATAATAACATATTTTAGGGTTTTTTTAATCATTATTCTTAGTAGAACAGGATACCTATAAAAGTATCAATTAGGAAATATCCATTTTTTAAATTGTCAAAACAGAAATTGATTGCAACCTTTTAATCTAAGAAGTCTTTCTTGATTGCTCAAAATAAAGTTACATTCTAATTAACTGTTTATTTCCTTTTTTCCCAAAAAAGATCTTAGATTTGCAAGGAAGATATATAAATGTTATTAGTGTTATGCTTTATTCTAGATAAAGAACATTACTCAAAAATAGATATTTTATATATTTTACCAAAATCTATCATTGTGATTACACATTATCATAATAATTATAAGTGACTTGGTTTCTTGTCCTTACTTCTTCTCTTTAAATTCCTCTTATACTTTCCATAGTTCACTTTGAAACAAATGGATGCTTTCTAAGAATTAGACCAAAGTGGCAAATAATTACATTTTGGGGGAGGGATCACTTTTTGTGAATAAAGAATACATAGTTTTAAAGGGACAAAGTTGTGTCTTATGTCTCTAGGTATATTTTATACCTACCTATTCATATTTCCATTCTTGAGAATGTATAAAAATTGACGGTGAAGTGTTTGTTTTTTTCAAAAATATAGAGGAAAAGTTTTTAAGTATTTAATAATTGTATAAAACTGTTTTAAAAATAATCTTTTATATGTGAGCTATAAATGATGATATTGAGGTCATGACAACCATAAGGAAAGGCATTTAAGCATATATGTCATCTCCTTTCCCAATTTACCTGGCTAAAATGGTATCAGCAAAAGTGAATGAAGTCAAACCAAGAGATTTAGGATGGATTCATCATTCCCTCATAGAAAACTCACTGCAATCACTACATGTACCATTTCTTATCTCGAAGGATCTTGATTAATACATCTCACTGGTTTCTAGCATCCTTCACTGAATGGATTATCTCAACACCAGATTTCTTTCTTTCTTACTGGACCTTATCCCAAACATTTTGCTATAGTTTCAAAGAGGCTCATGTAAAACATTTCTAAGACCTTATTGTGGTTCTAGATTTTAAGAAAGAGAGAGACAGAGAGATACACACAGACAGAAAAACAGAGACAGAGAGGGGAGACAGAGACAGACAGACAGACAGATAGATAGAGAGAAAGAGCAATATACTTTCAAAGGAGCTATATCCTGCAAGGACCAAATGAGTAAATAAGTATACTTATAATATCAAATTCTGATGGATTATTTGGATTTTTGTGATAAACTTTCCATTTTACTCATTATCATAAAGAACTGCAATGAAGAAGACCATTCAGATGCTGTTTTCCAAATAAAATCTATATATGAAGATCCAGATCAGAAGACCTTTTGGTCTTCTTTATTAAAAACTAAGTAAAAATTTTTCATCAAAAAACTCTTGTTGGCTTTTGAACAGATCTGTTCACAGTGAACTTGATTCGATGTCATGGTAGAATGAGCCTATTTCATCATTAAAGATGGATTTCTATATAATTCTGTTTTTTCCTCCACTAAACAGATTTTCCTTTGTATGATCTTCCAGTTAGGAGGGACAAAGAGAATAGCTTTTCCAACTCCATTATTTTACATATCAAATACTGAACTCCAAAGAGAGATTAAGAGGGTCACTATTAGCACACATCTTATAAATGAAACAAACAGAATTTGTATAGTGTCTTCTGCCTTGAAACCCATCACTTTATCCGCAAAGCACATGGCATTAGTAGAGGGAGTTTCCATTCATTTCAATAAATTCATATTGAGGGGTTACTTATAAAGTTAAGCTATGTGATTAAAATATTTTTTCAATATTAATCAAATTATTTCATTAACTGTTCTTAAGGTAATCTTGGTTGTCATTTAAGACTATACATTTTTAGAATTAACTTATTTATTGTTTAAATATTAGATTTATTTGGAGCATCCTTTTAGTAAAAGAAATAAACATTTTCCTTTTATTTCATGTACCTACATTGATTCTAAAAGATTATTTAGGTAAAGAAATATAAGTAACTTACATAAATAAATGGATTTAAATTGAGTAGAGAAAGATTATAGGGATGCCATCTTATTCTCCCTCTGAAAAAGGAAACAAAAAGCATCAACAAAGCATTTAACATGTTTAAGAGTTGGAAAATACTCAGAATAGGTCTTCTTAATCTTCAGTAGATTATGGTTGCAGGGATAGTAATCTGTTTTTAGTAATGGCAACGGATTTCATTATTTGAATATAAACTGTCAATTTCTTTTTAGAAAGTGCTATACTGCCTGACAAGAGACTAGAATAGTGATGACCATGAACTATATGCTTTGACTCTGTATATGTGTTTGTATGTATGCATACATGTGAGAGTACACATTTATGGACATGCCCACATAATAGTATTAGAGAGCATGGGATAAAAATAATGAAAATGGTTATCTTAAATGATATAATGGACTATAATTTAAAGAAACTCATTAAAGATGGAGGATAATATATAATGGTGATGAGTTTGACATGATATTATTTTTAAATTATCTTTATTATTAAGGTACCAAAATGGAAAGTGGCATAGGGAATTGAACTGCCCTATTTATTTAAAAAATCTTTTGTCATCTATCAAAAACAACTTTGTAATTTTTTTTTACCCATTCAAGTATCTTCAGGAGATATGTTACTGAACTTGCACATACCTTAATTCACTTCAACATTTACAAAATAACACTGACAGATAGAATGACAGAAAACACTCATAAATACCAATGAGAATCTTAATAAACTTGACAGTCACATAGCTTGTTTGTTTAAGATTTGTACGTGGGACATTTTAGTTTCATGCGCTCTGTATGAGGAGTTATATTGGGACAAGCGCCGGCCACACTTATTTCAATTATGACTGAGATACCTTGAATGTCAAAATGATTTTGTGAATCCATTTTGCATAATAAGATACTCGAACAAAAATCCCAGGACGGTTTGGAATTGCACAGCCACGACCAGGTACAATAACACCAATGACCATTCTCATTTTATGTTGTTCACAAACCAATGGGCCACCATAATCTCCCTAGGAAAAGGATATGCATAGCGGAAAAAAAAAAAAATTATTTTAGAGACACAAAAAAAGATAATTATTTATAATTTAATATAGTCCATTACAGTCACATAAGGTTATACACAAACAATTATTCTTAATCCCATACAAACAAAAATAATTCTATTCTCTAACAAGAGGGTATGCATTGAATGGAAATTTGGAAAGGGGGGGGGTGCATATTTTAGAGTTAGGGAATAATCTAATTTAAGTGAAATATCTGATATCTTTAGGGTTGGAAGGCAAGGCTATTAGAAACTGAATTTTAGTTTTAGGTTTTCTTTCAAATTGAAATATTCTTTTTATAGGCCAAATACTCATAAGATTTATACTAATGTAATCAGGCATGGTTTATCTCGATTTATAATTGGGGGAAAGGGGACAAAGAATACCAACAATAATTCTGAATAACACCATTTCATAAAGCCTTTAATACCTCATGATCACAAGATACAATAACATTGCAAAGCCTATAGAAATGCCATTCAGTTATCCCTATAGTGTATGGAACTAACTTTGCTGTATAATTTAGCTTTAATAATGTTATGTTTTATGGAGTCCTTTAACAAAATGAGATGGATCATTGTGGTACCTGGTATACTTAGTACCAACCTTTTTGGTTTTTAATATGAAAAAAGTACAAAGGAAATATGGTGGAGTTCCTATTAAACATTTGGGGTTTATAATTTTTTTTTTTTTTACCTCACATGGTCCTGTTCCTATTTTTTCAGTTCCAGCACAGATTTCAGATTCATTCAGAGTGATCTTTCCTTGGTGATATTGACTACATTTCTCATGTCCCATGATAAACAAATGTGCCACACGAAGAAGACCATCAAAGTTGATTACTTAAAAATAAAATAAAATCAAGGTTAATAGAGAGAAATAATATTATATTTAAATAGAAATGCTTCTATTTAAATAAGCAACATATAATTTTATTGAAAATTAAATGCCTTACATCCAGTGTATCCCCATCCATATACACTACATGTAGTCTTTTCAGGAATTGTGCAGCCATAATTAGGTAAATCAATTGTACTAACAAAGTCATCTAATACTGCAGGTCTGAAAAAAAAAAAGTCAACACACTTGGTTTTAATTCAACATTTTTAGAAATTTTATCTAAAAGAAGGCAAAGATACATTTGCTTTATGATCCCAACTTCTTTCTAAGTTAAGAAAAATAATCTTCAAATTTTAAATATTAACCTTGTAAGCTTTAATAAAACCAGATCTGATCCTTCAGGTCCATATACTAATTGAGAGATATTTAAAACTTGTTTGTGTTTCTCTTCTCCTCTTCCATGGACATCATGAATTCCAAGCCAAGCTTCATAGTCTTTCAAATCTTTAGTTCTAAATAAAATATTAAAATAAATATATAATTTTAAGATGACTTTGGTGGCTATACTTTTATTTTATGTGATTGTATTCTTCTTGATCTATTTGCATAATACAGAGAAAATCAAAAGTAATTAAAAATAGCCGAAATCTGCAACATAACACTATGGAGGACAATACATTTGTAGGTAGAGATTTGATAAGATTTTTAAAATCAGTGAATACATAATTTTTGATATATTTAAAATTGCAATACAAATAAACACAAAGATGTTTGCTGCTTTAAAAAAAAAGAAAGAAAAAAGAATCATGACTACTAAGAATTAGGTCAGGTGGAAGATTTCTTAACACATATAATATATTATACTGTGTCTCTCTTTTCTGAGACTGATTTTCATAGGAATTTGTTTAAAGATTAATGCATATGCAGGTTTATAAATGCCAAATGAAATGAGGCCAAAAGCAAAGTCTGTGGATTTAAATAGAAATAACAGCAGCAAACTGTGTATTGTCTTCTTGTTTTATATCTCTAAGCTACAAAAATAAATGAATGGAATTAATAGCAACACAAAAATTAGCAAATCAAAATTATTCTACATTAAGACTTAATTTTATAGATATCTTACCCAGAAGGGAAACATTGTCTTGCAGTTAAAATCCAACTTTCTTTTATTAATGAACCTCCACAGATATGTTTATTTCTGTGAGGAAAGCAATAGAAAAATGTAATAAGTAACATAAGCTTTATTCACCATTTATTAAAGCACAAGCTAAAAGTCATAAATTGGCATACCCTTTCCAGTAGGAAGGCAATTACTGATATTTTTAACATTCCTAGTACAAGAGGTGAAAAGCCAAATAAAAAAGGGAAGAGGACAAGGTTATTCCTAGTGTCTTGGTGGATGACAGGATGAACTATGAAGTATGGTCTAGAGCAGGTTGGATATATAAAGGGTTGAAATGAGTTTGCACTCAACTACCAATCAGTGAAATTAGATTTCACTTATTTCTAATACAGGCATTTTTTGATAACATTAGCCTTTGTCTTCAATGTTGTATTATATTGTTTTCTAATTTCATCATGCTTATCTATAATTATTTCACTTCCACTAAAGCTTGTAATATGTGAATGTAAGCATGATCTGTGCATGTATGTATATATTGTAACATATAATGCAACCTAAACAATATGTACTAAATGGAGAATCAGAATTGAGATAATATAACATTAAAATGAAAATTGTGAAAATTCTTAAGAATATTTTATTTAGTCTTGTATATGATCTATGGTAGCAACCAGAAGAATATTAGCTCCTTGAGGGTATGGATAGTTTTTAGGGTTTTAGAAAACTATTGATTTTTTTTTCTTTTACAACACCATCATTTTCAAATGTATACATTTTCTTCTTCTACTTAGGGGATGAATAAAGAAGGAAAGTAATTCATCAAAACTAGCCAACATATTAATCTATTCTGACAATAAATGTAAAATTCTTCTCATAAAACCCTCTACCTCTATAAATTTAAAAAAAAAGGAACAGAAGTATATTTTCTGAGTTCTTCTTCTGGGATAATATTATTCATTATAAAAGTAAAGTATAAAATGGTCAGTATTGATGGTTTGTTCTCTTCACTTACATAATTGTATTATTATAGAAATAGTATAAATACAAGAGTTTTTTTTTTCATTATGTCTTTATATCTCCTCAACTATCCCAGCAATTTATGTTTTTAGTAAATATTTGCTTAATGGAATTAAATGATTTTTTTTAAAGAATGTAGTCTGGAACTAAAAATATGGCTGCCCTGGAAAATTATACAGCATCTAAAATTCCCCTCCTTTAAAAATTTAAAATATTAAATTCTGATGGCTATTAGTTTTCTCTCCATCAATTTGATTTCTATAATGTGATAAACATAGGAACAAAATATATTTAATGAGATTAAACTGCAGCAGAGTCATACCATTTATTTTCTAGAAATAAATTCCTAAAAGAAAAAAATATTTTAAATTCTGGATATAATATCTGACATAAATGGATTTATAGTAACAAAACTAAGATATGCATTAGATTGAGCAATTGTAAAGATCATTTCTTTAAAAGGTTATATATTGAAAATACACAAATATATAAACATGTGAATATGTGTATATACTCATATTCATATACATGGAGAGAGAAAGAGATAATATTCTTGGCATATGTAGAGATATATATGTGTGTGTGTGTGCATTTTATATATACATACATATAATAGAAATACAAGCTAGAGCAACTTTTTAAAATTCATAAAGTGTATATATTTTTAGACATTCTGCTTGAAATATTATAATTACCTGTATTTCAAACTAACCATCCATCCTACATTTGTTTGTGTTGGGATTCCATTTACAACTCGTAATTGTTTTGTTTTTGCACAGGAAATGACAGGATCTGAAAACAGTTCCAAACATAGTATTAAAAAACAACATACAAGCAGGCCTTTTTGTAGAGGCAAGGAACTGGAAACTGAGTGGATGCCCATCAGTTGGGCTGAATAAATTATGGTATATGAATGTTATGGAATGTTATGGGCCAGAACTCTGTACTTGAAACAAGGATTCTTACAAGGTACTAGGTGGAATTGATAATACAATTGTTATATAGTTTAGCATGGTGATTTCTCTGCTGAAATGAAGGCTGGTCCAGAGACTTTCAGAAAACTAACCAGAACATTGCATTTTGGCTTCCAAATGTGGGGCTACATCTGGGACCCAGAAATTGGGGTGAGTACGAAAATAGACAAGCAGGAAACTTTGTTAAGGGCTAAACAAGTGTTTCAGCTGAAATGGGACAAATGTTTAGAAAGGACCCTTCTCCATCGCAAGGAAAGTGTGTAGAAAACATGTTTAAACTGATTTTAAAAAGCCAAGGTTTGATTGTAACTTGGAAGCAGATCATTGAACTCTTTGAAACATTAAAGTACAAATCTCCTTGGTTCTCTAAGGAAGAAGAATTAGATTCAAACAAGTGGAAACTGGTGGGAGAGCAACTAATAGAATATTACAATGATAATGGTCCTGATTAAATTCCTAAAGAAACATTCTATACATATATATTAATACAATTGGCTTTAGGAAATTACATAAGATATAGAATAAGGAAAAAGAAGAAAGTGCAGGAGAGGAGGATACTGACAAACTAGGTGAAAAGCATGAAGAATTAGACAAGAAAGGAATTAAATACAATTCTTATGAAATGAAAGAGTGTGGTGCTTCACAGCAGAAGCCATTAGGGCATTCCCTATCCCCTGACCTACCCCCATCAGTTAACCCTTCCTGGGTGGAAGGAGAAGAAGGAGAGGGGCAGTAACACAATCAGCACCACCTATGAAGCAGCCTATGACACAATTACAAAAGACACTAGTTAAAGCTAAAAAAAGGACAGAATATGTCTGATTTTAAAATAAATGCATAACCTGTTATTCAAGAGTGATTCTTCAGGTCAAGAAAGGAGAAGATATACTCCTTTTGATCTGGAAATAATAAAGGATTTTAAAAGGGTTACACTCTTTATGAGGCTACATTGTCTTCTGTTAAGATGGTATTAGATAACTTGGCTTATGAAATTTTAACCCGTAGTGAAGGAATAGATCAGTTAATTGTTTGGGGGAGAGGGTTTGCGTGTATCTCTACAGATGGAGAAGGAATCAGATGAGTGCCAACAAGCATCTTGAGAGAGACAGAAAAAGAGAAAAACCTCAAAACAAAGGAGAAGACCTAAGAAACCTCTGACACTGAAAGAGAATGGCTGATAATGAGACTGTTACAGAACTTCAAAACCCGCAAGAATCACTGGATTCCTTGAAATGAAAAATTGTTGATAAGATTGTTGTGAGACTTGAAAACCATCAGGAATCATTGAATTCCCTGAGAACATGATAAGACTGATCAGGACTTCAAAACTTGCAGGAATTATTGGATTCCCTGACACATGAAGTAATGGACAATAGATTGGTTTTGGAGTATTTCTAGGACTTATGGAGCTGTATAATTTCTCATGTTGATTCATGTTGTTAATTATCACTACTAGATTGTTATATTGCTATATCCTCCATGTTAATGGATTTATGTATATCTGTTTCAAGTGAGACCCTTCAGAAACCCGCTAATCTGGTTTGATTCCTTATTTTTCCTTTGGTGTTTTCATCTCCCTTCCTGAGACATCAGGGAGAGTGTGATCACCTCCTTTTTTTGGTCTTTTCACCCCCTTTTTTGAGAAATCAGAGAGGGCATGATCATCTCATTTTGGGGGTTCTCACTTCCCTGAGAAGTCAGGAAGGTGTGACCACCTATGCTCTAAAACAAAAGAAAACAGGAGATGTTATGGGCCAGAACTCTGTACTTGAAACAATGATTCTTACAAGGTGCTAATTCAGTGGAATTGATAAGGCAATGATTATCTAGTTTAGCATGATGATTATTACTCTGCTGAAATGAAGGCTGGTCCAGAGACCTCCAGAAAACCAACCAGAACATTAAAATAGAATATTATTGTTCTGCAAGAAATGATCAGCAGGATGATTTCAGAAAGGCCTGGAGAGATTTACATGAAGGGATGCTAAGTGAAGAGAGCAGAACCAGGAGATCATTATACATAACAACAAGATTATACAATGATCAATTTTGATGAATGTGATTTGGGCCAATTTCAATAGAGTTGTGATAGAGAGAGACATATGCATCCAGAAAGAGGACTGTCAGGACTGAATAAGGATCACAACATAGTATTTTCACTTTTTTTTTTTTTTTTTTTTTTTTGCTTACTTTTTGTTTTCTTTCTCTTTTTTTCTTTCCTTTTTTATCAGATTTGTCTTGTGTAGCACAATAAATGTAGAGATATGTATAGAAGAATTGTACATGTTTAACAAACAACTTTTTGTCTAGGGGATGGGGAAAAGGGAGGGGGAAAATTTGGAACATGAGGTTTTGCAAAAGTGAATGCTGAATCTTTGCATATATTTTAATAATAAAAAAGAAAGCAAAAAGCTGGAAAACAATTTTTAGAGCAAGGGTTTTTCCATTTTAAAATGATGCTTACCAAATTGTGACATATAATCTACATGACAGAAGTCTGCTATTAATGCTACAAGAGAACATTATCACCATAAGGAAAAAGTGTTTTTAAATAGATAAAATGAAATACCTGAGATCATAAAGGATTATAAAAAATGCTTAAAAAACCCCCAAAAAACTAAAAACAAACTATGGACCCAACTTAAGAACCTTTGCTCTAAGACACATCAGTAAAATTTAGATGATTTAATTATTTATCAACTGATTTCAGTGACTCTAAGACTAGTAACATCCGTAGTAAGACTAATTCTGAGACCGAGGGACTGATGTCCTATTTAGTAATTCTAGAACTTATGGTGGGTGTTGGGGAGAGTTGTAAAGAGCAAAAATGAAAGCAGTTTTAATGGTTTAAACTCCATTCCTTACTCCCTTTTCCCCCTAGAAAGCTTATGTCATGTTTCTTATGCTCTCATTCTCAATCAATCTTAGAATGATGTAAGAAATAGGGTGGAGTTATAGAAGGGACTGTCCCAACTAGCAAGAAATTGTAAATGAGAGGGCAAAAAGGAGAGCACAGACAACAGGAAGAGAAAGTGATTTATTGAGTCCACTTTTCTGGGACAGCTATTCATAAAAATATGTTTCTAAAGAACAGAAATATATTTAGATTATGCAAATTTGTAACAATCTATCCAACAATTCCAAAGCAAATGGATCAATGTGGCATGAGGGATTCTCAAATAAAGACCCATGATATCAAGAAACTCTATTCCATATGACCAAAGGATTCTACATTGTTTTTAGCTTTTCACTATTATGTAGGGAATGGGATAGGGCAAGGATATGAAAAACTACTTTATTGCTGAGGACACACCATGCTGCAATTGTAGTGATTTCTGATTCTTTTGGCAGTTGCCCTAAATGCTATATCCACCAATATTTTATAGCATGATAGAGGCAAAATGGAAAGAGTCTAGGTGTTCACAAAATCCTATATCCTTATTTTACACATAAGGAAATTGAAGCAGAAAAAGGTACTTTCTCAGGCTAACACATCTAATTATTATCTGAAACAGGCTATGAACATAGTACTGTTTTAATTCCAAATTAGTTTATCTCCCCTCCTATACCATGCTGTCTCCCAAAAGTTAAGTTCCCACACATTCCTTTTAAATATTATTGATAATTAAATGATTGGAAATATATTTCTTTACAAATAAAGTAAGATGCCCCCAGAGGTAGCTGCCTTATCATGGTGGGTGGACTTACATAGTTCAATGAAACTAAGAAGCATAACTTGCAGGGTTACTCAAAAGGGACAGGTCATTAGTGAAGAATTCTGACAAAAGGTGATGTACTGAAGAAGAAAATATCAAACCACTCCAATATCTTTACCAAGAAAACTTCATGGACAAAATGATAAAATAAATTACATTGGAAGATGGGCCCTCAATTTGGAAGATGTCCAAGACACTACTGAAGAATGGAAGACAACTAAAAATAGCTCCCAGACTAATGAAACAGATCATGCAAAGCTGAAAAGAAGCTCAGCTGAAGATGTGCCTGGTAATAAAAGGAAAGATTGATACTATAAATTTCAATATTGCAAAGAATCTTAAATATAAGACCTATGAACCAAGATAAACTGGATGTGGTCATACATAAAATGGAAAAATTAAACATTAACATTTTTTATATGTCAGTGAACTCAAATTGATGACAGTGGGTAAATTTAATTCAGTTGATTATTACATATAGTATTGTATGAAAGAATATCTCAGAAGACATATAATAATCCTCATAAGCAATTGTTATTTTGTCCTTCATTGTAGAAGAGAACAGGTTTTCAGAGAGGTTTGATTTAAGTGAGGAAAGTCCGACTCATTTTCCCCTCCACAGACATCTGGATTCAATGGCAAGATACAGATTAGTATGATGAAGATGGCCCTGAATATAATGGAAGACCTTGACCTTTTTAAACAAAGGTCTTCAACAAGTCTCAAGTTAACTGAAACTAAAGAATCTCCTCTTTTACCTAGTACAAAAAAAAAATCTAATCCAATTCACTTGCATGAAATGACATCACCTCCCTGATGTCATGGTCCTCTTTGACAGCAAAAGGTAAACAACATCCTCTGTGAGTAAAACTGGCCCACAAACTGGAATTGGTCAGCTGGAAGATTCCTTCCTTCCTTCCATTCTTCCCTTCCTTTGTCCACATAGGGTATTATATGTATAAATGTTCTTAAAAGCATTTTCCTTTTTCTTTTGGACCTCTAAACTCACCCCAAGATATCTTGGGGTTCACTGGCTATATATTTTTTAAAGAACCATGCCTCAAACCAAAACCAATTTGCTTCTCATTGGCTGCCAATGAATCCTAGGCCAAGCCCCACTTGATCACTGTTTGAGTCCTGCCTGAATCAGATTGGATGTAAATAGTAATCATTTCTACTTCAGCCAGAAACTCTGAGCATCTCCCCCTCCCTCACAGTCAATATAAGGGTAAGAAAAGCAGCCCCTCAAAATGATATAATTATATCTCTTTAAATCCAAGGCAAACTATCACAAGGCAAAACAGTAATATAGTCTATACTCCTAACACTGATGCTAAAGATGCCAAAGTTAATCACCTACAATATCTTCTAGAAGTAAGATAAAAAAAAATGTTACATTCATCATAGGGATTTGTAATACCAAAGTATAAAAGTCAAAAGATAATTAGAATAACAAGCAAAATTTGCCTTGGAGGATAAAATGAAGTAGGGGCAGAGACAGAGTTTTCTCAAGATTATTTGCTTATCATAGTAAACAATGTAGTTCAATAACACAAAAGGCAACTCTACACAGATATCACTAAAAGGTCAGTATGAAAATCAAATTGATTATATATACTTTGCAGTCAAAAGTGGAAAAACTCCATTAAATCAGTTAAAACAAGACATGTAGCTCAATGTGGCTCAGATCATGATCTTCTTAATACAAAATATAGATTTAAATTGAAGAAACAATGGAAAACTATATCAGACCATATATAGGTAACATAAGTAATATCCTTTATTATTATATAGAGTGGAAGTGATGAATAGATTTAAGGAGTTACACCTGGTAGATAAGGTGCTTGAAAAACCATGGACAGAGATTGAGGATACTATATAAGAGGTGACAAAAAAAAAATCCAAAGAAAAAGAAGAGCAAGAAAGAAAAATGGCTGTTTAGGCTCTAGAAGTAGCTGAGGAAAAAAGGAAAGCAAAAAGAAAAAGTGAAAGGAAAAGATATACTCAATTGAATGCAGAATTTCAGAGAATAGCAAAGGGAAATAAGAAAGTTTTCCTAAATGAACAATGCAAAAAAAAAAAAAAGAAAGAAAAAAAGAAAGAATAGAAAAGATAAGATATCTCAAGAAAATTAGAAATATCAAGGGAAGAGTTCATGCAAAATATTCAAATCACTGAATAAATGCACTTATTTTACATGCCAGTAAGGTTATGCTTAAGATTCTGCAAGTTAGGCTTCAGCAATATGTGAACTGAGAAAAGCTGGCTGAATACTTAACATCAAAAAAACTAAGATCTTGGCAACTGGTTTATCACTTCCTGACAAATAGAAGAAGAAATAGAAGCAGCATCAGATTTTATATTCTTGGTCTCAAAGATCACTGCAGATGGAGACTGCAACCATGAAATTAAGATACTTACTCCTTGAAAGAAAAACTATGGCAAATTTGGGCAGCAGACTAAAAAGCCAAAATATCACCTTGTAGATAAAAGTCCATATAGTCAAAGTTATGTTTTTTCCAGTAGCAATGTAGGACTGTGAAAGTTGTAATATAAGAAAAGCTAAGTGCTACAGAATCAATATTTCAAATTGTGGTTCTGGAGAAGACTTTTGAGAGTCCCTTGGAGATCAAGGAGATCAACTAAATTGATCTTAAAGAAATTAATTCATGTTATTCACTGGAAGATAAAGCTATTCATTGGAGATGAAGCCTAACTACTTCAGCCACATAATGAAAAGATGGGGCTCTTGGGGAAAGACCTTGATGTTGGGAAAGATTGAAGATAAAAAGAAAAGAAGACAGGAGAAGATGAGATGGATGGATAGTGTCATGGAAATATCGAACATGAACTTGGACAGACCTCAAGAAATTGTAGACAATAAAAAGTCCTGGTATGAGGTCATGAAGAGTTGGACACAACTGAATGACTGAACATAGCAAAATAACTATCTCTGAGTGATTTTTCAAAAACTTGTAAAGAACAAATGCTTTATTCCAGAGGTAGTTACTGAAGCACTGTATTCACTCTTGGTTACCATACATTATGAAGGACAGCAACAAAATGAAACATTTCACAAGAAAGGGACAAAGATGATAAAGAGACTTGAAACACTCTCATTTGATGACTGCTTACAGGAACTGGGAATTTTATCCTGCTTAGGAGGAAAATAAATTAGAGAGGTATGCTTCCTATCTTTAAACATCTGAGGTAATTTACATTGGAGAGAGATCAAATAATTAAATTATATTCAGCAGTCAGTCAGTAGCTTGGAGCCCATCAAAGATAACTCTCAAAAGAATGCCATCTCTTTTATAAGATGAACAGCATAATAATATCATAATATATCATAATATCATAATAAGGTAATAATTCTGAAGAGTAAAAAAGACTGGTTCATCTATGGAAAAAAAAAGACTAAAGGTTCATTAATGTGGTTAATTCTCATAATGTAACATTGCATAATGTGTGAGATCCATTTCAACACTAAGACTTTTTTTCTAAGGTGAGTATGTAAAAATTCAATTCAATAAATATTTAGTAACTGATTATTGTGTGTATCAAGCACAGTGCTTGAGGCAAAAGATAATCCCTGATCTCAAGGAGCTTGCAATCTGTATTCATAAGCAATTATGAGATAAAAGTCTTAAAGCAAATTAGCACTTTATTACAGCCTCTATTTTTCATAGTTGTTGTTTTTATGTTTTTCATACATCTCCAACGACACAAGTATTTATATTATTTTCCCATGTACTTTGGTATGGCTCACTTGATTTGTGAAATTAAAAAAATGTTTTTACCTCCTTAAACCTAAGAAAGCTGTAAAAGTTTAAAAGCCTTCAGTTAGCTTAGATGAGCTTGGTGCTTAGTAGAGTCTTTTAAAATTATTTAAATAATCTTGAATAAAGTGAGGAGTAGATAAGGATCAAATTTTGAACATAAAGGAAAAACGGAAACAATTTTTTAAATTATTTTTCTCATGCATCCATAAAATCAAATTTTTATCAGTTAATAGCTAAATCAGATCAAAAATATATCAAATGGCTATTATGTCAAGAATGTTATGTTAATTTCATTGTTTATATCTCTAACGAGATATAAACCAAGACAGATGCTGCCCCTCTTTAAACTGATATTCACTCTAGTATTCATTCAAATTAAAATACAAAAGCATCTAAAATCAAATAATAGTATACATCAATATTTTCCCAGTTTTTCTTTCTCTTTCCTTTAAATACACACATAAAAACCTTCCAATTAAATTAACAATTACATTTCATAAAATTAAAAAATTTCAAATATTTAACAATAACAAAATTCTTAGGAGGAAACAAGCACATATGAAGTTTACTTACGGTCCAAATTGACTATTGTAGGTGTAGTATCACCTTCACCTGAAAAAGCAAACAAAGTATTTTAAAATTGATTAAAAATACCTGAAAAAGTCCTAAAATAAGTATCTAAGTAAAGGAAACAAAATACTTCAAATTGCTTTAATATTGCAGTTATCCTTTCTTTCTCCTTTCCTCCCTTTTCTCTATCTCTCTCTCCATTCTTTCCCTCTTGTATCCCTCTCTTTCTCCTTTCCCCTTTATATAGACACACATAGAAATCCACATATTGCATATATTATATATAAATATATACATTTAGCAGATAGATAATACCTCCCAAACTTAAGAAGTTAGAATTCTTCAAAGTAATTATTAGTTGTTATATTGGAAGAAATTAGATTGCTATGCATATTAGTACTGGATGATATATCTGCTTTCATTTTTTAAAATATCACTTTTTTAGTAGCCTACAAGGTTTTGTTTTTTATGTTAGTTGAAGATCGAATTTACAGCATTTTCAGTTGCATTACTAAAATTAAATGACTATTAATTTCTATTGAATTGACAAAAATTTCCATTAATGGGAAATATATGATCTTTACTAGGACTAAGTTATCCTAAAGGAAAATTATAGATAACACTGAACTACTCATCTATTTTTGTAAACTATTTTAATCTTACTTTCATAATTTTTTCCTTAAAAAACTTTATTTAGACTTTATTTTAAACCAACAAAGGTGTAGAACTATAGGAAATGAATATACCATATATATATATATATATATATATATATATATGTATGTATATATATATATATATATATATATATATATATATATATATATATATATATATATATATATCAATGAAAATACAAATTCTGAATCTGAACTGATAATGTAGTGGCTATTTTATGGCTGAGTAGAAATTCAAGATTCTATTTCATGTTTCAGTATTACAAAATGGTGAGAAGTTAAGGGTGGTAATCTCTTTGGTAGATGTGTGAAACATTCATCAATTTCAAAAGGCACTACTTTTCACAAACCCCCTGCCAGGGGTTAAATGCAGCAATAGAGACAGGCCAGGAAGATGATAGGGATAGGGAATAATTAAGCAGTAATGAATGAGGCACCAGGCATTTCCTGGAGCTAAATGACTAGCTGTTGGGAATTGATGGCCTATCTTGCAGTCAGGCACAATTAATAGTAGCTAGTTGTTAATCCCTGGAATTGCCTTGAACTCAAAAAAATTAGCAATGGATGGAGGGTAAGGGGGAGAAACATAAAGATTTCTTTTTCAGAGATGCAAATTTTAGGTATTTCTAAGTGATTAGTTCATGTAAAAGACTTATTTTCTATTATTTAATTTAGAAACATAGATTGGTAAAAAGCTAGGAATATGAATTTCATCATTCTCCCTTCCTACCCCCATCCAGTTTCCCTTTAGTTTATTTTGAGGTGGATTTTGTCTTTGAGTCAGCGGTTGACAGCTTATTAGTTGGTATGGATAAGAGGTCTACAAATTGGGAGAGGTGCAGGCTAGGGAAATTAAAACATCAAGGTTATTGGTTTCCCCTCCTAAGTCAATTACTTGCAATTTTTAAAATGAATAGCTCTGTGCTCCCTTGGTTGCTTTGATGTGAAAGGCTACAAGACAATAAATTCTCCTGCTAGCATCTTATGAAGAAGGTGTGATTTTCAAGGCTTGTGGTTCATTATTGGGGTTGGAAACAATATTTTATAATGTGAAAAGAAGCCTTAGTTGATTTAATTCTTTCTTTTGACTAATAAATAAGATACTTTTTCCCCTTCTTGCTCTTTTCCTCTTGGAAAAATAACTTTTATCTTATTAAAGATCAGGCTATTTTTCTTAAAGAGAAGTAAGACTACCGAAATATATAATGAGCAAAGCCTTTGTTAATGATAAGGATTTTATAAATAGATACAGATATAGATACACACATATAAACACACACAGTATATATGGAAATCATTATATGTCTATATATAGACATATAATGATTTCCAAAATGGCAAAGCAAAATCTAAGCTAGTAATTCAGACATTTGAATTTAGCTTCTTCTTTTGCTATGACCAAATCAGCTAAAGCAAAGGCTTCCCAATTAACTGCAGCCAAACAGAGGTAGTGCCAAGCAAAGTAGGTTTGATGTTGCTGGACTGGAAATTCACCTCAACCAAGAAAACATGAGTTCCAATACTGTATCTGACATATATTCTGGCAGTGATACCTTGTGCATCAATCACTTCACTCACATTTATTGAACAACTGAATTGTTTTAGGTGTTGGGAATCAATACATAAAGTGAAATAGTCCCTACTCCCCAATGCTTTTACATTCTTTTGTTTTGTTTTGTTTTTTTGTTTGTTTTTAAATTAATTTTATAATTATAATTTTTTGACAGTACATAAGCATGGGTAATTTTTACAACATTATCCCTTGTACTCACTTCTGTTCCGAATTTCCCCCCCCTTCCCTCCACCCCCTTCCCTAGATGACACACAGTCCCATACATGTTAAATGTGTTATAGTATATCCTAGATACAATATATGTGTGCAGAACCGAATTTCTTGTTGCACAGGAAGAATTGGATTCAGAAGGTAAAAATAACCTGGTAAGAAAGACAAAAGTGCAAACAGTTTACACTCATTTCCCAGTGTTCCTTCTCTGGGTGTAGCTGATTCTGTCCATCATTGATCAACTGGAACTGAATTAGCTCTTCTCTATGTTGAAGATATCCACTTCCATCAGAATACATCTTCATACAGTATCATTGTTGAAATGTACAGTGATCTCCTAGTTCTGCTCATTTCACTCAGCATCAGTTCATGAAAGTCTCTCCAAGCCTCTCTGTATTCATCCTGCTGGTCATTTCTTACAGAACAATAATATTCCATAACATTCACATACCACAATTTACCCAACCATTCTCCAATTGATGGGCATTCATTCATTTTCCAGTTTCTAGCCACCACAAAAAGGGCTGCCACAAATATTTTGGCACATGCAGGTCCCTTTCCCTTCTTTGGTATTTCTTTGGGATATAAACCCAGTAGTAGCACTGTTGGATCAAAGGATATGCACAATTTGATAACTTTTTGGGCATAATTCCAGATTGCTTTCCAATACGGTTGGAATCTTTCACAACTCCACCAAAAATGTATCAGTGTCCCAGTTTTTCCACAGCCCCTCCAACATTCATCATTATTTTTTCCTGTCATCTTAGCCAATCTGGCAGGTGTGTAGGGGTATCTCAGAGTTGTCTTAATTTGCATTTCTTTGATCAATAGTGATTTGGAATACTCTTTCATATGAGTGTAAATAGTTTCAATCTGAAAATTGTCTGTTCATATCCTTTGACCATTTATCAATTGGAGAATGGCTTGATTTCTTATAATTATAGAGTCAGTTCTCTATATATTTTGGAAATGAGGCCTTTATCAGAACCTTTAACTGTAAAAATATTTTCCCAATTTGTTACTTCCCTTCTAATCCTTCTTGCATTAGTTTTGTTTGTACAAAAACTTTTTAATTTGATGTAATCAAAATTTTCTATTTTGTGATCAATAATGATCTTTAGTTCTCCTTTGCTCACAAATTCCTTTCTCCTCCACAAGTCTGAGAGGTAACCTATCCTATGTTCCTCTAATCTATTTATGATCTCATTCTTTATGCCTAAATCATGGACCCATTTTGATCTTATCTTGGTATATGGTGTTAAGTGTGGATCCATATCTAATTTCTGCCATACTAATTTCCAGTTTTCCCAGCAGTTTTTGTCAAATAATGAATTCTTATCCCAAAAGTTGGGATCTTTGGGTTTGTCAAAAACTAGATTGCTATAGTTGTACACTATTTTGTCCTGTGAACCTAACCTATTCCACTGATTAGCTAGTTATTTCTTAGCCAATACCAAATGGTTTTGGTGACTGCTGCTTTATAATATAGTTTTAGATCAGATACATTTGATTTTTTTTTTTATTAATTCCCTTGTGATTCTCGACCTTTTGTTCTTCCATATGAATTGTGTTGTTATTTTTTCTAGATCATTAAAATAGTTTCTTGGGAGTCTGATTAGTATAGCACTAAATAAATAGATTAATTTAGGGAGTATTGTCATCTTTATTATATTCACTCGGCCTATCCAAGAGCACTTAATGTTTTTCCAATTATTTAAATCTGACTTTATTTTTGTGGCAAGTGTTTTGTAATTTTGCTCAAATAAATCCTGACTTTCCTTTGGTTGATAGATTCCCAAATATTTTATACTCTAGACAGTTGTTTTGAATGGAATTTCTCTTTCTATTTCTTTATGCTGGATTTTGTTGGTGATGTGATTAAAATGATGAGGATTTATGTGGATTTATTTTGTATTGTGCAATTTTGCTAAAGGTGTGGGTTATTTCTAATAACTTTTTATTAGAATCTCTGGGGTTCTCTAAGTATACCATCATATCATCTGCAAAGAGTGATATTTTGATTTCCTCATTACCTACTCTAATTCCTTTAATCTCTTTCTCGACTCTTAATGCTTAGGCTAGCGTTTCTAATACAATATTGAATAGTATTGGTGATAATAGGCAACCTTGTTTCACTCCTGATCTTATTGGAAAAGGTTCCAGTTGATCCCCATTACATATGATGCTTACTGACAGTTTTAAATATATACTCCTGATTATTTTAAGGAATAGTTCCTTCATTCCTATACTCTCAAGTGTTTTTAGTAAGAATGGATGTTGGATTTTATCAAATGCTTTTTCTGCATCTATTGAGATGATCATATGGTTTTTATTAATTTGATTATTAATATGGTCAATTATACTAATAGTTTTCCTAATATTAAACCAGCCCTGCATTCCTGGTATAAATCCTACTTGATCATGGTTTATTTTCCTAGGGATGATTTTCTGTAGTCCTTTTGTTAATATCTTATTTCAGATTTTAGCATCAATATTCATTAAAGAGATTGGTCTATAGTTTTCTTTCTCAGTTTTCAACCTAACTGGTTTAGATATTGATACCATGTCTGTGTCATAAAAGGAATTTGGTAGGACTCCTTCATTCCCTATTTTTTCAAATAGTTTATATAGCATTGGGGCTAATTGTTCTTTAATTGTTTGGTAGAATTTACATGTAAATCCATCTGGTCCTGGGGATTTTTTCTTAGGGAGTTGATTAATAGCTTGTTCTATTTCTTTTTCTGAAATGGAACTATTTAAGCAATTTACTTCCTCCTCTGTTAATCTGGGAAGCTTATATTTTTGGAGGTAATCATCCATTTCACTTGGGTTATCAAATTTATTGGCATAAAGTTGGGCAAAGTAACTTCTTATTATTTCTCTAATTTCCTCTTCATTGGTGGAAAGTTCCCCCTTTTCATTTTTAAGACTAACAATTTGGTTTTCCTCTTTCCTTTTTCTGATCAGATTTACCAAAGGTTTATCTATTTTATTGTTTTTTTTTTCATAAAACCAACTTTTAGTTTTATTTATTAAGTCAATAGTTTTTTTTTAACTTTCAATATTATTAATTTCTCCTTTTAATTTTAGAATTTCAAGTTTAATATTTGATTGGGGGGTTTTAATTTGGTCTTTTTCTAGCTTTTTAAGTTGCAAGCCCAATTCATTGACCTTTTTTTTCTTTATTTTCTTCAAGTAAGCCTCTAAAGATATAAAATTTCCCCTTATTACCGCTTTAGCTGAATCCCACAGATTTTGGTATGATGTGTCATCGTTGTCTTTATCTTGAGTGAAATTGTTCATTGTTTCTATAATTTGCTGTTTCACCCAATCATTCTTTAAGATGAGATTATTTAGTTTCCAATTACTTTTTGGTCTATTTATCCCTAACTTTTTGTTGAATGTAGTTTTTATTACATCATGATCTGAAAAAAAAAAAAAAAAAGCATTTCCTATTTCTGCCTTCCTGCATTTAATTTTGAGATCTTTATGTCCTAATATATGGTCAATTTTTGTATAGGTTCCATGAACTTCTGAGAAGAAAGTATATTCCTTTGTATCACTATTCAGTTTTCTCCAAAGATCTATCATATCTAATTTTTCTAATATTCTATTTACCTCTAATTTCTTTCTTATTTGTTTTGTGGTTTGATTTATGTAATTCTGAGAGTGCAAGGTCAAGATCTCCCACTATTATAGTTTTGCTATCTATTTCTTCTTGAAACTATCTTAACTTCTCCTTTAGGAAGTTAGACGCTATACCATTCGGGGCATATATGTTTAGTATTGATATGGCTTCATTGTCTATGCTACCCTCTAGCAAGATATAGTTTCCTTCCTTATCTCTTTTAATTAGATCCATTTTTGCTTTTGCTTGATCCAAGATAAGGATGGCTACTCCTGCTTTTTTGACTTCACTTGAAGCATAATAGATTCTGCTCTAGTCTTTTACCTTTACTCTGTTTGTATCTCCCTGCTTTAAATGTGTTTCCTGTAAACAACATATTGTAGGGTTCTGACTTTTGATCCAGTCTGCTATCTGCCTCCGCTTAATGGGAGAATTCATCCCATTCACATTTACAATTAAAATTACTATTTCTGTATTTCCTGCCATCATATTATCCCCAGATTATGCTTTTTTTTTTTACCTTTTACCCCCTCAACCCCTTCCCTAGTATTAAACTTACAGGCCCCACTTGCATCATGCAGGCCTCCCTTTTCAGTATCCCTTCCCCTCCCTTTAAATCCCTTCCTCTTTCTTGTACCCTTCCCTTATTATTTTTTTTTCCTTTTCTCTTTTCTTCTTCCCTTTTTAATGAGGTGAGAGAGAGTTCTCTGTAAAACAAATATGTCAATTATTTTCTCTTTGAGGGAATTCTGATGAGAGTATGATTCACACAATGTTCCTCCCCCTCTCTAAATTCCCTCAGATATGATAAGTTTTCTTTGCCTCTTCCCGGGATGTAGTTTCCTTCTTTTTATCACCCCTTTTCCCATTTTCTGACACTATTCCCTTTCCATTTCTACTTCCCTTTTTTATGTTATATCAGTAAAATCAAATTATACATGTGGAGTTTCTGCATATCCACAACAGAAATACAGTTCTCAAGAGTTCCTTTTACCTTTTTCTGCTTCTCTTGAGTCCTGTGGTTGTAGATCAAATTTTCTGTTGAGATCTGTTTTTTTCGTTAGAAACAAATGGAATTCATCTGTTTCATTAAATGTTCATCTTCTTCCATGGAAGAAAATGCTCAACTTAGCTGGGTAGTTTATTCTTGGCTGCATTACAAGTTCTTTTGCCTTTCAGAATATCAGATTCCAGGCCCTTCAATCTTTTAATGTGGAGGCAGGCAGATCTTGAGTGACCCTTATTGTGGTACGTCAGTATTTGAATTTTTTTTTTTTTCCTGGCTGCTTGCAATATTTTTTTTTCCTTAGTCTGATAGGTCTGAAATTTGGCCACAATATTCTGTGGAGTTTTGTTTTGTTTTTTAAATATTTTTAGGGTCTTTTTCAGAAAGTGTTCGATGAATTCTTTCAATTCCTATTTTACCTTCTGGGTCTATTACCTCTGGGCAGTTCTCTTTGATGAATTCCTGTAAAATAGAATCTAGGCTCTTTTTTTCAATCATAATTTTCAGGAAGTCCAATAATCCACAGATTATCTCTCCTAGATCTATTTTCCAGGTCTGTCGATTTTTCAAGTAGATATTTGACGTTTTTCTCCAGTTTTTTCTTTTCTTTTTTTTTTTTTTTTTTTTTTGTTTTTTTTTTGTTTTGTTTTGCTTGACTGATTCTTGGTGTCTCAATGAATCATTCATTTCTATTTCTTCAGTTCTGATTTTTAATGAGTTATTTTCTTCATTTGCTTTTTTTACTTCTTTTTGTATATGTTCAATTAGGTTTTTAAATGAGTTATTTTTCTCTATGGAATTTTTTTTCCATTTCACTATATTTTTTTTGTGAGTTATTTTCTTTTTCCAATTCACAAATCCTACTTTCTTGGGAATTCTTTATCTTTTCCAATTCACAAATCCTACTTTCCAGGGATTTTTTAAGCTTTTCCAATTCACAAATTCTGTTTCCCTGCACTTCCTGTGAATTCTTTATCTTTTCCAATTCACATTTCAGGACATTGTTACTCTCTTGCATAGCTTCTCTTTCCTTTCCCCATTTTCCTTCTAACTCTCTTTTGAGGTTTTTAATAGTCTCTTCTAAGAAAGAGTTATGTGATGGGGGTAACATTCCCCTTCTGGATCTTATCTGGAGACTGTTTCCTATTCATTTCCTTGGAGTTGCAAACATGCTGTCTTTCTGTATAGAAGCTATCGGTCATTCTCTTCATTTTTTTACTCATTTAAAAAAACCTATAGGGTCTGCCTTCAGGGAATGGAGGTTACCAGCTTCCTATGCAGAACAGGGATAGGTACATGGACGGCATGTGTCTTGTGAATGAGCTGTAAGGGTACGAGGGTGTTCTGGGAGAGAGGTTCCCCCCAACAGAAGTGATTCAGAGTTGCTTAGCACAGGCTGGGCTGTGGAAGTGCCCAGTGAAGAGCCCCTGCTGTGTGGACTAGTAACTGCCCTGAGGCTAGAGGCTGAACAGTGAAAGTGTCACAACACCAGGCCAAAGGCCACTGTGGGGCTGTGGATATTAGCAGCTGACCAGCGAATAGCCCTGGCGCACAGACCAGAAGTGCCTCAACCCCAGGAAGCACAGTTGCTATTGTGGAAGTTCCACTGCCTCAGGCCAAGCCCCCCACTGTGCAGATTAGAGGCTGCCCCAGGCTGTGTCCCCCTGCTGTGCAGGTTCTTAACTGTCCCAAGGAAAATCTCTGCACAGCAGAATGGGGCTGCACAGCCATGCAGTGATCTGTGCTAAATCACTTCTGGTTTGGGGTAGCTATAGGCAGAATATAATTTCTGACATTTTTAAAAGTAACTTTGATTTCTCTGATGATCTGCTGTTTTGCAAGCAGAGTAGAGCAATCAGCCTATGCCAAAGTCATCTGTCTCTGTAGCTTTTCTAACCCCAGAGGCCTCCCCATCCCTATCTGCATAATATGCTAGTTCTATCATTGTCTGCTGCTGGTCTTTTTCCCACCCCTCTGGACAGACCTTTTCTGACAAAATTTCACTTCTCTTCAGCTGGTAAGTTGCTTTACTTCTAATCTTTGTGGGTTTTACCAGTCTAGCGCTATTTTTGAGGCTGAATTAAATAGTTGGTAGTGAGCATAAGAGAGAGCTTAGAAAGTCGTGTGTGGCTTCTCTGCCATCTTGGCTCCGCCCCCCAATTTTACATTCTTTTGAAGAGAAAACATTTACATGTGCAAATATATACAAAATAAATCTATACAGAACAAATAAAAAGGGATGGAAGGAAAGTAAATGGGACAAAATGCTTCATACAGGAGCTGGTACTTCAGCTACATATTGAATGGAGAAGGAGATGCATCCAAAGTGCATTTAAAGCATAGAAAATTTCCAGTGCCAAGATATGTATATGGGAGGTAGAGGACCCAGATGTGAAGACCACAGAGAATTCAAATAAGAAATTTTCTTGATTATAGAAGGTATGAAGGGGAGTAATGTTTAGTGAACCTAGAAAAAATACATTGAGGCTAAGTTTTGAAGTGATTTGAAATCCAAAGAGACATATTTCTATTTTATCCCATAGGAAAAAGAATTTTTTGTTATTCAACAGAGTAACAGGGTCAGATTTGTACTGAAGGAAATTAATTTTAGTACCTTTGTGGCAAATAGGTGAAAAAGGGGGAGAGGTAAAGCAGAGAGAACTAAGAAGCCATTGGAATAGTCTAAACAAGAGATGATGAAAGCATGAATTAAAGTATTAGTAAGGAGAATAGGTCAGATGTGAGAAGTGATTTAGAGGAAGAAATAGTGAGATTTGTCAACTATGCTTTGTAGACTTAGTCACCATTGAATATAAAGATATCTCATGACTATGTTTTGTTCATTCATCTGGCCATTGGCATATGCCCACATATACATATTTTAGTTTGCTGAAGATTTCTATAAACTGTTGCTTAGAAATTAATCTAAAACTTCAGGGCTGCTATAATGAATAAATTTTATTTTGTAAACCTTAAAGTTCTATATATAATTGCTATATAAATTATTGTCACTTTTGTACTCTGGTTTTCAACCTCATTACTCAACTGATATGGTTCTCTCTAGTGTTACCAAAGATCTCTTAACAAATTTGATGATTTTTTTTCATATAATCTCATTTTAATTTCTCATGTCAAACCTGGGAACTAGGTACTATTATTATTTTCATTTTATGCTCAAGAAAACTGAAGCAAACAGGCATTTTTGAGGCAAGTTTCAAATCCCGGTTTTCCTGAGAGTACAGGACTCTATCCACCGAACTACTTAGCTTCATCTTTTGCTATGACCAAATCAGCTAAAGGAAAGGCTTCCTAATTCACTGCAGCCAAACAGAGGTAGTACCAAGCAAAGTAGGTTTGGTGTTGCTGAACTGACAGTTCACCCCATAACCAAGAAACTGGTTCCAATCCTGTATCTGACATACATTCTGGCAGTGTATAAAGTCATTACATCCCTCATTGCTTTAAGCAATTATCTAACTCTAATATAATTATATTATCTAACTATCTAATCTAATGTTGCAAAAAAGAGTACTGATCTGAACTAACAGAAAGTTAGCTTACTTGATAATTCCCCATAACAATGAAATCACAGGGCTAATCCTCATCCTTTCTATTAAGACAGAGGTGATACAAATTATGGGCAAAATAGAAAAGTACCCAGGGTACAACAAGCAAGAAAATATAATAAAAGATACTTAAATATTATTCTAATGAGGAAGACTTTTTTTCCTATCTAAAATAAAAAACAAAACTCTTTTCCATGACACACATTATTTTATGATGATTTGTTGTATGTTTTACAATGAAGAAAGTACAAAATCCTCCAAGGGATAAAAAACAAAGAGGTGTATGGTCCCCCACAAGTGACAACAATACCTACAAAGCATAAATGCCTTATACAAAGATCTGGGATACTGCCTTTCACTTAGAGAGGTCTATGAGATTGAGAGGCAGTGGTATATCACAGTGTGTCTATACCATCTGTGTCCATGAGAGTACCTCTTCCATAGCTGTAGAAATCTGTATTATATTTTTATTGATGATAGACTTGAAATGTTTTCAGTCATGTCTGGTTTGGGGGGATCCCATTTAGAGTTTTCTTGGTAAAATGACTTGCCTGAGATAAGTATCTGAGTCCAGATCTGAACTTAAGTCTTCCCAACTTCAGATGTGGGACTCTATTCACAATTGCCACCTAGCTGCACTGTATTATTATATAGAAATTATATTTACACCACAAATGGAAAGAAAAAAGGAAAAATCAGAATAAGTACTGGGAGATGGAGAGATGTATCAAAACAAACGTAGAACAAAAGAAAAAGAGAGAGAGAAACAAGTTTTGGTTTTAAATCAGCAAATTTCTTTAGAAAGCCCTATTTTTTTTACTTGATAGAGATATACAGAATTGTGATTCTTTTTTCAAACACAAGATACTTTATTCAACAACCAGCTGATTCTGGAGGGTGTAATTTATGGAAGATATGCTACTAAAAATGGGTTATCAGATTCACAAATTATTTTAATTTTCTTTAGAATTTCTTTTAAAACACAGCTCACAAACCTGAAGCTTATGAGGTCAGTCTGTTTTTTGTTTGTTTATTTAAGTATTCTTTCTTTTTTAACTACAAGGTAGTGAAATGTAGGACATTTTTATTGGTTATTTAAAATGCATCTGGTTTTTCTTTGTCTCCCTAGCACTTAGCACAAAACCCAGCATATAGTAGAAACTTAAAACTAATTTTACTGAGTTCTGGGATCCTATCCATGTGCATAACTCTTGAACAATTCAAATTGCCACCTATCCATAGCTGCCTGAACTGTAAGACTCCATGGTATCATTAAAAGTTCTTAGGGAATAAAAATGACAATACATTGGTAAAAGCCGTATCAATCTCTGGAAACATCTATTGTTATTGCTTATTCCTTTTAGTAATGTCTGACTCTTCATCACCTCATTTGGGCTTTTCTTTGCAAAGATACTGGAATGATTCATCATTTCCTTCTTCAGCTTTTTTACAGATGAGGAACTGAGGCAAAGAGGAGTAAGTGATTTGTCCAAGATCACATGAACTCGGGAAGATGATTCTTTCTGATTCTAGTTCCAGCATTCTATTCACAGCACCATCTAGCTATCCTGGAAAGTTCTACCATGATGAAAAGTTTTCACATATGTTCCTAGCAAGATACTATTTTGCAATGACCAACTGAATTAAGTATGCATGGTCACTTGTTGATGACTCTTTGTGATATAGAAATTAATAAACAAGAAAACTCCAAAATGGATACCAGATCTATGCAATCACCTTTCTACTTTTACAACACAGTGGTAAAGCAGTAGAACAGAGGCAGATCATGTGAAGAAATTACATCTATAAAAAATCACTACAATTGAAAACAGTATAATTAAAATATTTCTACTGAAAAAGATTAGAAACAAGCACACTTACAGCGAGAGATTGGGCAGTAATCCCAAGGAACTAGCAAATTGCCTGTATAACACCATGGCCCATGAGCATCATCATCAGGATTACGGCAGTAATTCTTATTCAGTTTACTAGCATCTGGTTCCCAAAAAGTATGTCTGCATAAAAACATGTTACAAACATCATAAGCTGTTCACTCCAAGAAAACAAAATATTACCAAAAAAAAAAAAAGCGTCTATAGCTTGTATTATAGATCTTAAACTTTCACTACTTATGTAAAAATTCATGTATGTTTCAATGAATCCTTTCTTTAGAAACTTTCATCTTAAATTAAGGATATAATTTTTTTATTTTATACTGCTGGAATCCTTTTCTGTTAAATAGAAATATTTTAGTTAGAAATATAAAACTATTTTGCTATCTGTTCTATAACTACTGCTCTGAAGTGAAAAGGATGAAGACATTCAAAATTCAGGCCTTCAAAGACAAAGAAAAAAAATTTGTATCTAAATTCATATATGAATATATAGTCATCTTAATCTATTCAAATGTTTATAGATTTTGCATCATTTGCAGTTATCAAAAGTATATGAGCTTAAGTAATAATGGAAATTGAGAAACAATCCAAAGGAAATCAGATTACAAAAAGTAAATGATATAATAAAAATGGAAAACAATCTTCATGCAAACCCATGTAATCTTCATGTTTATGAGATACAATATTACTGAGAAGTATGAGAAAATCTTCTGCAAAGTATTATTTGAATAAGATTTTTATATATGCATTTTATTAGACATAATTAATGACGTTTTCAACTTAAGGCCATTATTGAGAAAGTAATAGTGTGTCTCTTTCAAACATTCTCTCTCTCCTAAATTTTCATCCTTTCCTTATCCACTGCTTTCTTCCCTGTTATGTATAAGCATATCCATTATCTTCCCCACCCTTAAAATTTTTATTGAATCCTAGTAACCCTGAATGCATCCCATAAATCTGCCTTTTCCCAAATACTTAAAATAAAAAGTCTACCATCACTATCTCTACTTTATCACCCCCCCCCATGTATTTCTCAATTCCACTGAAACTAATCTCTTTAAGATCATCAGTGAAAGAAAGAAAGGATCAATGTGTCTGTCATATTGAGTCAGCCCTTCTTATTTCTCATCTAGCCTAGTGAAATAGTCTAATTGATCTTATCAATCTCTCCTTCTTCCAATGCATTTTCATCATGCTGCCAACTAGTAATTCTTAAGTCAGTTAGTAAAACTTTAATTATGCACTGAGTATGTGTTAGATATAATGCTAAGTGCTAGGATCACAATAAAAGGGGAAAAAAAACACTGCTGCTGTTTTCAAGGAGCACTCATTCTAATGGAAGAAACAATATTTACCAAAAAATCTGCATACAAGACAAAGACAGTACAAATAAAAATTAATCTCAAAGAAAAGGCACTAGCAGTGAAGTAAGGGATAATGGAAGAAGAGCCTCCTGAAGAAGACAGTATTTGAACTGAGTCTTAGGTGATTCCAGGAGGTGAAGATGTAGAAGGAGAGCACTCCAATCATTGGAGGCAGCCAGTGACAACATAGGTAAAGATTATAGCTCTCCCTGCTCTTAGAGTTTTAATGGTTCTGTTGTCTTTAGGGTTGGGCAGCTACATAATACAGTGGGTAGAATGCTGGCCTCAGACATTTGTGTGACCTTGGGCAAGATACTAAACCCTGTTTGCCTCAGTTTCCTCATCTGTAAAATGAATTAAAGAAGGGAATGGCAAACCACATCAATATCTTTGCAAAGAAAACCCTACAAGGAATTACAGAAATTTAGGCACCATTGAAATGACTGAATACCACCACAACCACCACCAAAATTGCCTGTAGGATAAAATACAAAGTGCTTTGTTTTGCATTTACAGTTTTACAGTCTGGTTTCAACCTATTGTCCAGACCAAATTCACATCAACCACCCTAATTTATTTTATGTTCCAGGCAAATTGTTTTAATTTCTACTCCTTAACCTTTCTTCATTTTCTTCATTCCTCCATACAGGTTTTTCTATGCCAGGAATGCTTTCCCTTCTCAATTCCATTTCTTGGAATATCTAACTACATTAAAGACTGCACTATAGTGCCAGCTCCTACATGAGGCCTTTCCTGATTCCTCCCCCTTCCCCCCTCCCCCCCCACCAGTTGTTAGCATTTCTTCAGCCTTCTCTTGTACTCTAGAATGTAAACTACTAAAGACAGTCTCTATTTTCATTTTTATCCTTTTATCTTCAGTATCTAAAACAGTATCTGGCATGTAATAAGTAGTGAAATGACTACCCCAAATCTTAAATCCCACATTTCTGCCAAAAGCATTTTCCTTCTCCTCCCATTCCTGATGTTCTTATCACATAGTATTCTTATGTACAGTCTCTGTCTTACCTCCCCAGGGATGCCATTTGCTAATTTTCTTGACAGTGGGAAGTTAGTTGTCAGTCATCTATTTAGAAAGTAAGCCCCTCCAAATATAGCCCCCTTTTCACTATAGCACATTGCCTTGAAATTTGTACTTCTCACATTTCCAAGTAAAGAATCATTCACATACTATGTATATATTTTAATACATACTTGTGCTATTACCATATGTTGATTATTCCATAAATAAAATTTACTCACCGGTGTAAGTCTTCCATATTTTTGTCCCACATGGAACAAGTCAGCCCAGATCTTGTTTTGGACAAATTTCCCATATAATTCTTGCCATTTCCACGATAACAGTCTAATTTTTAAAAAATGAAATGAAAGTTGAGGGACATAATCATTGAAGAAATGTATAGGAGAATGTAAGGATAATTATTTCTTTAAAAGCAACAAAATGCAATAAAAAAACATTTAAAAAATAAACTATTAACAATATAAATTATTCAGAATACAAAATTCCTACTCAAAGCCCAAGTCCTTTAATGTGGAACAATTATATGATGCTTGTTTTTTAAGCTAAATAGAGGACTTAAACAAGTTCACTTATTTTCTATATTAAAAATAATTAAGAAATATTAAGAATCCCTGCAGCAATAAAAAAATAAATGTATGTAGCATTCATTTTTAATGTAATTTTTTTGAGAATTGGAAAAGTCTATAGTAATAAGAGCACTTGACAAGGAACCTAGACAGGACTCTTATCTATGTCATTAGTTTTTTGGGCAAACTTGGGTAGCTTAGGCTAAGTCATCAATTCTTAAACTTTTATGTGTATGTTTGGCTTTCTGGTGATACTTATGTGCTCCTTCTCAGATGAATATTCTTAGGGGGGAAAAAACATAATTGAAGGAAAATGTAATGTATAATTAATGTTTAAAATTAAATTAAATATAAGTTTAATTAATTAATGTGTGTATATGTGTATAGTTGTATGAATAGATAGACAGACAGACAGACAGACAGACAGACAGATAGAAAGATAGATAGATATGGATATTGATAGATATAAAATTTCCTATCCAACTTCACAGACATACATATTAAACCCCCTTCATCCCCATAAATTGTATTTTATATACTTGGGGTAGGGGTTGAACATCTGGGGATGTGCCTCTTCAAGCATTCTCTCTTTCTCCTAAATTTTCATCCTTTGCTTATCCACTGCTTTCTTCCCTGAATCAGGGGTTAAGAACCTCTGATCTATTTTATCTTTAATATTTTTTGATGCTAATAATTCTAGAATATTCTCAGGCATTTCTCTAACATTTTTAGTCAAGTGAATAACATGCTTAACTTCAATATTTGTCTAGGCATTTATCTTAATGCTATTTATTAAAAGGGTGCTTTTTATATGTACACATCAACAACTACATTGAAACTGCCTTGGGGATAGAGAATATGCCTTCTATATATTTTTTTTATCTCACACTTTACCTATCACAGTAATTGAGCCCAATTGGCTTCTTAAAACAAATTGGCTGATAATTTAGTAATAGTTAATATTTGTATAGTGTCTACTCTATGACAGTCACTGTACAAAGGGCTTCACAAATAACTCATTTTAATCTCACAACAACCTTGGGAGGTACTATTATGCCCATTTTACATTTGACAAAACTGAAGTAAATGATAGCTAAGTGTCCTGCCCAGGATGACACAGACAATATTTGAGGCCAGATTTGAACTTGTCAGACCATCATTCTATCCATTGAGTCACCTGAAATTTATCTTTTGTCTTATATTTCATTTCCTGTGTACTTGTCTATGTATCAACCCTGCCTTTCTGTGTAAAATAGTCAAAAACTATTATTTTTTTTTCTATCTCCAACATCTAAAACAAAGCTTTGTATGCAGTATTAATAAGTATTTACTGAATGTAATGTTTTCTACAAAGTCATCTGTCTTTAACATGTTTTTTCTTTTCTGTTTTTCTTGAAGTCTTTCTTGGATAATTAACTTGTAAATAACAATGTATATCACTACATGTGCAGATCTCTTTGTGCCACATCTAATAGTCCATAAATTTTGCTTAAACATTCAATATAAGAAAAAAATTATATATATGATTGTTTTGGGAAAATAGGTTTCATTAACTAAAGTTTAATTGGAAATTGTATTTGACATATTGCTAAAATCGTTTCTTAAATATATTATTTAAATTCACTGAATATATAAAAAATAATCTTATCTTGAATTAAGATGATCTTAGACTGACTTACATTTATAATTTGAAAATGAACTATCATTACACATGTAGAATCAGAATCTATGAAATTGGTCTCTGCTAAGTTTAGAACATACTATGATTTTTTTAAAAATCAGAGATGTCAATTTATTTTGTTATAACAATATAATTTAATTGCAATTTGATGGTGATTATATTTAGATAGAGATAAGTATTTCTAAACTTTATAGTTAGTCCCAAAGGTTTTCTTTCTCCTCTATTTTTCCCCTACAGAGCACTAGTAAGAATATTTAAGTGTGTGAACTTGATTCACTGATTCGTGAAGCTTTTTATGAAAATTCCCCATCAATGTGATAGAAACTTGGAAAATAAATGCTTTTTTCCTACCAGAAAACTGTTTTGCTACTGTTGAAACATTCTTGAGCTAAAAATAAGGTTTTTGTACAGCTCTTAGTTGGTGATATTCCAAATAATTCAAAAATAATGAATTTCAATATTGAGTCAAAATCTTTTTATATATGTAATATATATATGCATACATATATATATATAATTTCATTATATTTTAATAAAATGTAAAACCCAATAATGATAAGGAGAAAATATGTCTCTAGCACTTTCATACAGATATTAATCTCTAAATCTATTTCCTTTCTCAACTTCTTCCTAGAGTTCCAATCAATTATTCATTTAATGAGTCAGTAAGCATTTATTAAATACTCACTATATACCAAGCACTGGAGATAGAGCAAAAGCAAAAAGTCAAGGAAGTGATAGATATATAAATCAGACTATATAAGATGAATGCTGATAGAAAGTAATGCATATTTTCAATTGCCTGTTGAAGGCTTTCACCTGAAATATTTCATTTACAAATTCAAACTCAACATGCCTCAAAGTGAATTCATCAGCTCCCATTCAAAACTGCCCTTCCTACTAACTTTATCTCAGTTAATGATACTCAATCCTCCTGGTATCCCAGTTTCTCTGGTGCATAACCTTTGATCACCTTTTGCTTTTCTTTCTCTCTTAGCCCATTAAATCAATCTGTTACTAAGTCCTATTGTTTCTCTCTTCTCAATATTCCACACTGAAACCATGCTAGTTCAGGTAATTGGTCTTGTTTCCATTTTATCATCTCTGCAGTCCATCAGTACCTGAGTAATAAATCTTCCATATATACTTTTATTGTCATTTTAGAGCTAATAAAAACTTTTGTGACAAATAAATAATAGAGCTAATAAAAACTTTTCAATGGCTATCAATTATCTAGCAATGAAATTTTATATTCCTGGTTCTAACACTTTGGCTAACTTTATCTTTTTATTTGCTTTTAAGTATTTTGCATTCTAGCCAAAAGAATTCTTTCCATATCCTTTTTTCCCCTTCATTGACCTCTTCTAAGACTTTGCTCATATCACTTTACACAAAACTTAGGCTCCTTCCCTAATTCCATACTTCTATCTCCACTAACTTTCTTCCCTTCTTCAGTATCTAATTCAGAAGAAATCTTTCAGGAAGTGAGTGCTGCCTCAGCAGATCCCTTACATCATTTTCTAATTGGCCCTCATCACTTTCTTTCTTATAACTTATGTATTCATAGGCATCAAGTAGTATCTTCCAGGCCCATCTCATTGTACTATAAACTACCTAAAAGAAAAATCATATATCTCTTTGTATTTCCAGTGCCTAGCACAGTGCCTGGAGAACAGTAAAGACTTATTAATGCTGGTTGAATTGAATTGAATATATTGCATATATATGCCTTAAAGCAATTTAATACAAATCCAAGGCTCATACTAACTTCATTCCAACCTAACATTAACCCCATTTTCAAAATCAATTTTTGTGAATATTATTGAGTAGATAATAGAAAACACAGATGCTACCAAATATTTTTTAATAATTTGTTTCAACTTGTACAAGAATATCTAAAGAATAGTAAAAACTGATTGGAGATTCAACTGCTTTCCCATTCACAACCTTCTTTCTTAGTTATTAATGATTAATGACACTAATAAGATGGTGAAAGTAGTTAAAAAGAGAATTAGTAAAAGTAATGGCTGTCATTCTTCTCTTTGTACTCCTAATGCCTACTACTGTGCTTTGAAAATAGTAGGCTTCATAACTACACCCAGAGAAGGAACACTGGGAAGTGAATGTAAATTGGTAGCACTACTGTCTATCTACCCAGGTTACTTATACCTTCGGAATCTAATACTTAATGTGCAACAAGAAAATGGTATTTACACACATATATTGTATCTAGGTTTTATTGTAACACATGTAAAATGTATGGGATTGCCTGTCATGGGGGGAGGGAGTGAAGGGAGGGGGGGGAATAATTTGGAAAAATGAATACAAGGGATAATATTATAAAAAAAATTACTCATGCATATATACTGTGGAAAAAAATTCTAAATAAATAAAAAAAAGAAAATAGTAGGCTTCAAAGATATATTGGTCAAGCTGAATTAAATACATTGGACATGTGCTCTAAAGCAGCTTAATACAAATGCAAGTCTCATGTGGGAGAAGAGGAAGGATCATAGGAAGATGGTGGAGTAGGTCATTAAAGTCCAAGCTCTCCAGATTTCTCCCATAAATGGTAGACTCATCTGAGAAATATAGAAACTTTCACTTCCCCGATTGTGTGGGGAGTCCAGGATCTGAGACTGGGAGGATTGAGGAAATCTCTGGAGAATAAGAATGCCAGGCCTACCTGTGCTGCAGAAACCTGACTCTGGATGAGAAGAAACCAGTAAACTTGGTAAGTGCAGAAGCTATGGGGCAGGGAACCTAAAGACTATGGATACTTGCAGGAGGATAGAGTTTTGATCTGGGGTTTTATGTCAAAGGGGAAAGCGGAAGTGAAGCCAGAAACACCATCCCCACCTTATTCCTACTTCAGGATCACTTACACTAATAAGCTCTCTTAAAAAAAAAAAAAAAAAAAAAAAAAAAAAAGGACCAAGTACAAGGAACTCAACTATAGAAGAATAAGAAAGACCAGGGTTCATCTTTAAAGGAAGACAAAGAAGTTTTTTTTAAGTCTCTTCTACCCCAAAAAATGACTACCTGCCCAGAAAGAATGTATAGAAGAACTCAAAAAAGACTTTAAAAATCAAATGAAAAAATCAAGGAAAAACTTTTAAAAATTAGAAGTACCATTCAAAAAACACAAGATTATGAAAAGAAAGTCAATCAAATAGAAAAGGAATTATTTGAAAATTAAAATTGGGCAAGGGGAAGCCAGTAAAGCTATAAAAAATAACAAAACAAAATATAAAAAATGAAAAATTATAAGAGAATGTAAAACATCTTATACCAAAAAACAAGTCTGGAGAACAGATTAAGAGAAAACATAAGAATAATAGAAATACTTGATAGCTATGACCAAGAAAAGAACCTTGACACAATATTATAAGAAATAATCAAAAAGAATTCATCTGAAGTGATAGAATAAGAAGGGAAAGAGAAAATCACCACTTCAAAGAGATCTTACAAGGTAAATACATAGGACCATTATAGAAACCTCTCATATCAAAGAGAAAATTTTACAAGAAACCAAAAAATAAAAAAAAATTCAAGTATGCTGAAAGTACAATTAGAATTGTGTAGCATTTATCAGCATCTACAATAAAAGACTGCAGCCCCTGAATATTACATATCATCTACCAAAAGAACAAGTTCTGTGGCTAAAAATATCACATCTAGCAAAAATTAAACATAATATTGAATGGAAAAATGTAAATTCAATGAACTCAAAGATTTTCAAGATTTTGTCTCAACCAAACCTGAACTCAATAGAAAATTTACCATATAACAGCTGATATCAATGATTGATTTCAAGATTCTCAATAAGGACAAACTGTGTTTTATATGTGGAAACTGAACCATATATCTAAGATTGACATCAATGATTGAGTTGTTCAAAAGAAAGATTGGGACAGAGATGAGTATGTTCTAATTCTAAAAAGTAAACTATCTAGGAAAAGATAAAAACAGTAATTAGGCTATATGAATGAGATACAGAGGAAGAACTGAAACGGAAGCATTAGATGAGGGAGGAGGGATGGTAGTTGTAAAAACCTACTCACATGAGGAACAGCTTAAGAAGGGAAGATTATATATATATATATATATATATATATATATATATATATATATATATATATATATATATCATAACGAATATAGCATCTTCCAAAATCTATAAAGAAATAAGGGGAAGAGGGAATAGGATAAAGTGGGGTATAGTGAAATGTGTAGATTAATGGCAAAGGGATTTAAAAAAAAACAAAGAGTAGTATTGAATAAGGTGAGGTATAGCAGGGTGTTTATATTAATGGGAGTAGGATAAGGTATGTAAATGAATGGGAATAGGATAAAGAAAGAGGGAAAGGGTAGAGGCAGAAAATAAGAGAGGGGAAAATATTTTGTAAAGCAAAAATAAAATTAATTAAATGTAAAATAATAAAAGAAAAAATTATAGAAAGCATTGAAGTAACTTCCATAAAATGATTTTGGCTATCTATGTTGCTATCTATAGAAAGAAATACTTATCTATTTATCCTTACAAATATATACCAGATAGCAGTAAACAGATAGGAATAGAGACAGTTCTTGTGAATTCATTGGTTTAGAGAAGTCCTAGATGGGAGGAACCCCTCTATCAATGCAAATTGGTATCTTCTCTGTAATTATAGTCTTACATAGATTATGTAATTATTAAGAGGCTTGCCTAAAATCATACCACCATTTTGTGTCAAGGAACTTGAACCTAGAATACTCCTGCCTTCTAAACTGTTTCTCTATGCACTATGCCATGCTCCAAATAAATAGAAAGACAGTTACAGATGAATACAAAATGATAAATATATAAAAATAAATATATGATATATATAATTTAATATATAGACTGTCAAGGGCTAGAACTGAGCAAATGCACTTGGATTATGGAGCACGTGAGACTAATTGCCAATTGGACGGTTCTCTATTAACTTGTTTGAAGGTTGACCCTCCCCAGCTATTCTGTGCTGACTTGATTAGTGGGACAAAGAGGGGGAAGTGACGTGTGTGAGGGGAGTAGGAGGAGGAAGGGGAAATTTAGATGCTCTCTCTCTCATGGCATTTGAGGGAGGAAGGTGTGTGTGGAGATTGCTAGATTTAATTCCCTGACCTTGACTGTAAAAGATCAAGAATAAAGACGTTTAGTGATCCTGACTCCTGCTGATTTCTGGGAAGACAGAGTTCCAGCAATAGACAAACATGTATATAATTTTATATGTGTGTACATATATATATATATATATATATATATATATGTATATATATATATATACATATATTAAAGTACCTGTCATTAATCTCCTCTTCAATTTATTAACTCTTACCTAATTTAGTACACAAAATGAATAATGCATAAAATGTATAATGATTCTGTACCTTGTTGATTTGAAACATCACACTTTGGAATCTGGGAACAATAGCCAATTCGAATGTTTGGATCTGTTGTAAAACACCAGGGTGATTCAGCTCCATCTGGATTTCGACAATAATTTTCTCTTAGATCTCTAGGGGAAAAAAAAAATCATGTTAATGTAAATTGAAAGTTTCATGTTCATGGAATCAATACTCTAATTCCTGAAATATAATTTGTAATATTTTTAAAGACAAATGCAATTTTGTGTTGAATTTATCTTTATTTTACTTTATGTTAATTTAAGAAGGGCCATAGTTAAAGGTAATAATGGATTTGATGGGTAAGTTATATTATTCCTTTAAACATTTTAAAATGCAATATAATATAAACAAGAATTGAATTTAGAGTCTGTAAATACTTTTGAAATTATTATGAATGTTTTAAATTTAACAAATATGCAATTGGGTTTACACAATCCTCACTTTTAACTTCTATTCATTTTCACAAACTGCTCCCCCATAGTTAGAAGATGTTCTTTCCATATCTATATCAGTAGCCTTCTCTTCCTTCAAAGCCCAGTTCATGTGCTATCTCTTCCACAAATTCATTCTGATTATCTGAGCTAGAAATAATTCCCTTTTTTGGAACACACATATATTTTTGTTGTCTTTTTCTACACATTTATCATGGTTTAATTTGTATTATAATTTATGTGTATGTCTTAATCTCCCATAAGACTATAAACCCCTTGAAGGAAGATTCTGTCTTTTATTTCTATTTCCACCGCTTTGTGTATATTTAAACTTTGATGGATATACAAAAATTTTTGAATCTTTCCTATATTACTCCATAAAAGCTATACATAAGAACTACCCAATAGGATGGATGACTTCCAAATTTTTGTTAATATTAATGGAAGTCAATATAGCATCTCTATTATATACCTTTTGACTAATTCTCCCTTTATGATAGGGCTGCTACCTTTTCTGGTCATGTATACTCTTAATGACATTTTCATATCACACATTTTTGGCAATATGCCTGATGTGTCTGCCAGGTATCATTTTGTTACTTTTGAGGCCTCTACAATTTTGATTCTTCTGAGATTATAGTTTTCTATTATTTGTAGAAATAAAGGAATTCTTGATCTGATAAGGAGCAAATGAGATCACCTTCACATTCCCTTTCACTATTTAAATATTATAATATTGATATTTAGAGACAGTTAAGTAGTAAAATGAATATAATGTCAGCTCTAGAATCAGGAAGACCAAGTTCAAATATTGCTTCAGATGCATACTAGCTGTGAGACTTTAGGCAAGTCACATAACCTTCTGCCTCAAATTTCCTCAATTAAAAAATGTAAATCATAATATCAGTGGCCTTTAGCAGAATTGCTTTGAGACTCAAATGAGATAATATATTTTACTATAAGGGCATCAGGGAACACTTGGCACATTGTAGAAGTTTAAAAATTCTTATTCCTATTATTAACACTTAACATTGGACAGCAAAGAGGAGCTTACCATCATTAAAAATGCCTCACAATTTCTGAAATGTAATCAAGCTCCCTCTCTTCTACCTATTTAGTTCTGAGACTAATTCATGGACCATCTCTAGATTCTTTTCATGATACACAGCCATACACCTTTACTTAAAGTTTAACTATATTTTCAACATAGGTTTTATCTTCTAGAATGGAAATGACTGTGCATTTTCAATACTTCTGGTAATTAAATGGAACTCATTTATGAGAACCTATAATGTTTCAGAGCTCTATGAAATCATTCATCATCTTTAAGCAGGAGAATTAAAGAATCATAACAAATAGAGAATGTCTATTATATCTGGGCTTTGTGTAAAGACTCCTCCACAACTGGCAAATTCCTTTTAAAAAATGTATCCCTGTTACCTTTCCCATGACAGCTACTTTAAAATGTTTTTAACATACTATTCTCTTTATTTTATCAGAAATTTAATTAGGAAAGCAGAAAGGTTCTATACTTACCTATAGTAAGTATAGAAACATGCTGAAATACTAAATGAATTAACATGATTTTAGAAAATACTTTCAAAATTGTAATTGAAGTTCAACAGAAAAATGTGATTTTAAAAATGGACACTTCTGGGTATTTTTCCCTATTTCTTTGCTTTCATAGACATTACAAATCAGTGATTATTAATTTTATTTTAAGATTTCATATGTTCTGATTACAAAAGAAAATAATTCAGAAACACTTCAAAGTGTACTGCAAAATAAGATATTTTTTTAAATCTAAGTGATTTTATGTGGCACAATCACTTATTTATACCTAACAGAATTAGAAATATTTATACCTAACAAAATTAGAAATAATTGAATTAGAAAACTTTTTAAAGGGAAGAATGTACAACTGGCTATAATATTCAATAGCGAAGCTACCATATTATCAACCCAGTTTCAAGTTGACAACCACTGCTATTACATCTCTCATTTCATTTTTCTAACAGCCTTCAGTCCTAGCACAGACTGTTTTATTTAAAGATGTAAGAACATTGATTGCCAAAGTTTCAAACTCATTGAATGGCATGTGTTCATAATTTGAGATCAAATTCAAACCTTTGGCTGTTCTAGCCCTTATGAAAAAGCCAATTATTAAGAAAAAATTAATAAGAGTAAAAGTCTTTTTCTCTGTGACACCATATACTTACAGTTTTGATAAATTATGTGTGAGCATGAAATGTGTATATTAGATTTCATATAAAATTGCTTACTTTACATTTTTAAACAAATAAGTATTTGGTGAAATAGATTTGATTTTTTTTTTTTAATTTGACCCAAAATAATTAAATAAAAGCATGAGCTACCCAGTAACCCTGCATATTTGCCAATGCCAAATTCTGTGTAGTGTCTGAGGTGAGTGTCTAAATTTGGAAACACCTCATTAATCGGGTTTGAGCTAGAAAAGAAGACTAGAATCACCCTAATATTTTTCCTCAACTCTTTCCTCTCTATTGAAACATGAATTGTATACAGCTGCTAATGAAGTGGGACTAAAGGAAAGAGGTAATTATGTAATTCATATTGCTTCATCTCAGCTGTATCGTTAAATAATAATATACCTTGGCAAAGCTTCATTTAGAAAAAAAAAAAAAGATTCAGCATCTGGAAGAAAGAGCACTTTAATGGCACTGAAATTTGATGTAAAATATTTCAAAAATAATAAGAAACTTAGCAATGTGCCACTTTCTGCCAGGCCAACACACTATTAACAGATGAACTTAAGAATACTCCATGGCAAAATCTTAAGTTAGACAATGTGGTTTTCATTCTTTATTTAAAATTTTTTTGTTTGAATTTGTCTTAGTAAATTAAAGGATAATTCTTCATGAAATAATAGTTCAAAGGATAAGAATCTGACTTGAATTTCTTAAACCCCAATTACTACTTTGGCCTTCATAATTCACATGGATATGAAATATATAGGTTCAGCTCATATGCTCATTCTATTTTCTCTGGAGGAAAAGTCAGTTAGATGTTTATCATATAGTCTATAGAATAATCTCTTAAAGATATATCATACTACAACATTAATCTAGAATAATTTAAGTGTTTCCTTTCTCTTTTTATAAGTATTTTTTTGACTTTCCATTTTGATTTTAACTTCTAATTTTGTGGCATCTTGGTCAATTATAATTCATGATTCATTATGAAAACATGAAATGAGGGAAATATAGGAAAGGGCACTAACAAGTTAATAACAAAATAATAAACTTAGTATGAGCTCAACAATAGTTCACACATAGGAAAGGTATCTGTGGTGGGGAGGGAAGGGGCGGGAGTCAGATTGACCAAAGTACTTATATCAGCTCTGCTACTTAAAATCTGCCAGTTTAAGGTCAAAGATCTATTTCTTGAAATATTAGAATTTAAAATGTGTCCCAAAGATTTAAATTTAAGAAAAAATAAAAAGTATCCTTAATCAAAATTTAAATAAAGAATCTTATTTACATGTATTATATTTAATAAAGAGAAGATATTATTAGTAATATTATAGTTTTGAGAGCAATCATTTTATCTTTTAATAACTAAGTGATCAGTTTAAACATATATGACATTATATCCCATCTTATAAGAATAGGAAACTAGAATATAAGTAATTTCATTTAACATTATAGCCATATCATTGCAATTCACATTAAAACTAGTTTTCTTTGGCTTAAATTGCTCAGATAATTACTTTAGTTTCCCATTTAATATGATTTACTTAGATTTATTCTGAGAAATTAATTTGAGCTTTAAATATTTGTATATATTTAAAGTATTGTAGTTTTCAAAGATAATTCTTCCCCCGCAATAAAATTATGTCTGGAAAAGTAAACCCCATTTCTTTTCTTTTCTTAGGGGGGTAATACTTTCCTCCAAAATCAATTTGCAAAATCAAGAACACACCTAAAAATTAGCATCATTGAATCCTTCAATTGTTATGGAAGCATACAGGGTGGGGGAGGGGTGAAGAGATGTTAACGTTGACTACCCTGTCTCTTCCTTCTCAAAGCAGATTAAATCGGCATGAGTAGTAATACTTTTCATCAAATTATACGTACTTGCACTTAAAGTTCTCAGGAGTTATATCATGTTGATGAGGATACTGGGTATCCCAGCGCTGGCAGGGAATTCCATTCCATATTGTGTTGACAGTACCTCGATAACCTTCTCCTTGACCTCTGACACAGTGGGTTGTTTCCATAGGAATATCACTATTATTCATAGTACTATGAGCTATTTAAAATAAAGGATAGTAAAAGTACTCTTGTTAATTGATTTAGTTGCTCTTTCAAAGTTCAATTTTATTAGTGGTGTATTCTTATCATTTTAGAAATTTCTTAGTTTTTTACTTCATTCATAATATCAAATAGATTATAGATAGTATCCTGCATTCATGTTTTCCCATGAACCCAAATCCTAGAAAACTTACCACTGACTTTCTTGAAAATAAAATATGTGTATGCATATAGACATATACATATTCATGTATACATATATGTGTGTGTACTTACATATAACATATTACCTCTATATTTGAAATTGCACAGTGCTAAAATTAAGTTGCTCCAATGTTCTAAAATTAAAAACTTTCAATTGTGTTTAGCCAAGATATTGACTTTAAAAAAATAATTAATAAGCCTATAGATGCCATGGATATTAGCACTTTAAAAAATTTACTTTTTGCTAATGTTTTAAAGGATACTTTAAATATTCCTTTCATTCATATTTTTCACATTGTATTACAATGTAACATTATTGTATCTGCTAACATCAATTTCTTCAGTCATTTTCCAAGATCATCTATAATAATTATCACTTGTCTTGGAGGTTATGAAACACAGTAACAGAATAAAAATTAGAAAAATTCAGTTTTTACTATAATTTAAAATCTTGATTTTTGCCATTGCATTGATTGTTTTTAAAAAGCAAATAATCATCTGCCACTTTAAAAATAAGATCCAAAATGTATTGAAGAACTATATCTGATGATTTCCCAAATTATTACTTATGTATTCTTAAGTCTATTTATTCTAAACAATTTATTATCTAGACTACCTCTGTCTATATATTTTCTCTAATTTGGACGTTTTCCTTTATGAATACAAAGGGACAAACATTGCACAAAGAACAATGCAGGAACCCAAGTCATATTTAATGGAATATATTTAAATACCCCAATTAATTCTGCTCCTCTAGATTCTTCTGCATGAGAGAAAAGCAAAAGCCAATAGGAAGGTTCTACATTAAAATTTCACATCTATGAAGCAATCTTGAACCAAAATGACAAGAGAAAAGACAAAATGAAATCTGGCTTCAGCAATGGAGAACTGAAATGGATTTGCCTCGTTATTGGGAATCTTGTCCTTGAAATCCTTAAAATATATGTATGTAAGCTCCTAGAGGTCATGAATTATTTCATTTTTGCTTTAATATCCTTTGCATCCATATTTTATGAGACACAAAAGGCTATTAAAATAAATACTTGTTCATTGATCATTACAGAATATTTCATGCAGAAGCATTAAGAGGCTACAACTTTTTCTTGTAATTTTTATTCATTTTTATATTGGAGGGCAGTTTTCAATTTGAAAGATTTTTCCCAGAAGAGTCAATCCCAATGTAAAATTCCAATCATAAACATTATCCTTGAATCTTTACCCTTTTACCACACACACAACCATTCAATTGCGCATCTCTTTTATTTTATTCATCCTCTCTATTCATATAACCTTTACTATATTGGACCTGGATCCATCATATTCCTGTTGGTCTTCCCACTTCAACTCTCTTCCTGTACAATCCACCCCAGACATACCCAGCAGTTAAAGTGATTGTCCTAGAGAGCAGTTCTGATTATGTAATTCTCAATACATTGTATTAGTCAAATCAAGTCAATATCATAATGCTCACTGTATACCAAGTCCTATGGTCAGGGCAACAAATACAAAAACAAGTCCCTACTCTCAAGAAGTTCACATTCTAATGAGAAAACAACATTCAAATTAACTTTATAAAAAGACTAACATCGAAATAATCTTAGAGAAAAGAATCCAACATCTTCTTACAGAAGGTTGGATTTTAGATGAGCGTTAAAGGAAGCCAGAAGTCAGAAAGGGAAGGAAGGGAAAGCATTTCAGGAATGGAAATTCTCCTGTGAAAAAGCCAGTGAAACAGGCACCAGTTCAAGAATTGGAATCACTTGTGAGAAGAACAGCAAGGAGACTAGTATCACTGGACTACAGAATACAAGAAATGGAATAAGATGTAAGAAAACTTATAAAAGTAAGATATTTCCAAGTAATAAAAATAATGATTTAAAAGACAAACATATGATTTTATTTTTTCCCCATAGGCAACATAGAGTCATTGGAATTTAATAAATAGGAAAATGGAATAATCATGATATATGCTCTAGGAAATTATCTTGATAGCTAGCTGAATATAGGATGGATTGCAATTGAGAAAGGCTAAAGAATAGGAAACCAACCAGAACTTCTAGGATCACATAAAAATTTCTCTGTTAAGCATTTAAATAAAGTCCTTCACAACTTGGACATAATCTACCCTTGCAGCCTTGATATTCCTGTACTGCACTTGATGGTCCAGTCAAACTATATTCCTTCTGCTTTTTGTATAGTAACACTCCATTTACCATCTCCTTACTTGTACACTGGGTATACTCCATGCCTAGAATGCACTTCTTCCTCCCCTCTCCATTTTAGAAAACTTGTTTCCCTAAAGACTGAACTCAAGAACTACTATCTATATGAAACCTTTCTGGATTGACTCAGGTTCTAATGCCCTTCCTCACAAAATTGGGTGATTTTTATTTTGTTTATAGTCTGGACATATTTTTAAAAGAATACAAGGTAGGTGAGGGCATAAACTGCTTCATTTTTTCTGGGTTTCTCCAGAATTTAGCACAGAACTGTGTTGTATCCTGCTTTCTAGAGCCCCCAAGTTTGGGTGACAAAATATACCATTGCTTTCTAGAGCCCCCATACCAGAGTGATTAAAATATCCTGCTTTCTAAAGTCCCCAAGTTGGGGTAACAAAACATACTGTACTTTCTAGAGCCTCCATGTGAGGGGTGATTAAAATATCCTGCTTTCTAGAGCCCCCAAGCTGGGGTGACAAAACTTACTGTAGTTTCTAGAGCCCTCATGCTGGTGTGATTAAAATATATCAGCTTAGTGGAGAAGTGATGAGGCAGGACAAGGACTTTTTTTTCATTTTATACCCTCATATCATTGTGTAACAAAACACTGGGCATGTGCCAACTATATACTGCACACATGGGGCCACATAAACAACTTGCTATTGTATATAGTTTGCCACCTGATATCACTCTTCCACCAGCTATCACTCTGCTTCAATCACAACACAGGTTGTCACTACCCCCTGACTTCTCAGGAAGGCCAAGGGCTCTTAGGGAAGATGGGGAGCCAAACCAGACATTGTTAGCAGGTTCCCTCTGGGCTGAAGGGTCTTATACCTCACCCAGAGTTCCCCCACTGTCTGTATCTCTCTACAATGCTATTAGGTGCTTAATAGTAGCTTGCTGAATGACTGAATGTAACTGAAGTCTTAAAAAGAAAACCCATTTAACTTTAAAACAAAAAATGGAAACTGATTAATAACAAAATCATTTTATAGTATTGTGAAATGTATTTTTTGGTTTTTTACTAAAATTGTTTTTCAATTTTTATTTCCATGCTACATTTTTGCAGAATGAAATATACATCAGAGAAATATATACCTCCTACAAGTTAGGTAATATAGAGAAGCGTGCATTCTTGATATTTAAAATACTCTGCTAATACATAGGTATAGACCGTTTTACGGACAAAGATAATCAAGAGTTGATTGTACATGGAATCCAGTTCTAAAATGCAACTAATGTAAGACAAACAAATGAAAGAATTAGAATATTGCTCTCCATGTAAGCGATGTCCACATATTGGTGCTGGTCAATTTGTTGTTATATGAGTTCATAAAGTTATCCAATGATGCTTTGGAGTTAATTTGTTGTATTGACAGGAGAACTATAGCATCTATGTTACTTCAAAGATAACTTTACATACAGACCATGCATTTTTGATATTTTAAAGTAGCTATAAATGGATTAAGGCATAGTATAGTTCAATGCAAAGAGCTCTAGTTTAGGAATGAAGAGTCCCTCCAAAACTTACTACTCATATGAACTTAGTCTCAATAGACCTCAGTTTCCTCACTGATAAAGTAGACTAGATGATCTCTAAGCTCTTTAACTCTAGGTAGTAGGTTTATGCACCTATAATCCTTTAATTTAATGAAACAGGGGCAATATATGGTAGAATTTTATAAGTTGAGACCATGAAAAGATACATATTTAAGATTACTTGAAAATACTTCATTTCTAATTATGAATTATATAAATTTAAAATATTAATTACTATTGAAAAACATAAATTAATTTACTTAAATTTGTAATGGCATCATTTTAAAATATTTATCTCCTACAGTATAGAGATGCATGCTTTCATACTTGAGAGCTCAGTCTTGTCTCCAGACTCCTTCAGTGAGGGGTAAAAGTAAAGACAGAAAAGATAAAAAGAATATGTTCACCTGGAATACTTTGAAACTTACTCACTGGTCTTGTGAATTTATCTTTAAAGATCCTATTAGTATGTATAATAGGGATATTTGCTAAGCAACACTCAATATCATGGAAAAAAGAATTGCTGTCAGATAATTCTGTGGTGAGCATGGACTATAAAGTTGTACAAATTCCAAATGTCAAAACAAGTTAAAAAAAAAAAAAGAAAACAAAAAGATTTTTCCCCTCCCATATACGGGGTATCTGTAGAAGGCCAAAGATAGTGAGGCGAAACTCTGGATGAGGTATAAGATCCTTCAACCCAGGCAGAACCTGCTGACAATATCTTCAGCTCCCCATCTCCCTTAAGGACTCTCAGCCTTCCCGAGAAGTTATTGGGCAGTGACAACCTATGTTGTAATTAAAGCAGAGTGATACAAAGGCAAAAGAGTCATCTATATACAATAGCAAGTTGGTTATATGGTCCCAAATGCATAGTACCTAGATAGTGCATTAGCAGTGTTGCTATGATTATATAAGGGTATTAGTTGCTATGATTGTGTAAGCCTGGGAGAAATTGAAATAAATGGATTCCATGTTTGACCATCCACGTGAGTCCTGCCTCATCACTCCTCTTCTTAAGAAAAAAGGACTTGAGGGGGCAGCTAGGTAGCGCAGTGGATAGAGCACCAGCCCTGAATTCAGGAGGACCCGAATTCAAATCTGGACTCAGACACTTAACACTTCCTAGCTGTGTGACCCTGGGCAAGTTGCTTAACCCCAGCCTCAAAAAAAAAAAAGAAAAAGAAAGAAAAAAGTACTTGGGCTGGTACCAAGATCATCCAGAGAGCTAGTCTGGACACAAGGGGTGTCTTATACATTCAAGTGGATATAAAAATGTAGATTAATACATACATTCAAATTCAAAATGATATGTCTGTAAATACTGATTTTTGCCTTCAAAAGATTTCTTATCTATGCCTTACACTACCACTATGCTGGTACAGGCTCTCATCACCTCAAAGCATGATTATTTCAATAGCATGCTGGTAAAGTTTTCTGCCTCGAATCCATCCTTACTCTAGTCTAACCTCCATTCAGCTATCAAAATGATCTTTCTAAAATACAGATTTGACTATATCAATCCACTATTCAGTAACTTATAATGACTCTCTATAAACTCCAGGAACAAATAAAAAAAATTCTCTGGCTGGCTTTTCAAGCATTTCATCCTAAATCTTTCCTACCTTTCCATTCTTCATATATCTTATTCCTCTCCTTGTAATCTGCAATCCAGGGACATTGACTTTTTTGCTGTATCTTGAACAAGAAAATCCATTTTTACAGGTTGTCCAAAAAGTCATTCTTCTTATCTCCACCATCTGCCTTCCTTAACTTCCTTTAAGCTTCAACTTCTATTTCCCCTTCACTTTTATTTTTAATGTCTTTACATTGTTATTAATGTTCTATTTCACTTGTATGTATCTTCTTTATATATAATTCTCTATGCATTCTGTTACCCATTAGATTTGGAAGGCTTGAAAGCAGAGACTATGTTCTTTTCACCCAGAGTGCTTAGTAAAGTGTCTGGCACATAATAGGTATTTAATAAATGCTTATTAATCAATCTGACTAATGCTAGATATTCAAAATAACTTTATATTTTAGTGATTAGGAACCAGACCTGTAATTTCATTGTTAGAGGAAATATACAATCATGTTTTCTATAACATATAAGTTTAGAGTGTTGGTAGATCACTGAAAGATTAAGCAACTTGCCACATTTTATGCAGCCAATATACAGCAAAGGCAGGACTTGATGCCAAGTACACCTATCTACTCTTTCCCACTGCCTTTGAAAATGACATATTATTATTATTTGAAGGAATATAAAATCATGGAAATTTTTTTCCTATTATATTCATGTCTGATTGGTAAAAACACATTGAGAGAAGAAATTATTATTCACTATCATATGAGTCTGTGTGAAGTGAAATCAAAGAACTCAAATATTAATGTTGGGTGACATTTTCTATATATTAACTACAATGGTTTTTCTTTGAAGTAGAAATAGGTTTAAAATTGACCTAACATGTTATTCAAATTTTAAGTTGAACCATTATTATCATTATTATTATTATTATTTTAAATTGAAGAAAGTACTCCAGAGAGAGGTAATTTACCTATCAATATTAAACATATAACTTGTAAAATTCTGACAAAGTCAATACAAAGCCCTAGGGAATGAAAACTAGATGCTGATTGTGGCATTGAGATGATCCATGTAGATTTAAATATATATATATATATAATATGTATATATATATATATATATATATATATATATATACATATATATATATATATATATATATATGTTAAACATTTCAGGAATCTTGATGAAATAATAATTTCAGTCATTTACTTCACTTTCTTTTAATTGCTTCATTTCAAAATGTGTATTTTTCTGAAAATTCTCACAGTGGTTGCTGAAATAACCACTGAAATCCTTAAGGAAAAAAATACAAAACCAAAAACAAAAAATCTCTAAACCACACAAATGTAAACAAAAGAAAAACAACACTAATCTTCATATTTCCAATTGCTAAACAGTTCTTTGCTAGTGGAAGAAGTCAAAAATAGAAAAGTTTATAAAAAATCTTTGGATTAAAAAAAATTAAAAGAGCATAAATATAACTAAAATATATTAAGATATAGTTTTTAAAAAATAAATATTAGTGTCTTATTGGGCTTCATCAGGATATGGTTAATTAAAATATTTGACATTAATATTTTCTAACTGATTGATATAAACACTATTATCTTGAAAAAAATTGTCATTTTCAGCCACTAGATAGTTTTACTTTTTTATTTGGTTAGTTCAATGTAACTACTCCCTAATTAGACCCACAAGTCATCAGTATTTAAGCCATATTCTCTCCTCATATAAAATAAACAAAATCTTCTGAAGTGTATTAAGTTATATATGTGCTTTTTGGTCCTTTGTTTTTAAGAATGATGCTTATAATCAAATGCATAATTCCATTTTTTGCTTATGGAGAAGGTAGTATAACTGAGAATGTATTTACTTGTAAGAGAAGTACATGGCTATTAAAATGATTTTTCAAACAATAAATTTTCCAAGTGGTATGCTGGAGCCAGTTCAAGAAAACTGATTATTAAATTTTCAGCATGAGCATTTACCACTCAGAAACTGGCAAATGCTATAAATCAGGGTTTGATTTATTGTTTTGTTGATTGTCTAGGCTAAAGAATATGATAAAGAAAATTTTAATATTATGGATTAAACTGCACTTAATACTTTATACATGTGTGTATGTGTACATATATGTTCACATATGTACATGTGAATGCATAATCTGATATTGTTTCTGGAGAGCAAATTGTCAAAAATATATCAATGTACCACCATACAGCATCTTCAAAATACTTATCTAATAAATACAATTAATAATAATGATAATGAGCAGTCAGCCTACAGACTATTGAAGGGTGCGTTGCTGCTGCTAATATATTATTTGTTATTAAAATAGAATTAATTCTTCCTGTAATATAAAGAATAGACCTATTCTGCTGTCAGTGCAAGTTGCCAACTATATCCCAAAGGCTTGGTGCAAAAAGAAAACAAATGTTTCACGCCAGTCAACTTGGGAGGGGATATAAAATGTTGGGAATGCTGCTTCTTTGGAGAAGTTCATTGAATTAGTGGCCTAAAAGAGCAACTCATTGTCTTTAGCTGCCAAACAAATCCCTGAAAATCAGCTGAAGCTGATCAACTTTAGCCAAGCAAGCATGTTTTTAAAACACTGCCTCACCACATGCAAAGAGAGTTTTTGAAGATATGTATACTAGGCCCATACTGAAAATAATGGGCATTTTTTGAGAGTTTCTCACAAATAGAAAAGTTTGATGAGGGGGGATGTCAATGTCAGCCGTTCTTTTGAAACAAATGTAAAAGCACTATTACATGATACTCACTGGCCTAAGAGCTAAGGAATGTTTTCCTCTGATGATTCAAACAAACTTTTCTGTTTGGAAATGCTTTTAGGAAAACAATATTTGCTATTGAGATCTCTCCCCAGGCTATTAAAACATGATCAAGCAAGTACTTCTTGGAACATCAATTTAATTTTGCTTAGATGTGTACAATTTCAAAGATCAAAGTCAGGTCAAAAGCTTAGTGATAGAGAGAATATTAATACCAGGGGAAGAAGCTTAGTGATGGAGAGAATATTAATACCAGGGGGAAAAGCATTAAGTAATTAGAATTCTTGAAACAATTACTCCAAGCTCAATAGTTTATAGAGAAAACAGTTAAAGAAGCCCTTCTTTCAAAATTTAACCTTATTAATTTTCCTACATCTTTTATAAGGCCCACCACCCTCCCAGCCACCCACATTCAAAACCTTGACATGATATTTTATTGTACTTCCCTCATTTTTCACATCCATTCAATTGCAAAGATCTAATAATACAATCTCTTAAGTATCTTTCACATTTCTTCCCAAATCTTCACTCAGATAACAATCACACAATTCAGGCCCTTATCACCTCTCTCTTGGACTTTTGTAAAAGTCTCTTACCTAGTCCCCTGCCACTATCTTTTGCTGCAATCTAACATTCATCTTACTTCTATCTCCTAAAATGCATCTGATTGCATCATTTCTTTTCTTAATAATTTCCCTAGGTCCTCTATTGCCTAATAATTAAAACATGAACTCAAATTAGCATCCAAGGTTCTGTACAATGTGGGTTCCAAGCACAGCCTTGTTTTAAACTACAATTTTTCTCACACACTATATGTTCCAGCCCAATTGAACTGATTACTTGTTATTTCCCAGTGTTATCCTACCCACTCCTGCCTTTGTGCCTATGACCATGTTGTCTCCATTCTCTAGAAAGAAATCCACTATTTTCAAATTTTTAAAATTTCTACCGGAAATTTCAGAAATTCCAAAATCTATCTTAAGTGTCACCCTCTCCACAAAATGCATAGCCAGCAGAATAGTTCTAAGCATTCATATTAATTTATTTTGGCTTCTCTTTTGAATTTCTCATGCTTTAGCTTTTTTATTATAACTATCTGCATGACCATCTCTCCTGATAAACTTCATAATCCTTAATGAAAGGAATTGTCCTTTATAATTTTATAAATGTCCTTTAGATATTAAACACTTAGCAAAAGGCTTTCTACATTGTATTTAATTGTTCTTATGTGAAACATTAGACAATTATCCTAGATAAATGACATGGAAGTGACTGGATTTGCAAAGGCTCTACTAATAGAGCACTAGCTCAAAAAAACAAAAACAAAAACAAAAAAACAAAAAACAAAAAAACTTCTGCCACACTGGAAAAGTGTTAAGTATGGACCTAGCAAAAGAAACATTTTCTTTACAAAGACCAGACAAGTTATTTGTGACAAGGCCCAGCAGTACAAAATGGTCCTGTGGCCCCTTTCTATTTCTGTGACAGTGGCAGAATGACAGAAAAGAAAACAGAAGTGTTAAGAATCACAGTTTGACGACTGAATATAAACATGAATTGAGGTGATAGCATTGTAAATGTGAAATCCTTTGACTAACATAAAGATCTGCTTTTGGAGAAACTGATTTGTATCAGTCTTTGTACCTTGTTACAGTTAATTACAGAAAACATTTATATAACATTTTTTAGATTTTTCAAAATGATTTACAGTTATTATCTCATCACAACAACTCTGGCTGGTATGTGTATGCATTTCACAGATTAGGTAACTGAAAGAAAGAGGTTGAATGACTTGCCTAAGATTATATAGCCAGTAAATTTTTGAGCTTATATTTGAGTTTATATTTCTCTGACTCCAGGTATAGTGCTCTATTTAAATGAAACAAGACTTATGGAAGTTGAAGTTAAATGTAAAATCAGTTCATTGATTCTCTTTAGCGAAACAAATAAAATAGTTGGTAGATTTCTTATTAGATCTCCAAAGACAATAATAAATATTTTTAATTGAGATGATATCTCAAACTGAGTTATTTGATCATCTCATTGGAGGATTCACAGTGTGTGTTTGCAAAAAAAAACATATTTCTGTGAAAATAATTACAGGTTATGCACTAATATCTACAGCAGAGGTTAAGAGGCAGAGAGATTTGTTTGAAGAACTAAATAGCACCCTCCAAATTGTCTTCATGCTTGATGAATTTTAACACAGAAAGCTAGATGTGAGAAATATTCCACAAACAATGGATTGGGACTAAGGGAGAATTTTTTTTGTCCAGAGTCACACAGCTAGTAAATGTAAGGTGTCTGAGGCCAATTTGAATTCAGGTCCTTCCTTGACTCCAGGGCTTGTGTTCTATCCACTATGCATCTAGCTACCCCTGGATTGGGACTAACGAATAAGAAATGGTAAAGGTTTATTATTTACATAGAAAATTCATACCAACTAATCATGTCTAAATGATAAATAGTAATAAAATGTCATACCATTCTCCCTCCCACTAATGTCACTTACATCTGTATCAAAAAATTATTTGTGCTTATTGAGCTTATTCATTGCTACGAGCATAGTTCTCTGATGAGGGTTAGTCATTGATTCTCAACCTGAGTCACCATTAGCTTCATAAAGTAAGCCATTCAAAACAGCTAAGCAGACTTTATAAGGATTGAAGTCAATTCTACTCCCTTTCCATCCAGAAAATTGCAGATTACTCCATAGGTCATTGGGCAAATGCTTGATTGTCTTATGAGAATAGTGTAACTGGTTTCCAGCCAAAGCATACCAAAAAAAAGTTTGATCTTTCTCAGTAGTAATTTCTGGAGAAATCCAGGATAGTGGTGAAACTTTTCTCTTTTGAGCTTTACTACTAACCTCCTGGTACCAAAGGGCAGAATAGAGCTTCATAATAAATTTAAAATGCCTCTCACTATAAGCTGACATGGGAGAGTAGTAACAGCTTCTAATGCACAAACCTCAAATTGCTTGCACGTTTGCTTTGGATTTGAAGCCAAAATTCATATCTGAATTGTTCACTGGATTCTATCCAAACTTATATGAAAAGTTTAAGAGACAAGATTGTCCTAAAAAACCTTCAGAACTATTACTTCATTGCTATATTGTATTTGTATAGTATATTTGCTTTGATAGAGCTTCTCAATATATTCTCATTCACTTGCAGGTCAGCATGAGCATGAGGACCTATGGCTAATTTTGTATTTCTCTGAGTGAGAATACAAGTAGACAACTGGTTCCTGTCTTTTGTTGAATTATAAAAGGCAAAAATGTAATTAACTTACATGAAATATGAAAATTTCATGAACTTACCTCTCCTAATCACATAAAACAAAGTAAATTTTAAAAAATAAATATTTTATTGATTCCTAATTTTTACATCAAATTTTTAGTATTGGTCTAAAGGATTAAAGATGCTGCATTTTTATTTATAAATGGCACAATTTACCTTAACGAGGAAGCATGGCAACTCTGAAGGAAAAAAAAAAATCTCTCAACTACCTAGACACCTGCCTTCTTGAAACTTTAGTTTCTCTAAAAAATTCTAGATTTGAAAGTAGATAGAGGGGGGCCCAGTAAAACAAAATCTTTGGCAATGAAAAAGCATTCAATGAGAACTCAGCAACTTTGATTCCTTGACAGTGTCCATTAAAAAACCAGCCTTCCCAGACAAAAAGGAAAGGAGCATGAGAAAAGTGATGGGAGACAGAAGAGAAAAAGAAAGGAAAGCAGGGAGAAAAAGAAGAAAGAAAGAAAGAAAACAGCCATGAAGATCAGCAGCAGCCCTGTACAGGTGGTGGCAATTAGAAGCCACAATGCCAACAACAATCAGAAAACATGTTGAAAGGAGAGAAGAAAGCCAGAGGTAAAGAGACAAAAGATAGAAAGTCTCTGCTTACAGCCTTAGGGGAGAGGAGAGGCTAGGCAAGCATTTATCTATGCTTTAGCAGCCTGAAAAGGTCAGTCCTTTGACATGCTAGAGGCACATTAGACATGGAACAGTGATTCAATTACTAGATAATTGTAGGTCTCACCCTGGGGGAACAAGGTTAGCATCTGGTAAAATGTTCACCATCTTTAATGATAATAACTGACATTTATATAGTCTTTTAAGGTTTGCAAAAGCACTTTGGCCACCTTATCCTCATTGAGCCTCACCCCAATTCTATAATACTGATCCCTTTCTCAGATGAGGAAACTAACATGCAGAGAGATCAAGTGAATTATGCTTGGTCACATAGCTAAGAAGTATCACAGACAGGGGTTGAATTCAAGTACTTTGACTCAAAGTCTAGCTCATAATATTGTGCTGTGTTACTCCTTGATTGATTTTAGGGACTACAGAAAGAGCAATGACACTCGTTAGAAGTGGAGAATCTTAGCTACTAACTAGTTGTAACTACTAACTAGATTAACTAGTTGTAAAATCTTGAACAAATAATTCTCCAAACAGCATTACACCTGTTTCTCATCTACAGAAAAGATAACAGTAATGATTACTCTACTTGCCTCATGTAATTGTTGTAAGGAAACTGTTTTGTAAGTGTTTTATAATTAGAACAGGGGAAATTATCAATGAAATATTTAGAATATGAAATGTTGTAAAAAGAGATTTACCTAGATAGCTGATTTATCAATGAAGCCATTATATACTACATATTTTGGTCAAATAATCAAAATAGTTTTAGTGTTTCATGAGTCTATTAAAATTAAACATTAAGAAGGACTATAAGAAAACCATGGCCTGGTGTCATATCTAGAAAAATGTCATTTTCTTCTGATAAGGAATTTATAGGCATTGGAACAATCTTTTTTCTAAAATACCCTAGAACGAATTCAAGAAACTCAAACTGTGGAGGGTTTTGGGTCAGCAGAGGTCATCTGGCTTAATACCTAAGTGAAAGAGAAAGCTGGCCTACAAAGTCTTAGACAAGTTATCCAACTTGTGCTAGAATTTAATGATTCTATAATAAGGAGCTTATATCTTACAAGGCAGTTTATTCCATTTTAATACCACTTTAATTGTTAAGAAGTTCTCTCTTATCTTGAGTCAAAACCTGCTGCCATGGTAAAACTTCCATCTACTGTACTTTTACCCTCTGAAAATAAGCAGAACGTGTCTAATGCTATTTCTAGAGAACATGTTAATCTTTCAAGCATTTCCAGCCATTGTATATATACATATATATATATATATATGTATATATATATATATATATTTCTAATGAGACTTTTTCTGAAGGAAATCTTCACCTCTGCCTAAAAATTGGACTATGGAATAACAACAATAATAATTGGCATTTGTACAGCATTGTAAGGATTGAAAAACACTATATATATATATATATATATACACACACATATCTTATGTGATCCTCACAACAGCTCTATGAAGTAGGTGATATTATTATCTCTGATTTACAGGTAAGAAAAATGAGGATAAAATGACTTGTCTAGGGTCATATTATCTAGTAGTAGTAGACAGAAAATAACTGAGGGAAAACTTGACTGAAGATTTATTGATTCCACATCTCTTTGTACTATCTGGTTGCCTTAGCCAGGGTATGTAAAAGAAACAGAGAAGGAAGGAAAGAAAGAATACTGGACATGATCACATGGGACATCTGTGACATATTAAGCTCTTCCTCTAGAGAGTGAGATTTACCCAAATGGAAAAAAATAGATCTTTGTTTATAAGAAAGAAGAAACATATATGGGCAATTGGTGGATTCCCTGTTGGGCAGTACCAACATAGTTATTTGTCAACCTCATATAAATATAATTAGAAAGATATTGTCTTCCCATGCTCTATATTTGGCATATACTAGAGAGTCCCTGAGGATCATAAAACATGAAGTATGTAGTCACTAATGAGAGGGAAAATTATGTCTCCATAAGAAAATAAAAAGAAAGCAAAGAATTAAAAATTTTAGGGGGTATAGACAGGGACTTTAGGTGATAGACTAATTCACTCTCTTAGATACCACTGAAACTTGGTAGAATACAATGCCAGATTGAAATTTCACTCTAGAAGAGAATAGCATGGTCAAAAGAAATATAACATGCAAAAGAAGGTGCAGTGGAACTGTATATTTATAAGATCAATATTTCATGTAAGAAAACTTAGGAATCAGATGGGGACCATGTAGTGGAGGGTTCTAAGGAAGGCTCAATGGAGGAAGAAAAAGAAAACCTTGATATATACTGATAATATATAATCTTTTCCTATGACTTTCCTTCTTGGATTTTTGATTTTTTTTAAATTAAAACTTTGTTTTCAAAACATATGCATAGATACATTTCTTTTTTATTATAGCTTTTTATTGACAAAATATGCATGGGTAGTTTTTCAACACTGACCCTTGCAAAACCTTCTGTTCCAACTTTTCCCCTCCTTTCCCCTATCCTTCCTCCCCTAGATGGGAGGTAGTCCAATACAAGTTAAATATGTTAAAGTATATGTTAAATACAATATATGTATACATTATCTTGCTGCTCAAGAAAGATTAGATCTAGAAAGAAGGTTAAAAAAAAACCCTGAGAAGGAAAACAAAAATGCAAACAAACAATAACAGAAAGGGTGGAATGCATAGATGAATTTCAACATTCACCCTTGCAAATTATTTTTTTTTACTCTGTCCCTATATTGAGAGTAATTTGGGAATAAATTAGCAAAATGGTTTAGAATAATCCTTGCAGCCATGAGTAGATAATTGCTATCCCCCTTTATTTAGAGACATTCTCAAAATGAGCAGTAAGGTCAGGTGTTCTAGAACCTGTCTGAAATTCAAGGTATTAGGGAATCTGAGATTTGTGTTACCTCTTTAGTTTAAAAGTTTTGAACTACACTGAGCTAGACTGAATAATTGTCCACAATAAGTCCAGCATGATTATCATAAAATCCTGAATGTAGAGAATCCCCAAATTGCTGAAGGAAGGGTTAACCAACCCACATCAGGAACGACATAAGATTGGTCCTATAAATAGCCCTTATTTCCAACTTTGATAAGATAAGAAGATCCCTTCTTTAAGAAAGAGAGTGCATTCAGGAAATCATGTAATAGGATAATTAAAGGTTGCTATGAAACCTATACATTGACAATGAGGAACTATCTTCTTCTACCATCCACTGATTTTGAAAATCACTATATGGCAACAGGATGTTAAAGGCCATTCTCCAGGGTTTTTGACCTCTAGGATTTCATGAGGTAGGCTATAGAAGCCAGGAATATTATTATTTGAGAACAAAACTTTAAAGTTAGTTTAGATATTGGAGAAAATACAGAGACTGGAAGCAGTATCTTGAATTCAAGATTGGGAGTCAGTATAACTCTGATGAAAGCACTGAACTGTAACTCAAATGGTCCATCAATTGATAAGCAATTGCCTATCAAATAATTGACAGATAATTAAAATGGTGACATCTACCTCCATTTAGGCAGATGGTAGGGTTAGAAACACTTGAACCTAATAATCCAAAGATACTTGGTTGACCATATTAGTTCACAGATAGAGTAATAATAATATCACAAGGAAAGGAAGTATGGCATGATAGATATACAGTCAGTTTTAGCATTGGGAATGGTTTAAGTATTGTCATTAACACATACTAGGAATGTGACCCTGGACAAGTCATTTAACTCCAGGGCTTCATGCAAATTTTGGAAACATAAATAATTTATAAATATCCCCAAATATTTATATAAAAATACATGTATCGATATTATCCATGAATATAACTATATTTCAACAACTTAGATATCTAGGACATACCCTCAACAAAAAGTAGAGAAACATAAAGAGCTTTGATTTTGCACAATGATAGCTTTTGCTTTTCAAAAGGTACAGGAGGCAAACTGAACTGTTATTCTAGACTTAATCTGGACTGATGAAGATAAAATGGTTATAGAAGTGGAAATGATAAAAACCTTGGTAAGAAGCAACCACTCTATTTTTAAATTCATGGCAGAAGAGATGAAAACCAGACATGTACAAGACATTTGGGAACAAAGGATTTCAAAGAACTAAGAGAAAATATAAAGTTTTATGGCCTAAAATGCCAAATGCAAAGGCAGTTCAAGAGGTAGTGGAAGTTCTCAAGAATAAAATACACATGGCACAAAAACAAAAAATTCCCATCTGGAGGAGTATATAGTTAAAGGGAACATTATAGATGCAGTGACAACTCATTAAAAATTTTATATTTTTAAGATATATACATATATATACATATATGATGGAAACAAAAACAATTAAAGGAAGAAGAATACAAAATAATACGATGGTCTTATAAGAATTATTTCAGTGGTGATAAGATACAAAATGGGCCTAGATTGGCTATAAACACTGAAGAAGAAATGGTGTTTTAACTATTTCAAAAACTAGAGGAAGATAAAGATTCTCATATTTGGATCAGAAAAAGATAAAAATTAAGGATTGAGTAACAGAGCTGACACCCAAGACAAATGGAGAAATTGCAAGAGAGCACCTAGCTACTTTTAATGAGTTAAGTCAAGGGAACAGAGTGAATTATATATCAGGGAAAAGACAAACATGATTTCTATATACTTTTCAGTGATCTTTGAAAAGTCTAGGAGAATAGAGAAGAGTTGAGTCTATCAAGGATTATATTTTGTATGGATCTTCACGGAAAAGAAGAAAGTCAATTTCAACAAACTATAGACTGATTAACTTGGATTTTCTAATACTTTACAAAATCTTAAAATGGAATATTAATAGTTATGTGAACATTTGGAAAGGAAAGTATTGGTCAACAAGAACCAAAATGGTTTTATCAGGAATAAGTCATGCCAAACTTACAACATACTCCTTTGGCAGCAGCACTAATCTAAGCTCAGTGAGAAGAATGGAAAATACTGTCAATATAAAACATATGAATTTCAGCAAAATTTGTAGGTTTCTCAGGCTGATCTTGTTGAGAAAAAACAGAGGTGTGAAACTAAGAGTTGTGTGGCTGCTGGTATATGGATCTGGAATTTGTTGAATGAATAAATGGGGAAAGTATTTATTAATAGGTCATTGACAATTTGGAGTAAGACCTCTAGTGGAATACTTTGACCATATTCTGACTATAGTTTCCATCAATAGCTCAAATAAAGTTATTCTATCAAGTAATTTGTCTAAAGAGATAGCTACCTTATTTATCAAATTTGCTGAAGAAACAAAGCTGCCAAGGTTAGCATGTTCATTGGATGATGTAATAAAGATCCCTTTTCCCTCATCCTCCCCCCCAAAAAATTCAGCAAATTAAAGTGACAGGTCAAATTGAATAAGATAAAATTTAACAGAAATAAATAGAAAACTCTACAGAGGCTGAAAGAACCTACCACACACACATGGGTTTGAAGATAGGTGGCCAGACATGAATTTCTAGAAAAATCCTCTGGGTTATACTAAAATAAAGCTAAGTATGAACTAAAAGAATGACATTTTAGCCAAAGAAGCTGATACAACTTTATGATTTATTAATAACAATAACAGATAGTATTTCATAATGTTCTTATATTTTTTAAATGCTTTACATATGTTGGCATTTAGGATGTATTTTGGGAAAACAATAATTCTGAGGTGAAAGCTATCAAACTACTTTTCAGGGATGCTTTCCACCTTTGGTATCCATCTGATCCACTTAATTCTCCTCTGTGGCTCTAAGAATCTGTACCATATACAATGGCCACACCTCAGTAAACCATTTCAATAGACACTAAACCAGGTTGAAGGTCTCTGGGGAATGGAAAGGATGAAATAGGTAGATGAGAATAACTTGTTCCAACAGCTCTAAAGGCAGCTGAAGCAGACACTGTGGAGCACTTAGGGCTTGTTTAGAACTTGAATTTGCCAAGATCATCCACTGTATCTCAAGTCATCACCAGTAATCTTGATTCTGTCCTGCCACTGGACTGTGATGACTTTGGAAGAGAGAGTAAAATCAACAGCTGTGTGTAATTCTATCTCTCTTAACTCCAATTTATGCAAAAATATCAAAAGATATCACTCATATCATTTTATCATTTTTACGTATCTCAAAGTCACATGGTGATAAGCAAATGAAACATAGGTACATATACACTGGGAACTGTAGTCACAACCCTGTACACAGGTAGCCCAGGCTATAGAATGGTCTCCCCATTAGGAGCAATCCTGGGGGCCTAAGCAGCCTTTTAAGAAGTACATTGCTCACTTCATGGTGTGAAAAAAAAGGGGACTAGAAAGGTGTCCTAAAAATTATCTACTTACCCAACCATGGCCTGATTACCATGGCTGGTGGGGATCCCACCCTGCAGTTAAATGCAAAAATAGTATATAAAAACCAGCAAAGATGATTCCACTTACCATTAGTACATGGAATGTGAGCACACTTATAGACAAAACAAAATCCAGGAGATCTGAAAGATGAATAGCTCTTGTTGTGAGATAACTCAGAAGGTATGACATCCAAATAGTAGCCCTGAGTAAAACAAGGCTAGAAAATAAAGGCCAGCATACTGAAGTCAAAGTGGGATGTAGATTTTTCTGCTGTGGCTGCAGTAAAGGGGAGTGCTGTGAAGGTGGTGTAAGTTTTGCAATCAAAACTAATCTAATCAACAAGCTCCTATATCTATCAAAAAGAATGGATGACAGGCTCATAAGAACTCAATAATTATTCACAGGAAAGTGTCACAACACCATCATCAATGCCTATAATCCCACCATGATTAGCGCTGATAAGGTCAAACAAAATTTTTACAAAAACCTGGAGACCCTTATCATCAATGTGCCAAAAGAAAACAAACTTCTAATTCTGCATCTGACTACCAGACTTGGCAGGAAGTCCTTAGGAGGAGTGGAGTCAGAAACAGCAACAGCAGTGATAACTCACTACAGAAGACTTGTGCATGTCATGACCTTCTCATCAGCAACACTGTCTTCCTAAATGCAATAAAATTTTATAGATACACCCTCATAGCAAATATTGACATTTAAGAGACTATATAATTATAAATAAAAGAGACAGGATGTGAGAGTGATGAAGGCAATACATGGCACAAAGTGCTGAACTGATCATAGACTTATCCTCTCTAAGCTAAATATTCATATTCAACAAAAATGACAGCCCCAAGGCTAGAAGAATCAATTAGAGTGATTTTTTATATATTTATTTATTTTTTTAAGCAGGAACAGTTTGTTGCCAGCCTGGAGGGCAAATTGAATCAACACATAGTTAGCAACATCAGAACAAAAAAGGAGGGGTCAACTTTCAGAGATTTGGTGTAGAGCACAGCATTTACTTATCTAGTTCAGAATCTTTGCAAAATTCAAGACTGATTTGATGAAAACGATGGGGAAATTCAGAAGCTATTAAATGAAAAATGAGAACTCCACAGGGTTTACCAGCAGTGTAGTTTACCCATCTATAGGAAGGCAGTATTTAATTCCATCAAAAGTAAAGAGCAAGAAAACTTTAGAGAAATGTAGGATCTTAGGCTCAATAAGAATCCAGATGAAACTCAGTTTTACACTTATAGTAACAATCCAAAGCACTTTTATGTTGTCCTAAAGGCTATTTATGGGCCAGACATATAGTGCATCTCTACCCAGTGCTGATAAGAGACACAGTAATTAGTGATAAGGATATGATTCTGGAGAGATAGGCTGTCCAATTCTATAGTGTTTTCAATAGACCATAATCAATAATGCTAAAGCCATTGCCCATTTACCTCAGGTTGAAATCAGTTGCTCCCTAGCTGAAGTTCCAAATAAAGAAGAGGTTTTAAATGCCATTAGACATATTTCACATGGGAAAGCACCTGGTGATGATTATATTCTATCTGAGATTTTTAAGGTGGGAGATCCATTGCTCATACAAAAGGTGACTGAAATTTTCTGTATTTTATGTCAAAAGGAGATTATCCTCCAGGAGTTCAAAGATGCCTCCACTGTCCATATTCATAAAGGTAAAAGATATCATTGCTAGCAAGATTCTTGCCAGAGTCCTTCTCAATAAGCTGCCTACATTTATAAGACGGTTATCTGAGAGCCATTGTGGTCTTAGGAGGGCTGAAGAACAGCCAATATGGTGTTTGTGGTTTGCCAACTCCAAGAGAAATGGTAGGAGTAAAACACAACATTTGTAGATTTGATTAAGGTCTTTGATAGTATCATTCATGAGGACTTATGGAAAACTACGTCAAAATCTCGTTGCCCCAGAAGTTTGTTAGTATTATATTTCAGCTTCATGAGGGCATACTTGCCCAGGTTCTAGATAAGAGTCGATGCTCTTGCACTTTCCTAGTCATTAATGGAGTGAAACAAGGATGGGTTCTTGCCTCCACGTTTTTAGAATGATGTTTTCAGCCATGTTATTAAACATCTTCCATAATGACAAAAACTCATCAAGCTGAGCTGCCACACTGATGGTAAATTTTTCAATTTGAAAAAGGTTATAAGCCAAGACTAAAGTGGAGGGAATATTGGTGAATTATTTATTTATTTTGTTTTACAAATGATTGTGCACTAAATGCAGTCTCTGAAGCTGAGATGCAACAAAGTATGGATCAATTCTCTACTCCTTGAGGTAATTCTAGCCTAACAATTAAAACAAGGCAACAGAAGTGCTCCTTCAACCAGTACCATATATGTGGAACCATCAGTTACAGAAAATGGAGAAATTTTTGATGTGGATAAGTTCACTTACCTTGGCAGTATATTTTCCAGGGATGTACACATTGATAATGAAGTTGATGCATGTATTGCCAGAACTAGCTCAGTGTTTGGAACACTCCATAGGAAAGTGTGGGAGAGAAGAGGTATTAGACTGACTACCAAACTGAAGGTCTACAGAGCCGCTGTGCTGACCTCATTGTTGTATGCCTGTGAAACCTGGGCAGTATACCAGCGCCATGCCAGGAAACTGAATCACTTCCATTTGAATTGTCTTAAGAAGATTCTGAAGATCACCTGTCAGGATAAGATACCAGACACTGAGGTCCTTTCTTGAGCTAAACTGCCAAGCATTCAAAGTCTACTGAAGAGAGCACAACTCCAATGAGCTATTCAAGTGTCAAATGTATATTGCTAAAAAAAATAAAAAATAAAAACTTTTTTATCCAGAATTCATACTAGGCAAGCACTCACTAGTGATCAACAAAAACAGTATAAATATACTCTCTAGGTATCTCTTTAAAATTTTTCAAATTGATTCTGTAACATAGGAAACGATGGCATAGGCCCATTCTTCATGGCATACCCTCATCAGAAAGTGCTGTGCTCATAGAGCACAGCGGAATTGAAGTAGCTCAAAAGAAACAAGAGATGCATAAATTTATAGAATCCACCCCAAATGACCACATGGACAATTTGTGTCTGACCTGTAGTAGAACATTCTGAGCTCATATCAGTCTAATAATCCACAGACACATTATAACTTGAATTTAACATAGAGATGTTATTTTGCGCTTCTTTTAGAACAAAGGATAATAACTAATATGTTATCTCATTTGTTCCATGCACCAACCTGGTAAGGTAGACATTATTGATATTATCCATATTTTATAGATGAAGAATCTGAGGTTGAGTAATCTAGCCAGGATCACATAGCTAGTAAGCACCTGAGGCAAGATTTGGACTCCACTGGGTCCAAATCTAGTAATCTATCTAATAAACTACCTCACTGCCACATTAAGAAAAGTATAGCATCTAAAAATAGGAAGTATGTCCTATTTTAGGGATTCTCAACATTTTCTATGTCATGAACTCCTTTGTCAATCTAGTCAATCATACAGAGCCCTTCTCAGAAAAATGTTTTTAAATGCACAAATTAAAATACATAAATTTATAAAGAAAACTCATTGCATTAAAATAGTTAATAATATTAAAAAAACAAGCTCAATTTAAGAACTCTTGCTAATCATTAAGAAAATCTAAAATTAAATAATTTTAGGGGCAACTACATGATGCAGTAGATAGAGCACAGGCCCTGAAGTCAGGATGATCAGAGTTTAGCTCCAATAATATACTAGCTGTGTGACCCTAAGCAAATCATTTAACCCCAATTGCCTCACCAAAAATAACCAATAAAATAAAATAATTTATACTCTATTTTAAAAATTGAAATGAATGATAGAACATTTTGAAGTCCAAATCTTGCCTCATACTTATTAGCTGTGTGACAGAATTAATCTAAGTACTTTAAGAGAAGTCCAATACAACCTAAATGTAAAACCTTTGAATATGAGCCTAGTCATAAATTAGATATATACTGTTTAAGAACAATTTGTGTTAAATATGAAAAAGTAATATGGCATAGCAAAAAGAGAGCTGAGTATGTAGTTAGAAAAGACCTGGTTTAAAATAATGCCATAGAAAAATACTGGTAATGTAACTCACCAAGAAAAAGTCATCTAACTTTACTAAACTAAAATTTGCTCATCTGTCAAATGAGAATAATATCTATAAAGAGTTACTGATGAGGATAAAATTACAGAAAGTAAAACAGTTTGCAAACCTTAATTATACATGCACCTATTATTATTATTATCATCATCACCATGGGTTTAAGTCACTTTTTATTCATACTCCAGAACTAACAATGGCTATTTACTAAAGTTTAATGCTCATCAGTGCAACACCTAACCTATTGTAGACTCTTGAAATATTGTGGTTTATGACATTTTAATAATAGACTAGACCTATATATTCTTATTTACTAAGAAATTCTAATATGTCATGAGTCAATCCCCTCAATTAATATGGGTCAGCATCTTCTCTGCAATTTAAAATCTGAGAGAATGGCCTAGAGAACTTAAAATTTTCGTGATTATGCCAGAGTTGAACTCATATTTTCCTGGAACCAAGGCTGAGTTCTCTGTCCATTACATCAGAGAATCTCCTACATTCATCTAATGCTCTAATATTAAGAGATACATATCAGAGCCTGATTTTAAGCTTAGGTCTTCCAAATTGAAGGTACCCTTTATATTATAGCATATGTTTGCTGGCAATCAATTTTTATTTGTACAAATTAGATTCTAAACCAGCAGTTCTTAAACCTATTAAAATCTCAGACTATTTTGTTTTTTGGTAGACCACCTTGAAATCAATCCACAGATACCTGTGAGGTCAGTGTACATCAAGTTAAGAATCTCTACTCTAGTCTAGAAAAAAAGCTCTTGAAAGGTGCTTCATGACTGAATCAATTAACATGTAAAATTGTTTCAAACTAGCCTAGCATACATTGGAACAAAAAATTCCTAACACGTCCAGCCTCCATCTGAAGACCTCTAAGAAAGAGGAATTCATCATGCCCTACTGTAGTCCATTCCATCCTTAAGTAGTTTGAATTGGCAGGAAATTTGACCCAATTCATGCCTAGATGTGATTTTGCATCTTTCATCCCATTGCTCTGAATTTAGCATTTTGAGACTAAGAAGAACAGGAAAGTACCTGAAGAATATGTAGAGAACTCTTTTGTTCATCCTTAATAAAATATGCCAAATTCTTTGAACTGATCATCAGATGGTATGATCTCAAGGCTCTACGTCATATTCTTGTTTCTCTCATCTGGATGTTCTCCAGCTCTTCAGTGTCTGTTCTAACATGTAGGTGCCAGAACTGAACTCAGGATACAAGATGGTATAACCAAGGCAGAGGAAAGAAAAACTATCAAGCCTTAATCCTGGATATATGTCAGTAAATAAAAAATTACAGAATGCAAGGAAGGTAACCTTTAAAGAGAAGGAAGGAGTAGATGTAGAAATAAGGGAAAAGTCTTTTGGAAAATGTGGCCTAGAAATTATTCTTAATCCAGCCATGCTAGTTTTTTTGTGAATACCACTTCTTATTCTGCATAGTTATGAATGATTCAAATAACACATCCAGAATTTGATCAGGAAAGGAACTCAAATCCTCTGATTTATAATTCACAACCTCTACTCCTTTTCCTTTTTTACAATCTTTTTCTCTATATTTTCTAACTTGTAGCATTAACCAAAATCTTTAAAAGTTCATTAGTAAAGAGACATTTATTATACTGACCAGTTCTTTAAGTACTCTGGGAAAGTACACCTTTCCAGAGGTATAGTCTTATAATGGGTCTCATCATATGAAATTTCAATGAAATATGATTTCAAATTTGTTTCCTTATCTTAACATCCCTAACATTGCCTTACTTGTTTCTTATGCATATATTTTAAAATATATAATATATATATTTTTATAATATTTTATTTTTATATTTTATATATATTTTTAAATAGAAAACTGAAGACATAGGTTTTTTTTTCTATTTCCATTCCTAGATATTTTCACCCATGAATTTCTTGCTTTTTTCTATTCCTATTTTCAATTCTACATTTGGCCTGCCTATGATACCTAAGTTAATATTTTTTTAAAAATACATTTTTCTCCTATGTAGTCAATCAACAAGCATTTATTAAACATCTCTATGAACCAGGAATTGTGCTAAATGCAAAAACTAGTTGTTCTTAAAAAAAAAAAAACTCTACTGTTGAGAAGCTATTTTCTTTTATTTAAACTTTTAAAATCATTTTGCTTAAACTTGAAAGATTCCAAACATATTCTTATCATCTTTTGTTAAGCATACTTTGTCACTCACCAAAAACTCATCAATCCTAGATTTTAATCCATGACACAGAAATCCAAAACCAAAATATCCAAAATGTGCTAAATTTCATTTTCTTGACTGACTCTTGTTTTTCTAAATCTGCCTCTTTTTTGAAGTTAGTTTTTCATCAACTATAATGATCAAAGAGTTACTTGTACCCTTAAACTCTAGTTCCTTGCCTGAAATTTCACAAACATTAGAAATGTGCTTAAGGTCCTTTTCTGGCAGCATCACTCATTCCTATATGAATTACGTATATATATATATGGACAGAAGTTGTAAATACTTATTATTCATGTGTTTTTTGTCTTCTTCCATCAGAATATAAGCAACTTGTGATTAAGCATTGTTTCATTCTTTGTATTTATGTATCTCCAGTGCATATCACAATGCCTAGAACATCCTAAGCATTTAACAAATGCTTAATTGAATAGTTACCATACCCTCCAACAATATAGCCCCTTTTCTATAATTAGTTCAAAAAAAATCTGCTTCATCAGTCAGTCACTAATTACCAGGACTTGTCTTTTCTTCCCCTGGCCCTTACTGGATAATCTCTCATTTGATTGCATTGTAGAGCTACATTATCATTTTGTACATGAAAAGGAACAGTTCCATCTTCTATGGGAAGAGTTCTTATCTTTACATTAATTCAAAATTTTCAATGATTCTTCTTCTTCTTCAGAATTCTGCTTTTCATCTTTTTTTTTCTTTTTTTTCTTTGTTTATATGTTGAAACTCTTTTGCACTTTAGGGAACACTTCATTCTCCCTGATAACTTGAAGAAGAGAATGATGTTCTGCCTACCCCTTTACACTGTATTGTAGAACAGAGACTAGACTGAACTTTGTGCATGAAGAGTCTTTCAGCCTCAGTTTTCTAACTCTAAAATAGGAATTGTAGCAACTTTCTCACAGGGTTGTCTCAATGATCAAATGAAATAATATATGTAAAGCATTTTATGAGCCTGGAAGCACAACATAGATGCTAGCTCATATTATTGTAATTATTACTATTATTGTTGTCATTACTATATCATTGCAAATTTCTTCCTGTTCTCCACATTTGCTGAAAGTAAGGTTTTCAAATTCTTGTCTTACATATTAAAGTTGTTTTAATGGTCAGCTCTCATGGAGAATAACTAAGGCAGATTCTCTGTGATTATCTTCAATTCTGGAGTCTCCTTATCATCTAATTAATGCCTCACTTTTTTAGCACTTTGATAGGCTCACTTATTTTCTCTCCCCAGGCATTTCCATCTTTTCCCCTTTCTTCTTTTATCTTTTGCTTTGACACTTTCTCCTTAAATCATTAGTTTGCTTAACCTTGAGTTCTCCTGTTTGAAGATGAATCCCTCTTCACTCGATCTAAACCAAATTTTTCCCACTAAATCCAGAAGTCAAAAGATCTCTATATTCATTGCATCATTTTCCCATAAAAATACTAGCACAATAGCTGAAAGAATTCAAACCTTTTTCCTAAAAAAAAAATATGTATATAGAATTCTATTCAGATCCACTTCTGAAATCTACTTTGATATGACAATGGATGACACTTTATTTAGGGAAGAACATAAATTATCACAGCATACAGAACTGTATAGAATCCCCTGGAAGAGTTCTCTACATATTCAGAGGAGTTTGACTTAACAGTACAGTGAGGAAAAAAACAAGGTAATGAAGAATGTTAGTTGAATCGATATTAACATGCATTTAGATGGATATATCAGAGAACTTGTTCAATAACATGTTTATCTTGAATAGACAATACAAATGACCAACAAAAAAGTCAGGCACTAAGTTGAAAGAAAGAGCAGAATGAACAAAATTGATTTGGGAATTGCTTATTTCTTTAATGACCCCCTTCTTTCCATGGAAGAAAAGGTGTATCTTTTCAATAATTATATTTTACTGGTACTGTTCAATGGCAACAAGACAGGGTATAGTAGTGCCTCTAAGGAACTGAAAATAAACATATGCAAAGATCAATGGTAAGTATAAGAAGGTTGCAAAATATGACCAATGAAGAACTATGTAGAACAGCAATAAAGGGTGTCATTGACATATTGTATGACAGGAAGAGAAAAGGGGATCATCACATGAGTTGATGGATGAAAGGTGGACAGAGTACTCCATTAATATGCTCAAGATACTGGGAGAAAGATTGGGACTTTATACAATAACGTTGTACAAGAACATGGACAAGGGTTACACAGGTATAAATAAGTTGTGATTTGCTCTTTTGCAGGAATGCCCCAAAAGATGAGATATCAGGACCATTTGAATGTTAAGTACTGATGACTAAAGAGAGAAGTCTCAGTTGAATGATGAGACTGAAACCAGATTACAAATGGGGATGAGGACAATGAGCATAGATAGCATTTTCTAAGAAGGTAGGGTAGAGATGCAGGCAGCAGCCCATGAGATGGCGAATGTGAAGGAGTTAGTCTTATAATGGAAAAAGGACCACCTCATTAGGAAAGTAATGAAATCTCAGCTGAAAACATATAAAGAAGCTTACAAAGGGAAATTAAAGTTTGAAATAGCTTCTGTGGGGAGAATAGAATCAATTAGGGAGGAATGAAATGAGAGTATCACCACATTGAATTTATAGGTGAAGTTAAATGCCATAAATCTGTACTACAGAGTCAACTTAGTTATATGACGTTCTTCAGGATTTAGGGCTAATATGTAAATGGCAATTCAAGGATGTAGTTTGGCATGGGATACATAGAGGCAGGACAAAAAAGGAAAAAATTCAAAGTAGTGACACAGTGAAGTTGAACTTGTTAATTATAAGAAAAAAAATTGACAGAAGAAGGGGAAATCAGAGCATTAATAGTGGCCAACAGAAATACTAAGGAAGAGAAGCAACCATTCATTTAGAAAACATTTATAATGTAACAGGAAGGGGTAGCTAGTTGGTGTAGTGTATAGAGCACCAGTCCTGAAGTCAGGAGGACCTGAGTTCAAATTTGATCTTCATCACTTAACACTTCCTAGCTGTGTGGCCCTGAGCAAGTGACTTAATCCCAATTGTCTCAGCAAAAAAAGAGAGAGAAGAAAAGAAAAGAAAAAGAAATGTAACAGAAATTGTGGAAATTGGAAATAAGAGAATTTTTGCTCCCATTCTAATGGAGAACACAACATGAAAACAATGTACACAGAAAACACATATACATATTCATAAATATATACACACATTTATGTATATAGGGTAAATTAAAAATAATCTTGCAGGAAAGGCATAAGTTGCAGGAACAGAAAAAGGCTTCCTGCAAAAAGTAGAATTAGAGGTTGAAATAAGGTCAAAGAAAAATTTCATAAGAACTAAGAGAGGGGGAAAAAGGACTCATAGGAGATTATGATTATGTAGAAGAATGTCAATTTTTTTTATTATGGAAATAGAATGTATGTAATGTGGAGGCACCATTCTGTGTAAATATGAGGTGGAACAAAGCAGTCATTGAATTTGAGGCAACTGAGAAAACCAATAGATTAAGGTTTTGGAAGATCAGTGAATGTTGAAGTATCTTAGCAAAAGTCAGGAGATGGAAAGATGATGAAGAGAGTGATCCAATTAATACACTTATTGTAAAAGAGAAGAGAACTATAATAAAGTATGTAGACCTGTTATGGGCCAGAACACTGAACCTGAAACAAAGATTCTTACAAGGTGCTAACTCAGTAAAATTGATGAGACAATGGTTATCTAATTTAGCATGGTGCTTAACAATTCTCTAAATACAGTATGATTGATTTAATCTTACAACAAATAATGGTTTCCTAGTGATATAATGATTGGTTTATACTCAGTGTAGAGCATATAAAGCTTCAACAAACTCAGACAGAGGGAGAGCCAGAGACAGACTCAGAAGAGCTTGGAGACAGACTAAGAAGGGCTTGGAGAGAGACTCAGAAGGGCCAGACACAGACTCTGAAGGGAGGCAGAGCCAGATTCATTCACTTCATCTCACAGCACCATGGTGGCTCTCCTCTTTCACTTTTCCACTGAAACCAAGACTCCTGAAAGGCTCTCAAGAAAGCTAGCCCAGGCCCCAGGCAAGGAAACTAGGTTGTGAAGAAGATAATAAAGGATTTGAACTTTAACACCTGACTATTCTTGTGGTGATTGCTCAACTGAAACAAAGGCTGCCCCAGATCACCAGAAAACCACCAAGAACATTACATAGACATAATACTTTTTTTTTTTCTTTCTGAAACAGATTAAGAACTACATTATGATTCTTATAAGCTACTAAGACAGTGGAATTGATAGAGACAATAATTATCTAATTTAGCATGGTTCAGTATGATTGATTTGATCCTACAAAGGAGATGTTATGGGCCAGAACTTGAAACAAGGTACTAAGTGGAATTGAGGAGACAGTGGTTAAATTTACATTAGTATTGATTTAATCCTACAGCAAATAATGGTTTCCTAGTGATGTAGTGATTGGAGTATACTCAGTGTACAGCATATAAGCAAGAAGCTCTCAGGGCCAGACCCACAAGCCCACTCTCAGAGGCGGAGTCAGATTCATTCCATATTCCACCTTTGTGCTGGCTTTGGATTCACAGGGAGCTAGAGGCAGAAGGTGGAAGAGACAAAGGACTAGTGGCAAGAGCTCTCAGAACCAAGGAGAGAGATAGGACTCTAAGAAAGCTAACCAAGCTATTTTGAAGGGGACAATAAAGGATCTGAACTTTTAGCTTCTGGCTGCATTCGAGGTGATTATTGAACTGAACTGAAACTAAAGCTGCCTCCAGAAGCTCCCCAAGAAACCTGTTCCTTGAGAACATTATATTTTAGAGAAGAACATTACAGAACTAAGGGAAATTTGTTTAATATAGATCATCTAGATTGTGTAATAGATAGAGTGATGGGTGATTCTCTCATCAAGAGTACCATCAAGAGTACCATTGAAAGTCAGGAAAACTCATAATGTGAGTTTAAATCTGGCCTCAGATACTTACTAAAGTAATTCATGCTAGGTAACTCATTTAACCCTATTTGCCTCAATTTCTCATCTATGAAATGAGCTAGAGAAGGAAAGGATAAACTACTCTGGTATCTGTTCCATGAAATCCCCAAATGGGGTCACTATGACTTAGGACTAAAAAATGACTGAACTTCTGGGTAGCTTTGGGAGGGAGAGCTATATGATACACTGGAAGAGCTGAAAGTCAAAAAGACTATCTTTGTAAGTTCAAATCTAACTTCAGATATTTACTAGCTATGTGACACTGAGCAAATAATTTAACTTTATTTGCCTCAGTTTCCTCATCTGTAAAACAGAAAGAAATGCCAAACTACTCTAGCACCTTTGTGAAGAAAACTTCAAATGGGATCACAGAGTCAGACAGGACTGAAAAAATGACAACATAAATCAGGAGTTTTGCAGTACCCAAAGAGATGAAAAAGTTGGGTTGAGATGTATGAGGGAAAAGTTTAAAGTGAATAAAGGTTAGAAGTGGGACTTCAGAGACATTAATCCTTAACTTACTCTTAATTCCAGTAACAACTATGTAAGTGTTATATGCATTTATGTGAATGCATACATGGGTATATTCATATATATATATATATACATATATATATATGCCATTTTGTTAGTACTTTTCTGGGGGTTTTTGAGAGGTGGGAATCACAGTAGATAGAAAGAAGTATTTAGATCTGTTCTTTCATCCACTTTAGAATTTCAAAGATATGGAAATTTCCTCTATTAATGTTGATAGGCAGCTTATCTGTGAAATATAAGTGGTGACTGACTCAGCTATTATGTATCATAGTCAGAACTTGAACTCAAAACTTCTGACTTTAAGGCTGGCCTATTTACTGCCTCTCATCTTATAGAAAGCAGATATTTAATCTTCTCAAATTGGCAGAATTAATCAGTGACAGTAGGTCAGGGCCAAGAAGAGTGATTGCAAGAAACAAAAATAGAAAGGAGTTTGTTATATGATTTCTCCCTGCTAAAATTATCTTTTATTCTAATTTCCAGTAGAGGTTACACAACCCCCTTTTCCCCCAACCTTCCCAACTAAGTATAGAAACTTTTATTTAAGGCTGTCTGTTTTCAATGCTTAGCACAAAGTATTTTGTTCACAATAAGTACCTAATGAATGCTTTTTTTTGTAATTGAACTGACTTATGAAATAGCCTGTGCAAAGACTGTGAACACTGAAGGAAAGACCTACAAAGAAGCAGACTGAACTGGAATTGTGTGGTGCTAATTGCAGATGAGAGCAGACAGCTAGGTTAGGATTAGCTAGTGGTATATTGAGAGTGTTAGAAGTTTCTATTAGGCTTATTATCATTAATTCCTATATATGTCATTCATCAAGGGAGAGCCCAAGGTGCATTGGCAGCACATGGATTCTCTCCAGGGAGAAAATGTTCTGTAACAGAAAGAGTGCAGGACTAGAAGTAGAGAAACAGAGGTCTCAGTTTTCACTTCTCTGAAACCTTGAACATGTCTGTTAACCTCAATTTCTCTCCATATGTTCATCCTCTTGATATGATGAAGAACATTACCTGGTTCCATACTTTGCTTATGAAATTATATGGCTAAAGTACTTTGAAAGAATGATACTATATAAAAGGGTGAAGACTACGTAATGAAAACTTTTTAAGATATAGGGAAAAAAACAGTAAAATTCAAAGAATGGGTGGAATGAGCTGCTAACCTATCTATGGATAATTGTCCACTTATACCCAGCCCTCAAGAGGAAAAGGAAGCAATAAATTTGTCTCTAACTCACCACATGTTTTAATTGCACAGTACTCCCAAGGGGTGTCAGGGTCAAGAGTATAGCACCATGGCCTCGGCTTGCCATCAGGATTGCGGCAATAATTATCATCAAAGCCCTTGTCAGGATATCTGCAAACCACACCAAGAAAAGTGTCATGTAAATCTGCCTGGAGACACCACCCAACCCTCTGTTCAAGGAATGTTTTTCAACTAAGATTTTCCTGTGACCCAGGAAAAGAGAAATTTCATTGGAGTTGTGCCTTATTAGAATTTGCTACCATGAGGTTGACATTAATATGCTATTGAGTGTGGGGTGTTACGTACGGTTAACTCTGCTAATTATTTAAGGCCTTTCTAGTGGCCCAGAACCAGAGACAAAAATCGAATCTCTATCACATAGAATCCAATTAAAAATGGATTATATAAACAAGACCTGCCATAGAATGCTCTTTAAGAAAACTGGTCCTTCTGTAAGACATCTTACTGAGTTTAAATTAAAATTATGTTTCAATAGCTCCATTATTAATGACTGCTTTATTCCACTAAAAGAACATTTCTAGGTCATGCCCTCATCATTCTAGTAATAAAAAAGCAAATACTTATACATTGCTCTCTCCTACATTTAACTTATTAGAATCTGAATTCATTGCTTGATTTTAATTGTTACCATATTCCCTGAGGTATTACCAAAAAAAGAGGTGCCATTTTTTAAGCAGGGGTTTAATTAGAAAAGGATCAAACAAACGTCTTAGTAAATGCCCCAGATAAGAGGGGAAATGAAATTTCTTCACAATTATTTGTTTGTATTTTTGTTCAGATATTTAAAATTGAAAAGACTTGTTTAAAAAGACACATAAAATTTCAAGCCAAAATAAAATGAATAATAGAAATAATTCACACCCAAGCTACTTCTTGTGGGGGGGAAAGTTGGGAGTTTGGATGCATCTACCTTCATTGTACAGTTTTCACATACACAATCTGACTAATTCATCAGAATACCCTATGTTTTAATTTTGCATTTGTTTTAATTCTTCGCTTCTCATCACCTGTAGAGATACAGTTTATGTTAATAATATATGTGACTCATATATTGTATCTAGGATATACTATAACATATTTAACATGTATGGGACTGTCTGCCATCTAGGAGAGGGGGTGGAGGGAAGGAGGGGAAAATTCGGAGCAAAAATGAGTGCAAAGGATAATGTTGTAAAAAATTACCCATGTATATGTACTGTCAAAAAAAAAAGTTGTAATTATAAAATTTATTTTAAAAATAATATATGTGCCTTGGAAAAGGCACATTAAAAAGAAAGCATCTTATTTCATGGGATCTACATTTTGGATGTAGAATTTGAAAAATATTTCAGAAGTCCTTTAATCCATAAAAAGAAAACCAAACTCCAAGAGAATGTAACTTGCCCAAGATCATTTAAGTAATAAGTTGCAAACTTGGGATTTAAACTCAATTTTTCTGACTCTAAATTTAACAATCCTTTCATTGTATAACACTATCTGCTTTAGAAATGCATTTAAAGGCCAATAGTTAGTAGTAATAGCCAATTTATTATTTGCTCCCATAGTTTAGATTTACAGCATTGTTAATGAATCTTCCTCTTCTATACCTCTCCCTTCCCTCAAGATATGCAAGAGTTAAAGAAATAAGTCATGCAGATGTTCTAGTATACCCTATTTGAGTCCATTCTTTGTCCTTAGAACTACCCTGATGGTGACAATTCCAACCACTGGGGGCTTGACTTAGTGTAGATGGAATCATAACTCTGTAATTATGTCCTCATCATGAATTCTTTTTCCCAGAACTCTGATGGTCCTAAAAACTGTGTCAAAAGTATCATACATACTAAGGGAAAGATTCTGTTTATTGGGCCACTGGTACAGTCTACATCATCCCCAAAGTGGGAATGTAGAAGGGTTTGAACTGGTGATTAAAAGAGAACTTTCAAAAGTAGAGCCAACACAAAATCAGGAGACATGTTTACCTCTCTGGTAAGAATTTGTGTCGGTGTGGTGTCTGGTGATCCCAGCGCTGACATATCTTGCCTGATTCAGTATGATCCATGGGACCTCGGTAACTTTCCCCATTGCAAGTCATACACTCAACTACCAAAAACAAAAGTAAATATTAGCATGTTAGTAGCCTAAGACAGCACTAAAAAGGACACCACTGCTGTATTAAAATATCAATCTTTTCAATCATGAAATTTTTAAAAAATGATATTTTAATACAGTATTCTAGCATAGGATGTTATAAAATTATTGTTTTTAAGCTTAGTGTAAAAATATCCCTTCAGCCAGCTTAGAATGATGTAATAGGAGATGATGTATTGAAAAATTGAATTTAAAACCTTAAATTTAAAACATATTTAGGAGAGTGTCAGATTACTCTGAATGTGATGTACTAGCTATCTAAGATTTGGTTGTTTCAAGCAGATCAAGAACAAAATCAGAATTTAATCACCATGCAAAAAGCACCTAGAAGATTTTAAACATCTCCCAGGGATTACTTTTTTCCCAGAAGCCCTAAAACCATTTTCTGTACCAAGTTACTAACAGAGCAAGTTATTCACCCTATAATGATCTAATAGGTTATAATAAAATAAAAGCCAGACACCCAAAATAGAGATCACAGGAAGGTAACCAACCAATCTAGGAAGTCAGAATACTATCTTATGTCAGAAACTATGTTTTATCCAACAGACATATTTAAACATCCCAATTAATCCACAAATTTTATTAATAATGCTGACTAAAATAGGATTTCTCTTAAATTTTTCTTACATGTAGATATTGTACATAATTGCTATTATAAAATCACATAATAGAAATTGTCTTATATTTAATTTGTTGTACTTTCTCCTCTTTAAAGGTACAAACTGAATCTGCCAGCTAACCAACATTTATTATTCACTTGTTATATGTCAAGACATTGTGCTAGGTGCTTGTGATAGAAAGAAAGACTGATGATGAAATAATTTCTGTTCATAAAGACTTTATCCTATAAACAAATATGACTATTTTAGACAATAAACTTGCTTCACAAATGTTATGCTGAGAACTCTAGACTCACTTTATTCTGGTCTTTTATCTTTAGCATTTCTTAACTGAACATGGGATTCTTCAAATGATTAAATGATGCTATGATATAACATACAGAAGAAAAACATCAATGCTTATCTTTCCTGGAAATTAGTTTGTAATTATTGTATAATTTGCTTGGATGCTACTGCTATTATTTCAGGGTAAATTTGGTGTCTTCTGATATTAAGCTTAAGAGAACTGGACCATCTTCAAATTTAATCTGCCCCAGTGATAAACAGATAAAACTAGAAGGTTAAATTCAGGAATATATGAGCTTTTACTGAACATTTTATTATAATAATGTTTCAGGTATAAACACATCATTACTTTGTTTTCCCACTTTTGATTTCTTTCATTGTTGACTAATCTCTACACCAAGACAAAGCACTGATTGACTTTTCTTCATTCATAAGATGAGAAGCCCTAAATTTTCCAAGTACTTACTATGCAAATGAAAGGGGCTAGAAGGGATTTGGATTGACCTATATCCTCTACACTGATCATTTTCACATTGATATCTGTTAGGTTCTTACTAAGTGCTAATGAGATAAAGAGATATTAGGTTCTTACTAAGTGCTAAGTCAGTACTTAACAATTCTCTAGTTCTGGCCTTTTCTGGGAGTTTTACTCCTTGGAACTTCTGGGGAGGAGCTTACATGCTTGGGAGGAGCAAGTTCATTGGTTGAAGTATTTTTTCCCAGAAGCCCCTGAGTTATTCCACGCCCATTCTCTGGGAGGATAAAAGAAGCAACATTGAGCAAGTTGAGAAGAGTCTCTAGGTCAGAGCTGGCGGCCAAGAGATTGAGTTGAGACAGGAGATCTCCTCCCAGAGAGTGGGCGTGGAATAACTCAGGGGCTTCTAGGAAAAAATACTTCAACCAATGATCAAAAAATTCAGTTTTACATGTAATCAATCAAATCCTTCAGCATTTTATTCCCCTCTTCCCTTTCTAGTGACAAGGGCGCTCTGTTAGATACTTACCTGGCTAAGTCAAGGAGGGGAAAAACAGGAAGAAAAAGGGGAAATGGCTTAAGCATCTTACCCAAGAGTAGTAAATTTAATTTTTTGGTGCTTCAGGAATCTTTTGCCCTAACTCATGTTTCTAGTCAAGGTACAGGAGGACCACCTTCAATGCACGGCAAGAAAATGAGAAAAGAATAAACCAAGGAGTATCTTTTCTTCCCCATTCCATGTCCATGCACACTTTTCAGAATTCCAAGATCTCAATCAAATTTGCCAGGAATGGTGTAGCACCAGCAGCAAAAAATACTTTTCTAAAAGGACTCCCTGCTGAAGGACTCCAGCAGCTGACAATAGTTCTATCACACTGAAAAGGATAAATATGGCCCTTTCTCACTTTGCTACTGGTCCTCCACTTATTTTAGCATTCTATTTAAAGACTTCAATAAATTCTGTATTATTTTCTATATCAGCTAGAATGAATCATTCACTTTAAAAGATCAAAATAAAATATTGTATTCAGCCACATAATCACAAGCCAAATAAAATGTCCTGTTTTTAAGTAGCTTTCCTTTGGTAAGAAAAGACCTAACCTAAATGATGAACATAAAGCATAAAAAATAAGCCCATTAAGTCTGATGCAGCTGTAACATCTTTCTGATGGCAGCAATAAATGAAAAATGAACAGATTTGTTTTATGTTCCTTAAGTTGTCCAATGTAAAAACATAGATGATATTCATTTATACACTAAAAGAATGATTTGTAAATATTCTGTAACTATGCCTATGCTATTTTGAATCCCTTTACTAAAGTTTATTATAATGTGCTAGGAAAGAATATCTTCAGATAAACAGAAGTCATTGTGACATGTATGTATATAAAGCCAATTTCTCTCTTCTTCTGAATTATTAATATCACTTCACAAACATCAGACATAAAGAAAATTAACTTATTTCTTTCTGTAAATGAATGACTTAATTGAATGAACATATATAATAAGGATCAGTTCATTGATGGGGGAACTTCTATAATATTGTAAAGAACAGATAATGAGAATTTTTCATTTGAAATTTTAAATATTGTAATCAGCTTATGGTTTAACTTTTTAATCTTTAGTTATTTTCTACATTGAGTGTTCTGTGTAAAAATTTGTCTATTAAGGTGTTTTCATTACATCATATGTAACTTAGTTCTTAATGCTCTGAGAAAACAAATGTTTCTATTAATTTCAATTAATAGAACTTATAGGTGAAAGATCCACTTTTCAAAGAAAAGAGTAATGGGCATCTAGTGTTAAATACCTAATTTGTAACAAATTTCACTTAATTTCTAACAACTTTTAGCAATCTATTATGGATTAGTCACTATCTTCGTAGAAGTTAAAAAATTGTAAATGCTGTGTCAAATCATTTATTCCAGACATTAATGGAAAGTGATGCTTCACCATGACATGAAAGTCATTTTGTCTATACCATAAAAGACTATACCATAAAAAATAAGCTTGGGTAGGTCTTAATAAGATGAAAGGCTTCAATTATGGTCCCAACAACATCTGTTGTTGTCGAAAAAGTCGAATTTCTGACAAAAGTCATGGTTCCACCTATTTAGCAGCCAGATTTACCTAAGTAAATAAAACCACAGACAATGCTGAAATGCTTATTTTTCCATCTTGTGAGCCATTCAGTTTTCCACTGCAATAGTATGGACAATGTCCATTTATGCTATAGGAGGAGATTTTTAAAAAATGTATTTTGGGTGCTTTCAATCAAGAAAGCTTGCAAACCACTTACTATAACCTCTCAGATAATATATCTGCTATGGGGACCAGTTTTGCTAAATTCCAAGAGGCTCCTTACTAGAAATGAGAACTAGATCACAAGTATTTTCATGATGGTGGCTAATCCATGCAACATAGAAACAAATACAAACTTTATATTTTAAATGATGAGCTAACTATCCTACAAATTACAACATGAGCAACAGATATTTTTGTACTGGTCCCATTTTATTAATAATAATAATAATGATATGAATATGTGAGTAGAAGACCCAATATATCTTCTACTTAAGAGTTTTTGATTTGCAGGTTTTCTTCTCTACTGCTAAATAAATTCTAAATAATATCTATCTCTAAGTTTTTATTTTTTTCATAGAAATAAGTCAGAATATACTTTTGTAGTTGGAACTGTATTATAATCCTCTTAAAACATGGTTTATTATAACATTAATTCAAATAACCACTAAATAGTTCTCAAGCTATCAAATTACTCTATAAAGATAATTAGTCCAAGCTCCCAAATACTCTATTAGGTTTCCATTTCATATTTAAAATAATATCCAAGTAATGTGATTATACACTGCAGTGATATGGGGGTGGGATGGAAAGGGAAGTAGGGTCCCCTCTTAGCTTTGCTTTTCCTCTGATTTCTAATTTTAAGCCTTCTTTTCTGAGTAGGAATGAATCCAGACAATTCAGAGACGAAAAGTTCATAGACTAATAAGATAAGGGAAGCTGGAAAAGTGTTCTTTGTTTCACTTCCCGTCTCACAGTCTATGATAGTCATTCAGTTAATCAGCCAGCCAGTCAGTCATCTGACTGAAGTCAGTAGATTTGGGGGACAGCGCAGAACTTTTCCACATAAACTGTAGCAATGGAGACCCTCTAAAAATAGGAACTTCTCTCCTGTGTGTAAATTGACTTCAAATGCTTTGTTATACCCTTGTTCATACAAAACAGACTTGTTCATAGTTACCAAAGACAAGTTTATTTTTTTTTTGAAGAAAACATGGAGAAAGTTATAATGAACAAAATGTGATATGAAATGGAAAGTGATAGTTTACAAAGCAAAAATGGAACTGGCTCTAGCACAAAGTTAAATTAACTTTAAATCAATGAACAATAAAAAAAAATTACTCTATAACAATTAACCAACAATGATAGTAATGAAAATCATCCTAATATCAAATGAATTCATGTGGAGGAAAACTGTCAAATAAGGACTTTGGTTCATAGCAAACTAATGAAATATCTTGCTTGAAAACATGGGCACTATTCCAGTAAACCCCTGAGTACTTTAAAAAAACAACAACAATGAAACATTGAATTCCTAATACAACAGAATTCATGTTTTGAATGTATGTTTTAAAAAGTCGAATTTCTGACAAAAGTCATGGTTTCAGCTATTTAGCAGCCAGATTTACCTAAGTAAATAAAACCACAGACAATGCTGAAATTATTCTTCCATCTTGTGAGCCATTCAGTTTTCCACTGCAATAGTATGGACAATGCCCATTTATGCTGCGGAAGGAGGTTTAAAAAAAAAAAAAAAAAAAAAAAAAAGGATTTTGGGTGCCTTCAGTCAAGAAAGCTTGGGAACCACTACTGTAACCTCTCAGATAATATTCTGCGTTGTGCTCAGTGCTTCCCATATGTCCAGTAAAGCACAATACCAAGTCCTCCAAAGCACACAGAGTAAAAAGGCTTGCATTGTCCCAATCCTATATTCTTCTCCGGTGTCTTCTAGGACAAAGCTTCCACAGAAGCAGCTGTCTGGTGAGTGGAATTGATACACGACTAACAGGTCTACTCCCTAACCTGCCCCTTTGGGAATTGTAAGGAAGGGGCCGAAGCAAGGAGGAGCAATGTGTGTGCGCACATGTGCATACCCCTGAATGAAAGAGAGAGTTTCTCCCTCTCCTGTATTCCCCCTGAAGGGATTCCTGAAGCTACCTCAAGGCTCTCTCTGTGGGGTTTAACTCATCCAGCTCCTATTGCCACCTGCAGGAGAGAACCATGTTCATTATTTTGCATTCAAACTAGAACTATATTCCTTCCATACTTAACAATTCTTTAAAAAATTAATCTCTAAATTAATTACATATAAACAAGACTTCACTTCTAATGCCCATTTTCCTTGGTAATTTGATTAGTTTTTATTAACAGTCACAAAGGTTAGATTTCCACACTAAAGGGAAAGAGTATCCCATCATGCATTAATGTTGTTAATTTACCTTCTGAACACTGAGGAATGTCACAGACTTCATGGCGTACCTCTGGATTGCTTGTGAAACACCATGGTCCTCCTTCTTCCCCTCGAGGATTTCGACAATAATTTTCCTGTAGGTCTTTACCCCGATAGCTCGAAGGCAAAAAGCTAGTTTTAAAATGATAATCATTACAGTATAAGAGCATGCAAATCTTATAGCAAATGTTGCTCTATTATTCACTAGGTGAAGGGTTATTTCTTATGAACCCACCCATCAATTTGAAGAAAATTATTACATTCTTCCTTTCTTTGTTTTAATCAAATCAGAAAAATGCTCAAGCTTTACTTTTTTTTTCTTTTGCTATACTGTTGTCACATTATATCCACATGAAACTTTCATGATTTGAATTACAAGGATAGCAATATTACTAAAACATATGTATGTATGTGTGTGAAAGAGACAGAGAGAAAGGAGGAAGGAGGAGGGAGGGGTGCAGAAGAAGGAAAAGAGAAGTAATTCTTTAAATGATTCTGACAGAATCCTAAATTCTGCTCAACAGGCTCAAGATAGAATAACTGTTTGCTGTTCCTGTGCTGAAGCTAATTCATGCTGCTGATGTCTAATTTGGGGATATGGTTCAGTATTTTCACTCATGTTTGATTCTTTGTGACCCCGTTTGAGGTTTGCATGGGATTTTTTTTTGTGTGTGTGTGTTTTTTTTTTTTTTTCTGGAAGGAAAATAATTATAAGAATTAATGACATTACAGTTTGGGAGGGGGAAAGGATGGGAAGAGAGTAGAAGAGAGGAAAAGACAAAAATTAAGAAGAGAAGGAAACAGTGAGGGAAGAAAAGAGAATGAGAGTGAAAGCAAGAACAAGAGAAGGAGGACTAGAGAGTGCAAGCAAGAGTAGGAGAGAGAGCAAGAAACCTCAGGGAAATTTTTGTGGCAAACATTGTGCAGCCAGGGAATTTTAAAATTCCATTTTGCTTATCCTTGTGAACTATTTTCTAAACACAAACTAATATGTATGAAAAATATATATTTTTATATTTCTTTTCAAAACAGTTTTTTTTTCACAAGTAAAATATATTAACCAGGGCTATAAGGAAGTAAAGCTATATTATTAAAATTCAACATGTTTTTATATAATAATATAGTTTTCATCAATGCTGTTTTATGAAATTGAGAATTTTTTTTTAATAAGACCTAGAAACCTATTTCTTACTTAGGAAAAAAAAAAAAATTATGATCTGATATTTTTAAGGCTTTGCCCACTCAAGAATGAGATCAACATTCTTTTCTCTGTTGTGAAACCAATGAACATAGCAATTACTAAATGACCTTTTATAATTTAAAAATTTGCAGCAGAGCATTAAATAAGTCATCAATAAAATTTGTATCTTCAGAAACTCTATAAGTTAAGGTCAAAGTCATTCATTCCAATAGTCACTTATATTCAACTTTGTAGGAAATCTATCTTTTAAAATATACCATGTACAAAATATCTTTATATAAAAATTCATACCCTCATATCACCTTTATTTTAAATATGCAAAAAACAAAAAAGCGGTGATGTTAATGAAAATTTAGCATACTAATGTGCTTCATTTATTAGAAAGTTTGAATCTATGACATAGTAGTTCACTTTAAATTTATACCACTGGTTCTTAAGGGATTTTTAGTATGTGTATCAGTGTGTGCATATATATAAATATATATACACATATGATAAATACATATAGCCATATGATCTTTAATCTTTCTTGGTTTTGGTTTCCTCACTAGTAAAATGAAGAGTTAAGAATTCTAAATCCATGTTTCTCTAAGTCTGTGCATCTCACAAGGTTGTTATATGGAAAGAACTTCGTAATTCTTCAAGTATTTACACCATGTGAATTATTATTCTTCCTTTTAAATTAATAATAATATCTATTTCATTGACATAAGAAATTCTAAATGAGGAAACGACTTCACTAATGAAATCAGGGATACAGGGAAGCTAAATGCTTTGTAGATAGACTGGTGGGCATGGACTTAGGAAGCCCTGAGTTGGACTGTGTCAGGTACTTACTATATGATCCTGAAAACGTCACTTGTCCACACTCAGCTTCAGTTTCCTCATTCATAAAATGTAGATAATAATAATTCATACTTCAAAAAGTTGAGACATGAAAACACTTGTCAAATTCTTATTTAAATGCTAGCTATCATTATTATTATTGTTGTTATTATACATTACTGGCTGTAAACATGTATGTACTTCATAATTATGTCTTTATACCAATGCATCTATCTACATCACATATAATGATATATAACTGTATTTTTGTAAAACACACATACATGTAGGATTATAAACCTGTAGTCATAAGAGACTCAGAGCTCCTTTAGTCTCCCTGTCGTGTAATGAAAGAAATTCCTTATAATTGTTCTGAGTCACAGCCTTTTAAACACAGTCACTTTTCCAGGTTAATACTTTTAGAAGTTCCTCACTGGTTCTATTTTCCAAGAATTTGGTTCCTTTTTTGCATTCTACATTTTCTCCTCATTTTTAGTTTATGGAATTCAACTTATCACAGGATTCTTATTCTTCAGAAAATTTCACACTAAAACAGGGAGTAATTCATAATTCTTATATGCCATGCTTCTGAATTTTGATGGGAGGAAGGGTAGCAGAATGCAAAAAGACAGACTGAACCTTTCACTTCATTGTTATAAAAAAAAAAATGGCAGATGAGAAAATACCTTCTACTAGTGCACATTGATATTTCTCTGTAACAAAGTTTTAAGTAGCTATCTACACCATTGAAAAACTGTAACTTGCCTAGAGTCACTTAGCTATTATGTGTCACAGATGAGACAAACCTAGGTCAGGAAGACCTCTGGTCAGGCTATTTATCCACTATGCTATACTGCTTCTTACCCTATTAAGTTTCTTGCTATCAATGTGAGAAAATAATCTCAGTTTCTATATAATTCTGAATCTTCGTATGATTTGTTTGTTTTATTTTTCAATTTCTTTATACTGTTATCTGAAAGTTAATTCCATCACCCTAAAATTAGTTTAGGTTATTCTTTTAACAAAAGTCAGGAATTTCTTCATTTTATGATTGGGCATTACTAGAATTGAACCATATATGTGCCTTTCTGACCTTTCTTCCAACTTTTCACCATGACAATAGCCTCCACAAACATTTAGTGACATACACATATACACATGTGTATAAATACTATAATTGAAAAAAAGGCAGTGTCTTTTCTCATACCGACTGCATTCTAAAATAGACACATTAACAAGAATTTCTAAAAAAGTAAGGAAATAGCAAATGACTTAGCAATAAGTGAGTTTACATATAGATATACTGCCTTTTGGATAGGAGTTGTATATTCTAAAAATAATGTATAAACATTTTTACTTTAAATGCTTTAGTAGTTCTTTTGTAGCAAGAAATGCAATGTGATTTCCCAAAAGTCCTGGTGCAGCTTTCAGGTTGAGCAGATCAAAACTGCACCAAGACTTTTGGAATCCATATATTATTCTTATTCTTTCTGTAAATAATGGATCATGCCAATCTTTGATAGGATCAGATAAATGCAATGGAGTATTGGGGTCTCCTCTGCTGCTAACTTGTAATGTGTAGAAGCATTGCTTAACCAATCTGTGGGCTAGTTTCCTTATCAGTAAAATCATGGAGTTAGGCTTATCTATGAAAGCATTTCTAGCATGGTAATTCTGTGGATCAGGTTGTGTAAAACAGGGTACATCTTATTAAATGCTAAGTAGAAGTAAATAAATAAAAATTAGTATTTTAAAATCATTTTTGTTCTATTTCATCATCCCAATTTAATCCATACAGATTTGGAGAGAAAGATGGTCACAAATATAAATGTACATAAGTGTAGAAGGGAAGAGAATAGTAGGAAAAGAAATAGAACAATTTTTTCTGTATGTAGAAAATGGGGAGAAAATTAAAAGTTAGTTCATTATTATAATATTGGCATTAACATAGTAGATTTACAATTTCTTGTGTTTTATTATACTGTATTATGGAAATGCTTGCTTTGTTGTATAATTTAAAAATGAAATTTTAAAAATATTCAATCAAAAGTTTTCCAGGAAATCAAGATCAAAAAATTCTCTTTTGGTTCACTTTCTGTCTTTCTGTTGCACTGGATCTTCAAGACTGACTGCTAATATAGTTGATAGAGCACTGGATCTGGAGGGGGAGGAACTGAATTCACATCCTACTTCAGTAACAGTAACTGTGTATACCTGGACAAATCACTTAATATCTGTCTGTCACAGTTTCCTCTTATATTAAATAGGGACAACTCCCTATTTAATTCTTTATGTTAAATAGTTCCTAGCTCCCAAGGCTGTTATGAAAACACAATGAGATAATTAATACATGTACTGGACTTTGCAAAACGTATATTGTTAGATGAATTCTAGTTATTAATAAGATTAATAAGAAGTTAAATTAAGTTATTTATTGAGCACTATTTTGTTCCTGCCACTGTGCTAAGTTGTTGTATTGATGTTTCCTATGTTTAATCTGAGCTGAAAGTTCAGAGCTGTTTTTTGTTTTTATCTTGGTATTTGGTCACATTGTAGACAGTTAGATGGCTCAGTGGATATAGTGTAGAACCTAGAGTCAGGAAAAACTGAATTCAGATGTGGCCTCAGACAATGAGCAAGTCATTTAACCTCTGTTTGCCTCAGTTTCCTCAACTGTAAAATGGTCATGGTCATCATACTTCACAGAGGTGTTGTGAGGATCAAATCAGATGATCATTATAAAGTGCTTAGCACAATGCTGGACGCTTAAGTAGGTGTTATATAAATTCTTATTTCTTCCCCTTCCCCATTATGTTGTACTCAATTTGTTCACATTATGAAGTTTTGAATACAATTCATTTGTTCACTTTGTATTTATGGAGCATTTCCTATGTGAGAGTTTCTGCTATGGATTGTAGTATACTAGAGTCACTACCCCTATTCATGACGTCCTAGGGCATAGAATTTGACCTAGAAAGGATCTTGACATTATCTAGTCCATACTCCTTACTTTACAGATAAGGAAAAGAAGACAGAGAAGAGACTTCACACAGATACTTAAGAATACAGACAAAATTTGAACATTTTCTCTGACTTTGATTCTATGAAAGTTTTTAAGGGAGGGGTGGGGGGATGTGGCTAAACAATTATCTGAAATTAAGTCCTCAAATTTATTTTTTTAATTTGGCTCAAAACTTCAAAATGCTGTCCTGAATTTTCTTCTCTGAATATCTTATATGGATGCAATTATTATTTTTATACATTCATTTATGAAGATATTGAACAGCAAGTAAAGAAACTAGATCTATATTCCTAGATCACTTGATTTTCCAGTTTATCTTTTCTATTCATTTAACCATCCATCATCATGATGCCATTAAGTCTATTTATAAAGTATTTCAATTTAAGTAGTCAACAATATACCATTACTTCAGCCAAGGGCATAGTCCTTACTCTATTATTCCTATAATATGGTCCAAGAATCAAGCACTTCACTTTATTTTTGTATACCACACTCCAAAAGAACAACTAGTGGATGAAGGTCATTTCTTCCTAAAATAGTGTAAGCATAGGGAGCTTGCAACATATATATATATATATATATATATATATATATATATATATATATATATATATATATATATATATATATATATATATATATATATATATATATATATATATATATATATATATATATATATATATATATATATATATATATATATATATATATATATATATATATATATATATATATATATATATATATGAAAGTCTCTCTGTAGTAAGGCTTTCTATCACAATGAAAAGTTAGTTGATAAAGCAACGATTGGACTTTATAGTCAGTTCCCAGGAAGATCTATTACAAATCCATCCCTCTAGTTCTGTGATACCTCACCATCAGAGATTATTGGGGTTGAAATAAGACCTCTGTTGAGTCCAATGCACATCCTGGCACTATGGAAGGATCAATTTCTAATGTTATTTCTTTGTTCATGGATAACTTACATCATTTTCTGCAATGGTATTTTATCCTCCTAATGCAGATAGTGAAAGCAAGCTAATCTTTGAGAAGACGAAGCCAAATTATTTTCCTTTTATTTTAATTCAAGTACAGCACTATGTTCTAGGAAAAACCAAATGTCATTTTGATTTTTAAATTACTTATTTAGAATAGCAGTTGTAAATCTCTGATACTGAAATGTTGCAGCTGGTTAACTCCAAAGTACTATGTTAATAAGAACAAGGCCATGAGTACCCTCTTCTTGTGTTGGTCACCAGTTACCTTTGCTTTTTTCTATGGTCAGTGCCACAATATAAGTTAAATACATAGTAAATATAGAATACTGAATTGTTAGTGTGAAAGTATAGATGGATTAGGAACTAGGATAGACTATTAATAATGCCATTTTTCTTATTAATGGCATTGATAGCATTTTATATTGAAATAAGTCTAATTCTTATCCATTATATTTTGCAGATATAATACAAATTATCTTCTTATTTAATGAAATTGACATCTGAGATTAATCTTGGAAAATTCTCTAAATCTTAGGAGTTATTAGCTATTTAAGAGTTACTAGGGACTTATGTTTGTCAAGCTTTAACCACATACAGTATTAAATCTGTCCTTAACTCCTACACATCTTTAAATGGAAGGCACTACAGTGTAATCTTCAAAAATTAATAGTCAAGTATTTCCATCAAGAGGTAGATTATAATACCCTCCCTACCCTTGCATTTGATGGCAGTCATGACTAAGGAGATTATCAGGGAGGAAACAATAAACATTTGTGTCCAGTAAACCACAGAGCACACTCATTAGATTCCCTGAGTTTCTCTGAATCTAAACCTGATTCCTATTGTTTCTCTTCCAAAAAAAAGTTTTTGCAATGTTTGAAGTCAGTAGGCCACAGATAAAACCAGAAAAGGGATTTAGTAGAAAAATCCAGTTTCACCTCACTCTCCAAATTATACACATTGCACTATGTCAGCATCAGTTTATAAGGATAGCTTGTATCAGTTATGCTTTTTCATAATATATATATATATATATAGTCATAAATAATCAATATGCAGAATAAAAACAATTATAAAATAGGAGACCACTGAAATTATTACACTAAATCTTTAGGGATAAATTAGCAAATATGAAATATTTGACAAAGGAAAAGTCAACTATGTGCACATATACACACATATAAGCTGATTCAATGATTTTTATTATGATGGAAGTGTACTAAAACCTGCTTAAATGACTTATTTTCTTAAATTAGCTTTTTTTTAAAAAGTGGTTTAGATTATTATTTCTTTGTGTTATTCTTACCCGTGTTCATGTGGTATCATCGAATTCCATGGCTGGCATTTGATACCACTCTTAGTTATAGATATGGTTCCCTTGTAGCTTCCTCCTTTACCAATGATACAGTTTCTAATGTAGTCTATTAGAAGAAAGCAGAGAAAATATTAAAACCATGAGAAACATATGCTTTACTTTTTAAAGATGAAAATTAAAATTTCATTCAAACCTGTAAGTAATTAGCACAGCCTTATATATGATTTCAATTAACAGAAAAAGTTCTAATATAATGATTCCACAAAAGCATTCAGAAGTATTGTTCCCTAAAAGTTTCTAAGGGTATTAAAAAAAGTAATGGTATTACTGAAATTGTTAATTTTAACATCAATTTTAAACTAAGGAACGATAGAGCCTCTAATTTACATAAATGAATGAGTTATTTGTATATGTGTTTTATTCTTATCTAAATTGTTTTATAAATATTGAACTGGGATTTTTTCCTGTCCTTGTGGGCTTAACTTGCAAATTAAAGCAAAAATAGCAGAATTCATTACATATACACAAATATGTATGTGTTTTTGGAAGTGTAATCTTATTAAATGTGTAAGAGACTGATGTCAAATTCAAACAGAAACAGGGACCATTAAATCTTACTCAATATGTGGCTCCCAAACAGACCACATAGTGACTTAGAAAAACCACATATTAATATTAATATTAAGTACATTCTACTATATTTTTATTTTTTAAATTATTTCTCATTTTTACTTTATTCTGGTCAGTCAGTCAAACTACTCAAAAGTGTTATGGACCACCTGAAGTAAGTTTTGACCCTTTTGGTATAAGTCACTTTTGTTTCCTACTTCATGGAGTAGTATGTATACAAATTTATAGAAAAAACATTCCATAACCAGAGAATATTTTATTAATATAAATTCAGTATTACTACCCATATCAGTATCTAGCCAATGATGGGGAAAATAATCAAAGTGAATATACAATTTATACATATACATTAACACAACTAAAAAAATATCACTGTCCTAACAGGTTTTATTAAGCATTCATATAATTTCTTTAAAGGTTTCATTTTCAGTGATTGTGCACTATTCATTGTCATTAATAAAAGTCAAAAATAAGAGACTTATATTTTATAAACCATAGTTCTGATGATTTTAATCAATATGAAATATTATTGATATAATTAATATTCTTTGGTTATTTACCATTTAAATCATGTCTTGAAAAAAAGAAACTAGTTAATATTCTCCATATTCTGTCTAGATATCAAAATTGATGGAATATATTGAACTAGATTTTGCTTTTTAAGTTTACTTAAGCATTCAATTAAGAAAAGCTTTTTTTAAATACAGAACATTCTCATTTTCCTCAAATCTCTCTATCAAAGCTATAATAAGTTTTTTTTTACTATAGTAGTTAAAATAATTTAAATTCGTGATTCACAAAAATATTAGTTCAAAATAAAGAAATATAAATTAAAGTATAAAAAACTTTTTTAAAACTTTACATTGGGTGATTTGCAATCACAGCTTAAAATTCAAAATAAGCATATAGATTAGAATACCTTTTAATCTTATGATATAGCTTTTTCATCATTTGTAGTTATGTTTCAGGGATATATTTTGACCCATTTGAATTTTCTTAATAATGAATCATGTTACAATAGTATTCAACACTTTATATTAGTGTTATTAAAACATTTTGATATTTAAAAATGAATGCCATATATGCTGGCTTTCTATTATTCACTGCATTTTAAACTTTGTACAAGGGAAAGGAAGCTTTCCTAAATTTTCTGACGTCTTTTCCCAGGAAATGAAATACTATTCATTTTACTAATGAGCTGATGAGAGTTATATTTTTCTGCTATTCTGTAAGGTGACTACACAGTGTGGTTAGAGCATGCCAGATGCAAAACCAAGTCTATGGTTTGAAAGAGAGATTACTTATTTCACCCACTTTGGGGAATTGTCTTCAAATACTTAGCACCTATATTATATATATTTGACCAAACCAAAAATCTGTCATGTAGAGATTTATAATAAATTTCCACAACACTAAGATCTCAGAATTAGCCATTTGATTGACTATATAATTATAAATATTTACATATATAATTATACCATCAAATGTCATTTTAATTGAACATTAATGAAATATTTTATCTTTAAGCCACTATTTTAAACATAAAAGTTTTTAATTTCCCTATTTAGTTTTATGTAATTAACTAGAGAAATTGTAATCTCCTCCTGAATCTTTCTTATATAGAAAGGGTCTAATCACAGTAATTTTGAAATCAGGTAGCCAAGTTACAGTTGTTGCCAACATCGTTTCATGAAATTTACAATTTAATTTGTTTGAAATAATAAACACATTTTAAAACTGTATGACATATAGCACTTTCATACCTTTTTCAAACCTGAAAAGCAAGAGGAATAGGTGTTACTAGTCTCATTTTATTGAAAATACTGAATCTTGGAGACTTTCTAGGCTATCTTTGGTAGTGCATACAAAATTATTTTGAGAAATAAGTCACAATTACTCTCAGAAGAATAGTCAGGCAATCTCTCCAACCAAAGAAACCCTAACTAAAATGGTTATGAATCATTTAGTGCCTCTTAATTATTTATTGTTGAGTCATTTTTCAATCATGTCCAACTCTGTGACCCAGTTGGGATCTTCTTGGCAAAGAGACTGGGGGGTGGTTTCTCATTGCCTTTTCCAGCTCATTTTAAAGATGAGGAACTGAGGCAAACAGGGTTAAATGACTTTCTCAGGGTCACACAGCTATGTAATACCTGAGGCTGAATTTGAATTCAGCAAGATGAGTCTTCCTGACTCCATTGCCTGGCACTCTATCCACTGAGGTACCTAACTGCACCTCTTAATTATTTAACTGACAGCATAATGAATCTGATCAATTATGAAGAATCAGCTTTTAAGTTATTTTGAGGGGAGATACTAATGAAGTACTGATCTGTTGGTAATATGTGAACATAACCTTAATCATTTTTATAAGGAAGTTTTGAATTCAACTTCTGAGAAACAGGTAAGCACAGCAGAAAGAACAATGAACAGGAAATTGGGAAACAACTCAATTTTTTCTACCAACAAATTAGCAATCTCAGAAGTCTCAGGCTAGGTTTTCTTAATTTTTTTTAATTTTGAGATTATATAAGATGATCCCTTAGGTCAATTAAAATTTTAAAAACGTGTGATTTTGGATGAAAATTTAAGGAGAATCAAGTTACCTTTATTTTCATACAGATCAAATTCATGGTCATGCTTCTTTCTCACTCCATTTGACATGCTATTGAAAGGGAACCAATGACATCGTTTTTTTGCTTTGTCAAAAGCAAAGGCCCTGAAAAAAATATCTGAATGAAAAAAAGGAATGCCACTTTTTACATAATTTTTACAGTGGTGGATATATGGTATGTCAAGGAAAAAAATGTCAGTAAATAAATCATTACATAGGGACAAAAGAAATTCAAATGATATTCAAACCTCCTCATGTGATCTTTACAATAAAGAAAAAAAAAAAGTAACTTTCTCTGGTCTTGGCTTAAAACATTAGTTTTCTCACTCATACATTTTCACTTTTAGTTTTACATTTTTCTTGTTTAAAAAAAATGTATAAAAGCACCCATCCAATCTTATTTACTTTCTGAAATCACTCTGCTTTTAACAACAGAACTGAATAGGAAATTTATGTATTTATTTGGAGAAGAATGATCTTTTATAGACTATCACAGTGTACCCAATCTTATAAAGTGCTCAAGAAGAAAAAAAAAAATTAAAGAAATTGCCAATGAAAAACATTACTAAGATGTTTTGTAATCAATATTATTCTATAAAAGTATTATAAGTGAGAATTTGTTAAATATTTTTCTTCTAAGACAAACTTCTAGCATCTTAAGTACAATGCTAAAAGCAGAAATGCCATTATGATACACCTAAATATTTTATTTACTTTGGTCATATATATATGTGTGTGTATATATCTATACATAGATATATACATATACACACACATATATATAAACACATGTAATATATATATTACTTAAGTTAGCCTAATTGGTAAATTGAATTTTTCTCCCTTCCAATACTTGAATATTTTTTTAAAATTCTAAATGGAATTTTTCATTAATATTTGCATATTGCCATATGTAGGTATCCAGATATATAATCAATACGAATTGCTATACCATAAGACTTCCCCTTTAAATTCTATAAATAAGCACTTTAAGCAACTCTTGATACCCAATAATTTTACATTTTTAATAACCAGACTTTTTGTTTTATCAATCCAATCATTTTCAAGTGATTTATTATAAAAAGTTTGAAAGATAGATAAATAGATTTTGAAGAAGTTGATGAAATCTCCACTTCCCCAAAATTAATTTAGAGCCTTTATGATTTTTATGGATATACTATTTTATTAGGTATCTTTATTTTCTAAAAAAATAATAATATTTTATATTATACATGCAAATAAAAATAATTTAGAAACTATTTCCTATTTGAAAAAGTAATGGTTGGGAAGCAAAATTCTTGATTTTAAAAATTCACAGTGAACTGAAAAAAAAATCTGTAAAACTGGGGGGGATGTACTTATTAGGAAATGATATAAGAAAATAACAGAGAAAGCCTGTTTTAGTCAACTACATCATTAATTTTATTTAGTGGCAATAGTTTCATAGGGTAGGTCTAGTGTAACAACTTTACTACTAAATGAATTACATTAAAAATCACTCTTCATCACCCTTCCTCATTGCATCTAATTAGGATAATTAGGATTTTTTCTTCTTTTTCTCAAGATAATGCTACCAAACTGTCAGTGTTATCATCCCTCTCCAAAACTCCTTGTTTTAGTTCATCAACAAATTAAAATGTCTTGTTAAATATCATCTGTTCTGATGTTATCATTGTTATCTTAGTTTTCTCATCTTTATTCCTTTCTATATATTATATAACCTGCAACTATCTATTTTTGTTATCTCATAATATACTCTTTATGTATTCTTCTGATTCATAGTGATAATGTGGAAAGAACAAGAGTCTTCACATAAAATAACATGGGCTCAAATTTCTGTTCAGCCATGTGACAAGAGATAAAAAATTTGATTTCTCTGTGCCTCGTATAATAGGCGACAGACCAATGAAGTTCTAGTTCATAGAGTCTGCATCTATATGCCCTGTCTGCTGGGTTCTAAAAATCATATACAATATTACATCCCTGACTTCAACAGAATTTTGGTAAGTCCATTTAAGCATGTGTATTGGAGAGGCTCTTTGCCTTAATTCAGAAAACTGACAAGTATAGTATATTTTTTGTCAGCTTGCTGAATGATAAGAAAAAAATTGTATTCAATTCAATAAACATTAAGCACCTACTATCTGCCCCCCAAAAATAAACTGTTCTTGCCCTCAAGAAGCTTATAATCTAATGAGAGGACTATACAAAAAGAAGCTAAAAGGTGTTGATGATTGGGGTGGGTTATTGGGAAAAGGAGAAGAGTGAAGGTGAAGCAGTGTCTGTCATTCTGTAATGTTGAAGCCAAGCAGAATTGCTGCTGGACAAATGGCTGCTGAAAAGAAAATTCCTCAGGAAAAACTCTCTCTTCCCTGGTAATATTTAAGTGAAGAGGAAGAAACTCTGAGCCTCAACATGAGGAACATCAATAGAATGTCACAGCTGTCTTATCTATATACTTGGGAACCATATGGCTTTGAATGAATGGTCCCTCAATTTTCTTTGCTTCTTTGTGTTTTTCATTTTTTTTTCTATTTTGAATAAATGAAGATCAGAAAGGGATAGACCAGATTATGATGACATTGTAGGCTTTAAAAAGTTTGAAGAACTATCAAAAGTTCCCTCAGCAACAGCACTCAATATAATCAATTGTTGGATTCAATGAGAAGGTAACTCTTACAAGTGACCTAATAAACTCTTCTAGGGATGAACTGACCAATAATCCAAGATACTAAGTCTTGAAATTGACTCATCCAATTCCACAACAACCACCAAAAAAAATGAATTTGTTGAGAACAATTTTTATGGAAGAAAAGGATTCCCAGAGCCATAAAGTATCATTTTTGACTTAGTTGGGAATAACAATTTTCAAGTTTAGATCATTTAGTTCTCCTTTTGTTGCACTTCAATCATTGCTATTCTTTCACAATAAATAAATATAATTTCGTAAAAACTAATTGATGTTCATTAGTTAATTGGTAGTTGACAGAAATTAGCTAATTAAGTAATGTTATGGGACATAATACTAGGGCCTTATGAGTAATGAGGTTAGAAAATGACTATCAATCCCTCAGGAAACCTTGATCTTTTAGGGATCTTATTTGCCAATTTGAGTGATAGTTCAAAGAGCAAACATATCTGATGCTACACAAAATTTCTTTATTTTTTAAAAAAAAAGCATTTATTACAACTTGTACTACTTACCTAGAGGGGTTTTTGTGAAGAAAAATCTTTGTAAACCTTTAAACCCTATGCAAAAGTGTGAGTTTTGTTAGATATAATTCATGTTACTGATTTATCATATTAATTCAACATTCTTTCTTTAATCTTCAGCTCTAGATGCATTTCACCTTTGAAAAGTTTTAATTAAATAGTAATTTAATTATAAGTAAACCATTCATAATTGAAAATTTATTATGTGCATGATGCTAGGGAGAAAAAAAAATCAACACATATTATCCAGTGGAACAAGTATTATATTTGGAGACAAAGGATCCACATTCAAATCTTGTTTCAGTGCTTCATTACTTATGTAGACTTTTACAAGTATTTTAACCTTCCTGGGCTTCAGTTACCTCATCTATAAGATGAGAGAATAGGTAATAAGTGAGGAATAAGTGACTTCTAAGTTTCCTTTATCTTTATGATGCTATAATTTTGTAATCTTAATATTCTCCAGTCTAATGTGTCAACCCCATCTCTTGGAATCACTCAGTCTGAGTTATTTTCTCTATGTCTGAAGTCATTTCTGATCCCTCCAGACACTCGTGTACTCCCTCCTAAAATGATCTTGTATTTAATGTGTGTGTGTGTGTGTGTGTGTGTGTGTGTGTGTGTGTGTGTGTACTCTGGATATATATATATATATATATATATACATGCTCTCTCCCTAGTGAGGTGTATGCTCCCTGAGTTCAGGAACCATTTCACTCTTGTCTTTATATTCCTAGCATTTATTAGTAGATAGCACTTAATGTTGTTCTTGTTGTTCAATTGTCCCTTTCACACCCAACTTACTGTCACCCCATTTGAGTTTTCTTGGCAAAGATATTGAAGTGATTTCTCATTCCTATTCCATTTTATAGATTAAAAATGAGATAAATAGGGTTAAGTGTCCAAGGCTACATAGCTTTTGAGTATCTGAAGTCAATTTTGAAATCATGAAGAAGAGTCTTCCTGACTTGATAGCAATCTACCCACTGTGCCTTCTAGCACATAATAATAAGCACTTAATACATAAATGCTTGTGGATTGTTTTATAGCAGCAGTGTTATCAGACAGGAAAATGAACGGAATGACCTCATTAAAATGCAACCAATAAGATATAACAAATGAGGTCAATCTAGAACACACAAGTTTTGCCAAATCACCACATATGTTTCCACATGTGGAGGTTGGTTTTTTATTGTTGTTATTTCCATCACCATTTTTTCATTATGGTAAAATATGTTTTAAATATATTATATATCATAATTTATATTTTCATAATATAATTTGTATTGTGCTTTATATATGTCCTTTGCTTATCTTCCCTATTAAGATACATTTTTTGATGTCTGGAACTATCCCATCTTTCCATTCCCAAGGTCTTAGCATAGTATCTTTTATTACTAGGCACTTAATAAACATTTTACATTACAAAGTCAATAATAACAGCCAAATACTTAATAGCATTTCCTTAAGACAAAACACTAATATTTATGTATGTGTGTTCCTTCTTGGTTCAAAGATTCTTTTGTGACCATGATGATTTTTTCCCCTAGAAGTTCATTATGGCTTCCTTGTCTTTGCCCCACTAAACAATGGAGAAAATATATTACTCCATAATAAGTTATGAACTAAATTCAGAATATCACAATTTTCACATATAATTGGAAACTATAAAATTGGCAAATGTGACTAAAGCAGAGAATTTAGTTTGGAGATTTAGAAAGAATATCATCTCATGTCTGTATCCAGGGAGACATTTGCTATTTGTAATTTGGCCACAAACTAGAAAATGAAACTAACATGATTTAGGGGAAAAGTTTACTGATTTAGGAGTGAGAAAATGACTTAGAGTTTGAGATTCTTTACTCAGTAGCTACATGACACTGGACCTCAGTATTCTCATCCATAAAATAAGGGCTTAAACAAGGTGCTAAGGTTCTTGATAGTTCTAAGTCTATAAGAATGAAAATAAGTGCTTATGCAGAACACTTAAGTTCTGCAAATTATTTTACATGATATGATTTGCTCCTCGCAACAATCCTTTGAGATTGGTACTATATTATCCCTATTTTACAAAAGGGGAAACTGAGGCTGAGAGAGGTGAAGTGACATGCCGAGGGACATGTATTAAGTCAATTTCTGAGAAAGCATTTGAACTCAGTTCTTCCTGAGATCAGGTTCATTACCACCCACTGCTCTACTAAGCTCCCCTTATTTCTAATAATAGTAACAAGAATTTGATTTACTATATTCTGAGAAGATTGAAAAAAGTCATAACAATTGAATGCACAGTCTAATGCCTAAAAAAGAGATATATCTTTAGGAAAGTATTCCATCCCCCAATTGAAGGAAGAGAATGTTTTCTTGACTGTCAGTTCCCAATTTAGACCTATTATTTCAGCCTGGCTATAGTTGGGTAGCACTTGCTCTGGAAAAAAAAAAAAAAGTTAAGGATTTTAGTGGATTGCAATCTCCTAATGAATCCACAGTGAAACATGGATATCCAATCTGATCAAAAGAGGAAAAGATTCTAGAGTAAGTTGTGATATTTCCACTGTGGATGCACCCCTATCAGAATTCATCTAGAAGATTATATTCAGTTATGGGTGATATCATTTAAGAAAAACATGATAGAAGAGTGTCCAAAGGGAACTAAGCAAGATGGAGAAAGGACTTGAGTTCATATTATATTTGCTATACATTAGGCTAAGAAAGTGAAGACAAGATGGACATGATAGGGGGACATATTTCCAAGCATTTGAAAAAATGTTATGTGGAAATGAGATTAGGCTTGTTGTTTCTAACTTACCCTTTTCTGAAAATAGTGACTGACAAAGATTGTTTATGTAACAATAAATAAACCAGCAGGCATTTATTTAAGTGTTGTGTTAGAAAAGAAACAGAAGTCCCAACAAAATTTCATCCACAAATCCTCACTTCATTTCTTTGCCCTCGAATATGTATTACCCTCCATTTTTCCACTAAAAAACAAACAAACAAAATTTTTATAGGTAAGAGGTTCAGAAGGAAGGAATCCTTTGTAACCAAAGTTCACACTGATATCATACCTTGAGGTTTACAAAAAGATTGAAATTCTTCTAAGTAATTTGTGCACGTATTATTATCCTCATTTTAAAGAGGAAACTGAGCCTAAAAGTAATTATGTGACTATTCCAAATAATACCACAAGTAAGTACAATAGGTATAATCTAGTCCTAGATTTATGGATTCCAGGTAAATCATTATTTCCCAGGAATACTATGCTATGTGCATAGAAAGGACCCTCCCTTGCACTATCTATATAAATGTTCATTCTTCCTGAAAGAATTTTATCAGCCTTCCTTTTGTATCTCTAACTCTAATGGTAAAAATGAGAAAAATTCTCACTAAATTTTGCCCCTCAATACAACTCAGAGTAAAAAGTCCAGTTAATTCTAATTTGGATGAAAAGGTTAAGGAACTGGACCCTCTGGTTTTATTAGTATATGAAAGTACTGGAAGATGAAACTAACTATAATAATAATAATAGACCCTTTCTCTGCAAATTCATTTCAGAATTGCCTAGAAATTTGAGAGGTCAATTGACTTTTTCAGAGTCACATAACCAGATGTGGAATTTAAACTTGGATCTTCCTGGCTCAGAAGTCAACTCTCTCTCCACTATCATGCTACTCCTATCCTGTGGGATAGAGTTATTTTTCATTGTCAAGTCACACAAGAACTGGAATAGGATAGCAAGCCCTTCATTTGATTCTTGAATGCCATTTCTAATGACCTTATCACTTTTCACCTAGATGTTTATCATGTCTCCCCTTAATGCCTTTTCAACATCCTCTTTTGCCAAAACCAAGCTCTATAGATATTGTCTGAGTCTCTCAACACCTTATATTCTCAATCTCCAGAGCCTCTGACACAAGTTCCTATAAATCCTGGCTGTTGCCCAATTCTACAATTCATATTCTTAAAATTCCTTCAGCTTCTGTTACCAATAAATATTTATTCTGAATACAAGACCTAAAAGTTTAAAGGGAATTAAATAAAACCAATCCAAATGAATTTCATTTTTAATAATCAAAGCTGAATACAGAACAGAGGAAATCACAAAACACATAATTTTTTAAAGATACTTTTTTTCATTAGACATTGTTAACATCCTGTTCTCCACTCCCATTCATCCCTTGTGTTTCCTTCAATTATATCATAAGTCTTCTGTGACAAGAAGTTTAAAAGACCCAAGTCTAGATTGCATAGGCCAACTACTACATCGTACACTGGACACCAATAATTTTAAAACATGATGTAGTGTATTTGGCTATATGAATGTATTCCATTACTGGAAAATTCAAACAACAAGGAATAACTTACTTGCAAGTGAATGGAAGACCTTTATTCCTAATACATCTCTTGGCACATTTGTCCGTCGTGTTCAGCCTTTTGGTTTTAATATTCAGTGATGAGTCTATTCTGATAAGAGTAGTCTTTGCTGATTTTTTGAATTCGTGTAGGGTATTTCTTTTCCTCTGGCCCTCTAAAGAGTAAAGACATTGGAAAGAGGAAAAAAAGCCTTAATGGATGATATTCAAAAGAATTATTTTACCTGACAATGTCAACCTCTGAAAATATTAAGTTGGATAAATTATAGTAAAGGAAGAAAATGTTAGTTGATAAGGATAACAAGGAACTGTCATCATGTCTAGTCACTAATCAACAGTCTTTCAGAGAAAGGATGCACTCTCAAAGTGGGACAGAATTCATTCCGAAGAAATAAATAACATGCTCTTCTCCAAACAACATGAAAACAAGAACCAGTTCCAGGAGCACATTATGTCATGTTTCATATTGTATTTTTTCATTTCTTCCTGCATTTTACAAATTATTATATAAATTATAGTAACTAGCAAAAGCCATTCAACCAAAGTTTGGCAGAATAGAATTAACTAAAATCTGTAACATGTTGTCCATATTTGTTCTATACAACTATCAGGGACAGGGGGAAAATATTTTTTGCTGTCATTTATTACATAAATACATCTTTCTTCCAGACAATAACTTTTTCTATCCCTTCTTGTTTCTCTTGCTATCCAGCCAAGTGTGGTTAATCAAAACTTCATCTTTTAATGTGGGTCTCATTTTTCTTTATAAAAGAGTTTTTCAAGGCCACCAGATAGCATGAACTTTCCCTTTAAAAAGCCAAATAACCCAGGAGTACATGCTATTCGTTCTAAAAAGCCTTAATTTTATGTATAGTCTTGGAAGAATTGAAAATGTGATCTTTCACTTACCCATTTACCTCAATTGTCCCAGTTCTTAATTGCTACCATTACAGGCTCCTGCACAGTTAAGTCAGCTAATAGATTGCAGCTACCGGGCAATCAGGGTGACCACAGTCTATTTTATGCCTTATATGGAAGCTATTTCTGAGGCAAGAAAGCTTTCTCTCCTCTACTTTACTATTTTTCCTTTAGGACTACATAAACTTTGCTGGGAGTAAGGGGGAGGAGAAGAACTATGCATGTCCTTTCTGTGCGTAATAGCCAGAATAAAGAAGAAATATTTAGAAGAAGTCAAAAGATGTAGAAAAGTAGAGAACTGAGGAAAGACATAGAAAAAAGAACAGGAGAAAAGAAAAAAAGAAACCAAAAAAAATTTAAATTTCCAAGAAGTTGAGCTTTAGATAGAAGGCAGCCTTTTATGAGGTGACAGAAAAAGCAGATATAGAGTATGTTCATTTTTTTAAATTAAATTTTGTTTTTGCTTTTCCAGTTAACAATCATTGCTCTTCCCCCATTTCTCCTTTGCCCTATGCATTGAAAAATACAAAGAAATGAAAACTATTGCAATAAATATGCATAAGTGAAGCAAAAGAAATTCCCACATTGGCTCTTTCCAAAAACATACATTTCATTTTACATATTAGTCTACCTTTGTTAGGAAGTGGATAGAATTTTCATCATCAGAACTAGAATATGGAAGTTTTATTGTATTTTCTTCTGTTTTAAGGTGATAACGTACATGGGTGAATTGTGGAAGCATTTCCCATGAATTAAATATGCAGATATGAATGAAGAAGCAAGATAAACTGGGACTGTAACAGGAGGACATTAAACATGCAACAAAAAAGAAAGTACCAAGAAAGCAAAACTCTATGTTCATAAAAACTTAAAAATATGGGGTAACCCAATGAGATGCCAGAAATGGCATCATACTTTTGACTTTGCCAGCAACCACTGGCTCCTGTTGGTTTATTAAACATTCAGCCTTTATTTATCAGCTTCTGTCCTGACCTGAAGATTACTATAAAGAAACATGCACTTTATTCTTTATTCTTTGTTTTTATATGTCTCCAGAGCACTCTTTTTGAAATCTTCATGTTCTTTGACAGAATACATCACCCTATAATATGTATACTCCTATGTATATCATTATGTCAAGAATCCATAATGAAATTTGGATACTCCATTTACTAATACAGATCTCAATCCCTCTGTGCTTCTATAAATGCCCTTGATAAATTGTTGTTGCAAAAGAAAAATAAGTTTATCAACTAATTAACTCTTTCAAATGATGAGGCTATCCAAAATTAGCCTGTCTCTTGATATAGACATAGAGTCTATCCTTTATTTTAAACTTTTCTAGCTTCAGTAGATCTTCTAACTGATGGGGTTTAGAGTTATTTAAGCCCTAAACATTATGCATTTCAACACACCACCTTATCCCATTTATAAAACAAATCAAGCGAGGCACAAATAGATAGAATGATTTGCCCAAATTCATAGAAACAGAAAGCAACAGAACTGATATTTTCTGATGTCAAAATATGCCTTTTCCATAATTCCATAAGAATTATAAGTCAGAGTCCCTTCACTTTTTGAGGAACCAGCTAAATAGAACTTTAAAAGAAAACAGACTCATGTGTACATTTAGAACAATAAAGTTCAATCAAACAAATCAGTGAATCACCAATTATTTGATATTATGTGCCTAGCATAACACTAGCTGCCAGATTATGATTGTACCTTTCTTATCAAACAATACTAACTCATGTAAGAATCATATTATCTCTACCATTGATTTTTACCTGAAAAGTCAGTTGGATGGGCATTAAAGAGTGAGTGCTCATTAAAGATTTAAAATCTTAGATAAAACGAATTGTGTGAATTTGAAGTCTTAGGAGCTGTACTTCCTTTTTTATCAGGGAGAGATTCAGAATAAATCATCATTCTCTCAAGTAAAGGATATACAAATTTCTTCAACTTCTGGCTTCTATTACAGTATTCTATTAATGAGATAAGTTTTTCCATCAAGAGTTTCTACTTCCTTTGACCTCTGTGTGCTGTTTTCCAGCTGTTAGGAGTCATCCTAATCTTAAATATTTTGATTTCATTTTTCACTTTGTCTATTTCCCAGAAAATTGTAGAAGTTTACAGACACAGAAAATCTATCAAAATGGGGTGACTTCTTTAACAACAGCATGAGAAAAATATATGCTCATTGGAATAGTTCTTCAGATGAATCATGTTACCTAAAAAGAAGATGGTCTTTAGAATTGACACACTATTATCTTGTATAGCTGATGTGAAATGATTGTGGGCATCTGGGGGCAGGGGATGACAAACAAATTAGTAAGTCCAAAGGGGGGAAAAAATTAAAGTTAGAAAAATGAGATGTTTATAAATGGTTTTCACTAGACAAAATAAATTAAACAGAACTTTTATGTTTGCACTGAGATTTTATGTTTGTATATTTCTTTCACATCACAAATGAAAATAAATAATAAACAGGTTTGGCTTAAAGTGAAGACATCTTTGTTGCAAATGTCACTTTGTGTACTGTGGATCATCAGATTGTTGATTTTTTTTTACTTGCTTGGTTAGTTTTTTTTTTTTGGGGGGGTAATATTCTTATTTGTTGTTCTTCTATTTCAGTCCTTTAAATTTAAAAGTTCAGTGACTCATTATTCAAAATTCAGATTCTAGTCAGTGTCTCCATCATATAAAACTTCAGAACTCATAAACCTAAAAAAGTATCTCCTCTTTAATGAAAGAATTAAATGCAAAAAACAGACAACTAAAAATAAAATTCTTTGCACAAAATAGTGTTCCAACTTTTCTTTTAATATGTTTTATATGTGTGTACATATGTATGTATATGCTTGTACAACTGATTTTTATTATGGCAAAAATATCAAAGATTAAATTCATAAGGATCTTATTACTTTTTTGAACTGAGGGGTTTTTTGAGGGTGAGCTGAGCATTGAGGGATATTGAGCAGAGCTCTGAACATTTTTAAACACTTAACCTGTTTAAAGTATCTCTGCCTTTCCCACCCTTCAACATATTTATATATATATGTACACATATGCATATATATATGTGCATTTACATTATGTATGTAGCCTGCCTATGTACTTTACATATATGATGAATATGTACTGCATATATATATATATATATGCATATATATATACATTGTATATATTGAACAGAGACTTTAGGAATTAAGAAGATTCAATTAGAGTTCTATGTAATATCTGCCCACTAACTGCCTCAAAAAATAACAAACATATCTTTCCCAATTTAATCTTTGGTATTTTCAGTGCAATAAAAGTGGTTATATAGACATATACATTCAGACTGATAGATTACTTATATATATGTATATAGAGACTAGCAATAGACAAAGACAGACAGAGACAGACAGAGAGAGAGAGACAGAGACAGAAGTTGGGACTATATTTTGTTGCAAAGAATTGTATTTTTATGTGTCATTTTCCACACACACACACACACACACATTTTATATATATATTTAAGACAGCTTCTTAATCTATGTTCCACAGACCTCCAAAGGGTCCCCACAAAGACATAAAGGGACCCATAAATTGGGACAGGATTTTTTAAAAGAATCTATAATTTCACTAACCTTTGGTTTCCTTTGAAATACTATATACTTATTTTATGCATTTAAAACAGGCTTTACCAGGCTGCCAAAGTGTTTCTTGGCACAAATAAAGTTAACAGCCCTTGTTAAAGAAGAGATTAAAATAAGCTATAATTGTGTATCCCTGGACAGTCACAAATTCTTTCATTCTCATTTTCAATTTCTATAAAATGAAGGTGAATTCAATTGTACTTACCAGACTATATTGTTCTGAGGATTAAATCAAAAAAGAAAGTGTATTTCCAACACTTTGCATACCTTAGAGAACTGTACAAGTGTCAGATTTTTTTAAAAATATAATTAGCATTATCTACTACTACTACAACTACTATTGTTGCTACTACTATTACTATATATCTGATTATATTATATCATTCTCCAACTCAGAAATCTTGCCTATGGAACAAAATATAAACTTTGAAACCAAACATTTAAAGTCTTTTACAATCTAGGTCCAACCAACCTTTCCCATTTTATTTCATTTTATGACTTTTCCTGAGTTCTGTATTGGAACCAAATTGTAGTCCCACATATTCCTCAAATTCAACATTTCATCTTTCACCTCTCTGCTTTCCCATAGACTATCTCCTTCCTTCAAGAGACTACCTTTTTTATGAAAGTTCACTTCTAATAACCTTAATATTCCTTCAAGGATCATCTCAGGTTTCAATTAGTCAGGAAGTCTTCCCTGATCTCAGTCAAATATTGTGTTTCATGTTTTTTGTTACTGAGTCCTCTCAATCATATCTGACTCTTTGTGACCCTATTTGGGACTTTCTTGGTAAAGATACTGGAGCAGTTTGCCATTTCTTTATCCAGCTCATTTTACAGGCGAGGCAACTGAGGCAAACAGGGTAAAGTGACTTTCCCAGAGTCATACAACTAGTAAATGTTCACTGACAGATATGAACTCATGAAGATGACTTTTCCTGATTCCAAGTCCAGTGTTCAATCCACTGAGTCAACTCCCTGCCCAAAATTATAATCATAACATGGTAGTTTTCGATTCAGAAAGGCCCTCAGGAGCCATTGAGTTAATAGATATGAAAACTGAGGTCTAGAGAAACTAAATGATTTGCCCAATATCTTGCCAATATTTGCCTTTTGGGGCCTAGCACAGTGGCTGGCACAAAGTAGGAGCTTAATAAATGTTTACTGAATCGGTCATAGGCTTTGAATTTTGCTTCAAATACATATTATATGTACAACATAGGACCTTCTATATTTTCTTATCTATGTACTCATTGTAGCCATTCTCCAACCCCATAGCCAGGATATAGGCTTCTGAAGAGCAAAGATTGTAGCCAGTCCCTTGTACATAATAAAGGTTTAATAAATGTTTGTTGAATTGAAGACAGCTTTGAGTAAAAAATAAAAGGGTGAAAGCATCCCTTAAAAACACTATCATTCCTTTTCACTCTTAATATCCCCCAAGGAAAAACTCAGGATAATGGAAAAAATTTAGGAGAAATGTTTCCTTTCTAGTCCCTTATTTAATTTACTTATTGGAGACTCATAGTTTTTAGGAATCAAGCAAAAAAACTAACAGCAAAGAGTGCCAAAAGTATTGAGTCCAAGGTGCTTTAAGAAAGACATATTTCTCTCTTTGGTCCCTTAGCCAGATATTCATTTCTCTTAGTACCTCATATATTTTCCTCTATGTGGGAGCTCCCAGTGACTTCAAAGAGAGGTCAGTGCAGGAAAAGGATTTGCAGAGTGTGGAAAGAAACAGGAATCTGGCTCCATTCACTCTGAAAAGTCTGTCCACATGATTAAGGATTAGCAAGTATGAAGTGGTAACATGTTAAAATGACAATAAACAAATAATTAGAGGAATGGAAAATAGAGGATATGAGACTCTGGGGGGGAAAAGGCTCTGTAAACAAATTAATATTTTCATAGATAGGTAGAATTTCTGAAACACCAAAAGGAATCTAAAAGATGCAAAAGAAAGCTATAAATTCACAGCACTGAAATATCCATAAATCCACTGATGGAAGAAAATAGTGTAGAAATCACACACAGATTTAAATAAATAGTTTTTCTCTCAAAAATGATTCACAATTGTTTAGAAGGTAAAATTGGGCTGTTCTATATAAACATAATAATCCCTTTAATATCATAGATTTAGAGCTGGAAAAGCTTAAGGTAGCATCTAGTCTTATTGCTATTGTTGTTCAATTGTGTTCAACTTTTCATGATCCCAGTAAGAGTTTTCTTGATAAAGACCTTGGAGCAGTCTGGCATTTCCTTCTCCATCTCATTTTACATATGAGGACACTGAGGCAAAAAGGTTGAAATCACTTGCCCAGGGCCACAGAGTTAGCAAGTGTCTGAAGACAAATTTGAAATCAAATCTTCCTGATTTCAGCCTACCCCCACACCCCCACTTTTACTTCTCACTCTCTGGAATATGCCTCCTCTATAGACTATGACATCTAGCCTCCTGCACTTATTTTAACTCCATCATTTTATAAATTGAAGAAATTAAGACTTAGAGAAGTTAGGTTACTACTTTATTACCTATGGGTTACTTCCCATAGGTAATAAATGGCAAAGTCCTAATCTGAACCTAGATTCTCAAACTCAAACCTTCTTCTTTGAGTTTATTGTTGTGGGAAACTTCCTCTTAAGTAAAAGTATGTCTAGTACCTCCCACTCTCCACTGATTGGTTGTCTGGCAAACCTTTTCTAAATGTTCACCTGGTACTCAGTATCATAGACCATTACAACTGAAAGTGCCCTTAGAGATCATGTCTTCCAAACTCCTCATTTAACTGATGGGGTAATTGATAACTAGAGATAAAGGCACTTGCTTATAATCCCTTAAGTATTATGATGGAAATTGGTGGTTTAAAGTCCTACATTTTTTCTACCACAATGCACAGTTATTACTAGATTTATAGGTTTAAAATTCTCCTGTGTGTTTTTTTTAAGCAGCTAGCTGACATTTATATTATATTTGCATTTCACTAAGCAATTTTCTTGCAATAATACTGTGAAAGTTATCATTGTCCCCATTTTATAGATGTGAAAACTGAAACTAAGAGATTAAATGACTTTCACTTGGTTACCCACCTAGAAAGATGCAAAGAAAGATTTGGAATGTATGTTTCCTGACTCCAAGTTGAGGGTCCTTTATACTGTACTAAGATGCCTCTACTACATAACTATACATCTATTTTCATATATTATAAAACCAAAAAAAAAACACAATAAAAAAACTGAAGAGCTCATGCTGTTAAATGACAAGAAAAAGAAACCTCCTTTTTTGTATATTTCAAAATGGTCTATCAATTTATATTCATTATACTGTACACAGTTCCAAAGCAAAGTAACACATCAAAAACTATCAAACTAAACCTACCTCCCAAGCAAAGTAGTATCAACTCTCAGACATCCACTTCATGAATTATCCATGGCAAATTTGTAATTCCCTTTTGGTCTCCCCCTACTAGCCAACACACTTCTGAGAATGCAAAATCATTTCAACATTAGCCAAAGTGAAGTGTAATTAGGAAGGTAAATCCACTGCCAAAACATATATTGTAATTCATTCCAAAAACAAATACAAGAAGTCTTTCAATTATTTGCTGTGTGGACTTACATACAATTCAAAGGAAAGTATGGTTACCAATACTATGCAATTTTCTTTAGAAATTATAATTTCCAAAATATTAGCCATTATTTGAACCATATTTTAAAACTTCCTACAGATGTTCCTGACCTATAAGAAACCACCATAATAAAATTATCAGTCATAATTTATTTACTTAATATAGTATATTTGAACATATTTAGAAGAAGAGAGTCTACTTATTTTCCTTTTTGCAGAAGTCTTATCAAAAAGCATTTTAGTTGACCATTCTCAACCCAATGGCCTCCCTCTATAAAGGACAATTCACAAAATAGATACAACAAAGAGAAGCCAATTCCCAAAGGTTGATGTCCTATTTAGCTCATTCTTAGTATTGTCAACCCCTGGATTTCATCAGAAACTAGATCATGAATCTGATTATTCATACTTAATTTAGTTCAAAAGATATAGCCAATTCTTTGTGTTGGCTTTGGAAAAGGCTTCATCTACCATCTGGTCATTCATTCCAAGTTTTGTATTCCCCCATGCCCTCGATGTTCACTGCTTTCTCACTTCAATATTCTAGCCACTACAATGATAATACAACTAAATACAGATGTTTCCTCTTGTCCTGATAAGGACTATAAATTCCTAGGAGCAGCAAATGAAATATTCTCTAAACTACCCATTCCCAAATGACTCCTTTAGAACTCTGTAGTTTGGGGTTGAAAGTGAGAAAAAAAAAAAAAAAAAAAAGGATGAAGTTGCTCTTGAGCTTAATCAAAGCCATATCCATACCATTTTATGCCTTCCATGCATGGCAGCTACCCAAAGACAGATACCCAAGGAGAAAGGGAGGGAGTTAGGGAGAGTGAGAGTGGGAGAGATATGGAGGGAGGGGGAGAGAGGAAAAGAGGAGAGAGAATTGAGAGGAGAGAGAATAAGATTATATTTTTATAGCATATGCAAATTTGGTGTTTAGTCTATATTTTTCAAATAAAACCTGTATAGATCACAATTACAGCTTAAATCTTGGATTGTAAAAATGGATGCCTTGGTTGTTTTTGGAAAGGTGTCCTTAAATAGAAAAAGGATGAATCCCCACAATCCTGTCCCATCACTCAGTTGCACTCCAACTCAAACCCTTTCCCCATCTTTACATTTCCCCAACAGGCAAAGTTCCAAACCAATGTTAGCACTTTATTTCTATCCCACAACTTATACCCATTAGGCTAGTGAGGAAGGGAGGAGGGATATTGATGAGCTGTTAATTATCCTTTAAAAGGTTTTTCACAGAAAAGAGATGTTAAAAAGAAAATGTAGGAAAAAAATTGTTAAGACATTTAAACTTAAAGGAGAGGAGATGGGGAAGGTAAACTGTTGTTTTTTAATATTCAAGAAAAAAAGGGGGGAAAAAAACTAACCTGCAAAGGAAATGGTGATGGGAAGAAGAAGGAGATGTTGAAGAACCTGATGCAACACCAATATTGGCAGAAGTTGGGTCACCCACATGGTGCTGGTCTTGCTGGCAGATCACACAGAAGGAGATGCCTGCTTGAAAGGATCCTGTGTAGAGGCAGTTACTAAAGGAGCCAGCCTGCACCGAGCTGCTTTTTATTACGATGAGCTAAGTTTGTTGTGTGATTAACTGGAAAGATCTAGGTCTGAACTCCCTCTTACGGTAAGAAACTGTTTAACAACAGCTCTTAACTCTTGTCCAACCTCGCCCCCACCCCTTTCCCCTTACGTCCCCTCTAAACAACACCAAACAGATTCCAGCCCCTTTCCCTAGCTTAGGAAGGAAACTTACAAAGAAAAGGTCACCTGGCTTGAGGCCAGCTTCAATCTGGAAGCGTAAGCACCAGATCCCTGTGACTCGAATGAGAATAGAGAAGAGGAGGAGGAAGATGCAGCTCCGCCAGTTAAAACTAGGCAAGGCAACAGGGACAAGCCCTCTCCATTTAAAAGCAGCCAAATACAAGTGCTCAAGCGTCTATTTGGGAAAAAGAGGAAGGGAAAGCAGAAATATCTGAACCCAGAGAGTTGTCTTCTAGTAAAATGTGCCCCAAGCTACTGATCCTGGGTGATTTCACTGCTACAACCACCTGGGGCTTCCAGGTAAAGATAATCATTCCCTGAGGTTTGGAAGAATGGGGGAGGACGGAAATCCGCCAAGCCTCGAGGCCGACCTAGAAAAAAAGGTGGAGCCACAGCAGGTAGAAAGAGGAATAATTAGGAAAACGTTATAGTCTTGGGGAAAATAGTCATGTTCTCAGGTGGGAAGGATCCCTGGTAGCGTTGGGCCAAAACACACACGTGCACACGCACACACGCACGTACACATGTCCAGGTGTTTGACAGATTTTGTATCAGAAACTTGCCTGTGTGGGGAACTGGGATAAAATCAAGTGACATCTCCAAGAATCTCTATAAGACTGGAACAAAAAGAAAGTCTGTCCCAACGCCATCTTTTCCCCACCTCATTTTGCAAGTCAAGGTAAATAGATTACAATACGACAGGAAATATTTCCTGTGAGCTACTTTTCTTTTTAAAAAGATGGGGAGGAGAGAACCAACATATTCTAAGCTTTCTAGTAGGTGGTAGATCACTGTGCTGACCACAGAAGCAGTATACTTTAGAAAAAAAATAACGGCTGAAGGACCTGGGTGCAAATTCCCAATCCCCAGTTGCAACTTTGTGCTCCGGCCCCCTGGCATTTGGGAATTGGTGGGTTTGGGAGGTTTTTTCAGCCAGTCGGCAGTCAAACTTTTATTAAGCTCCCAAGACACTTAGAAAGCTTAATGTATAAAGCATAAAGTGTAATGCGAGGGATTCACATGTTAAATCACTTCCCACACTCTCTGGATAGTCCCCCGGGTTTTTCTTTGCTGCTGTTAACGCAGAGACTTGGTTTCTAATATCCCAGTTTGGGGAGAATTTGAGGATTTTGAGGGGAGTCCCGGACCCTGAGGCAACTTTGTAGTAGCCTCAGGCTACATTAAGGTGCCAGGAGGAAATCAGAACAATTATCCTCCCAGCAGCTAGACCAATCTGGTTTACCTAGGAGACCTCTAGGAAATGGTTAGAAAAACGAGAGGTAGAAAGGGGGAAATGTAACTAGGGAAGTAAGAGCTAAAAAGTAATATTATGGAGCAACCTTTTTTTTTTTTTTTTACTCAGAATTGGGGAGCAAAATGAGTCACCAAAACCTAGCCTCACCCCCATGCACCAAAAGAATCTTTTTCCTACCTACAACCAGGGATCTCTTCTTCCCTTTGATCCTCCCCTTTCTCCCTCCTCTTCTCCCTCCCGACTACCTACCCAACTCAATCAATTTGTCTTATTTCTTCTCTGGTTCTGAGCTACTTGGGAAATTTAGGAATTGGAATATTTGCATTTAAGTGGATTGGAAGAATGCTAATATCACCATGATTGATCAGTGATTATTACTGTTCTTTCTAAGAAACAAACAAAAGAAAACAAATAACCTTTAATAGGTATTTCATGGGATCATATATGTTGAGTAATCGTACCTCTGTTTTTTTGTAGATAGCCAACTAACCTTCATTTTCCTCTCAACAAATGATCTCAAAATTCTAACATCCCATGCTGTCAGCCATTGCAACTTTCTTTCTGACTTTTCAAATCATCTTTGCTCTGATAGAAGAGTTCATTGGATTAGCTAAGGGATAATTTTCCCCCCAGGGGAGAAATTAGAATAAAGTGTTCATGCACTTTCTTTGGAAAGTGGAGGTTACTGTATCTACAATCCTCTGACAGGGGAGGGCAAAGTTATAGCATTAAAACAAGTTTCATTACAGTGGCAGGCTTGACTAATGCTGACTTGCATTCAAAAAACATTTATTAATTACTTACCGTGTGTCAGGCTATGCTAAGCATTGGGTATACCTAAGGGGAAAATAACCCCTGTCCTCCATGAGTTCACATTCTACTGAAGCAACACATAACAAACAATTTTTAGAGTAGTCAGTGTAACAGTCAGGAAGTAATCTCATAGAGAAAAGCACTAGCAGAAGGTGGTGAGATGGGGCTGGAAAAGGCCTCCTGGAGAAAGTGGAATTGCAACTAAGATGTGAAGGAAGCCAGAGAAACTGAGAGGCAAGGGTTAAAAGGAAAAGATTTCCAGAATTGTAAGGGCAACTACTACCTTGAAATGGAAATGAGAAACAACAAATGGATCAGAGTTAAGTGTGTAGAGAAAAGTGAAAATAAGAAAGTGTCACATTGTGAAGTGGTTTAAAAGGCAAAGGACTTTATTTCTGATCCTGTAGGAAATAAGGAACCACTGGAATTTATGAGGGATGGCAGGGTTGGTTGACATGGCTAAATCTATAATTTAGGAAAAATCGCAGAGTGGGGAGAAGCAGGAGCAGGGAATATTTAGTGGATCACAAAGTTTCACAATTTTTGATGATCAGTGCTTGTAAGAACCACACAAAAATAGCAATCATTAAAAGACTTTTATTCTGTATTATCTCTGCCTCTCCCACCTATAGCAAGATTTTTTTTTTTTTAGATACTTTCATTCTGCCTGTTTTTTTTTTTTTTTTTTTTTCCCACTTACCTCACATATTTCTTTGGGGTGGGAGTGGCTGAAGGTTGAAAATATTTAAAATATGCATATGAAGATACTTTGAGAGCTATTAAGTCATATAAAGAGTATTCTAAAAGTCTTAAACTAAGTTTGTACAAATGTAAACAGCATTATCATAAGCTGTAACAAAACATTTTTTTGGTGCCTTTCTAAATCAAACTTCAAAATCCTCTTCATCCTCTTCTTTACTTTTGTCTTTGTTGAAGTAAAAGTTAAAAAGTAACATTTGTGCCTAAAGTCAAGCAGTGTGTTCCACTAACTCAGCAACCAGTACTGATTTCAGTTAAAAAATTCTTAAACAATGTAGCAACATATTTAAAAAATGGGATTGTAATTTACCTGCCTTGGAAAGTTGGCAAAATTTTGCCTTAAGCAAAGAGACAGATAAGATAGTTTCCAGAGGTCTCTTTCAAAACTAGTTTCACATTTGGAAAGTTCAATGAAAAAGTATTTAAATACATATGGTTTAAAATGTTAAACTAAGTGAAAATATATATGTATATATTTATATGTGTGTAAATATGTTGAACATTAAAGATAAGCTGCTGGGGTAGGAAAGAACAACTGGGCCAACAATCAAGAAATTTGGGTTCAGCTAATCAGTCAAGGTGACTATTTTTCCCATTTCCCATTTGTAAAATAAAGAACTTGGATTTTTACAAAGGTCCTTGGTCCCTTCCATATTCTATTTATTTAAAAAAAAAAAAAAAAAAAAAAAACTATTAGGTTGGTGGTGGTGTTTTTTTTTGTTTTTTTTTGTTTTTTTTTTTTTTTTTTTTTCTGATTCTATAGTCTTCTCAGGTATAACTTTCAAGAAACCCACCAGGAACGATGGCATTATTTATCTCTTTTTTCTACACTGTCACATCCTCTTACTTAGCTTTTCTCTAAATTCCATTCCTCTGAAAACAATACAGAATCAATATATATGTATAGAAAAGTGAATCCTTAAATTTTCAGTGTGAGTATTTACAATTGGGAAAGTGACAAATTCTACCAATCAAGGTTTAGTGTATTGCTTTGTTAAATGTCTAAAGTAAAGACTATTTAAGAGAAAATGTTAATTAAGCAGATTAAATTAATACATTTGTTGTGTATATTTTAGGGTTAATTTTTAAAACATACCAGCATATCCCGAATTACCCTATCTTGAAACTACAGACCTTAATTAATCCACATTCAGTGTCTTTAAAATATAAAGCATATCACTACTACATAACTTTTTGATTGTACACATTTCTCTAGAATAGTAGGGACTGCCTTCAATTGCAATTAAATTAATTTGCTAACTTCCTTTCTGCTGGTTCCAACATATTCCAGTGAGTTGCCAAAATGGTGAACACAAAAGGAAAAAAGAGAGGGACACAATTACATGTTTCCCAGGCCCTTTCAAAAACATAGTATTTTTCTTTGGCTCCATATATGCACATATACAAGAAAGTGATATTGTAGATATCAAGGGTATGGTCCAGCAAGGAATGCCCCATGAACGTTACCATGGCAAGACTGGACCAGTCTATAATGTTACTCAACATGCTGTAGGCATTGTTGTAAACAAACAAGTTGAGGGCAAGATTCTAGCCAAGAGAATCAATGTACATATTGAGCATATTAAGAACTCTGAGACCAGAGATAACTTCTGAAGCGGGTAAGGGAAAATGATAAAACATCAGCCTGCTCTACCCTGAGAAGAACTCTTTATGAGAACCAATGGCAAGCAGCCTGAGCTATTGGAACCAATTGCCTATGAATTCATGGCATAAATGACTATTTTTAAAAAATTATTAGATTGTGAAAAAAATAATTAATTTGCCAAATGTCTTCTAAAGATCTGTTAGGTATCATGTACCACTCCAAATTCTAGAGATAAATGACAAAAATTCTAACAATCCCTGCCCTCAATTATTTTACATTCTACTTGAAGGAAATAGAATGCATATAGATAAATAAATACAAAATCTATTCAAAGTAATCTCATAGGGATGGGGATACTAACAGTTGGTGAGACAAGAACAGATAGGGGTTTTTTTTTGTTTTTTGTTTTTTTAATATATATAGGAGATGGCATTTGAGTTTGGCCTTGAAGGTAAATTAAGTATTCATGAAGTGGGAAAGCCTTCCAAGCATGCATGTGTGATAGCCTTTGCAAAGGAGATAGAATGCTGAGTTTGGGAAACAGAAACAACAATTTGAGTGGGATATAGCTTGTGAGGGGAGAAATTGGAAATCATTCTCCAAAAAGCACTTCAAATTTTAAGCTAAGGAGTCTGTAATTTTATCCAAAGCCCACGAAGACTATTGGGCAGGGGAATGATATGACAAATCAATAGACTTGTACTTTAGCTTTTTAGAGGCAGAAAAAGATATAATAGTTAATGTTGCTGTTTAATTCTATGACCCTATTTGGATTTTTCTTTGGTGAAGCTACTGGAATTTTTTGCCATTTCCTTCTCCAGCTCATTTTACATATGGGAAACTGAAGCAGAGTTAAGTAACTTTCCCAGGATCACACAGCTAGGAAGTATCTGAGGCCAGATTTGAACTTAGAAAGATGAATCTTCCTGACTTCAAGCTGGACACTCTATCCATTATGCTACCTGGATGACCATTGTTAATTTAAATTTTGAAACCATTGGTTGTTATGAAATTGAAGTATTATGGCTATTCAAGGATATGGAAGAATTACCAGTTTTAGGATTTATCCATTTCCCTGATGTACATAGTACAGATTGAAAAGTAAAAAGACTATAGACTTCAAGACCAATTAGGAGGCTGTTAAAATATTCCAAGTTAAAAAGAGGTGATGAAGGCCTGAATTTCTAGAATATTTATCTTTGACTGGAGAAAATGGGATGCATATGAGATGTGTTGTTGAAGCAGATTGTCAAGCTTTGACAACTGGTTGAATATAGAGAGGATGTAAAAGAAAAATTGAGAATGAATCCAATTTTGTGAACCTGGATTACTAGAAGAATGATGGTGGATAGTAGACTAAGTTAAGAAGAGGGTTTGTTTTTTGGAGAAAGATCATGAATTCCATTTGAATGTTGAATTTAGGATGCCTATTAGATATCCAGTTGGAGATATCCAGCAGGAACGTTGCAGGCTCAGAACATGAGAGAGAAAAGGCATGAATATTTGACATTAAAACTTATATGTAAAATGAGGTTGTTTTCTACCATCTGTCTGGGGATCTTCAACAGAATTCCTTTAAAAAGTGCATCAAAGACCTGACGATAAAAAGTCTGGGGGTGGGAAGGGATAAGAAATGATTGAAAAAGGACATCTGGCCCTTTCCTCATGTCCTTTTCAGAGGTCACTGATTCAAAAGTATTCATAAAATTAAGCAGATGACCCGCTAATGTTAAAGTTAAGAGATATAAACAAATGGATCCATTTGTTAATGATACTAACTTCAATACTTCAAAGATCACTGACTTCATTACGATTTCCTCCCTCCACACGGATTGTAGTTCTTAAATGCATCAATAAAGGCTCTTCATGAGTTAAAAAAAAAAAAAAAAAAAAAAGCCTCCTGTCTTCTAATCAGATGATGAAAATTTTCTGCATTTAGATAGACTTGACATCAGACAATGGACACAGTCAATCATTGAGACTATATTCTAATCTCCAGCTTAGTAGAACCCATAGAACTTTTACTCCATTGAAAAGCCTGTGAAAAACTAGAACCACCTATCATTCCACAGATAAGTCATTAGAGTTGTATTTTAGTTGAGAAACCTTAACACTTAAAACAGATGTTATCTGTTATCAGTCTACTTAAACAGATGAAACAAAATCAGGGAATATAAATGCACCATTAGTAGGCATGGTGCATATATATTTAGAAAGTACCTCATGAGAGACAGTACTGTGAATCACCAGAGCGATTCTAAATCAAGAGTACATTAGTTTAATGACATCCATTCTCCTATTATGCACTAAGCAAGCAGTACAACAGTAAGATAATCACTGTTAATTGTCTAATAAGCCAATAAAAAAATCTGCAAATTGATGAAATTATGATTTGGAAACACCCCATTTTCTTCACAGTAATTTTTCTTAAATGCTGAAAAATGAGATTAATCCTTGATAAATTTTATAAATAACGGCATTTTGCATACAATATTAGTGCTTAGAATAACTATGATAGAAAATTACTCATTATAAGGAGAAACATCTAGCACAATCCCTGAAGTGATCAGAACAGTATTGTATTTATGCACAGGTATTACTAAAAGATAATTGTCCATTTGGGGGACTTTAGTAACTAAATCAGCTAAAGAATTCTTTGAAGTTTGTCAAATGCTTTATTTATCTATAACAGTAGTCTGCAAAGTGTGGACAAGCAAAACCTGAGCACTTGTAGTCTGAACTAAAAAAGATAATTGACTGATGCCAAAAGATGTTCTTTCAACTATTGGGTAGGAAGATAGGTCATAGCCAGGGTGAGCTAGATCTAGTTTATACCAACTTGAGAGAGAACAGATGGTAAAATTTTCAATGGGACCATTTATACCTAGGAAATCAGTAAATATTAAAAACCAGAGCTTGACTTATTGTTTCCTTGATTTTATAACTTAAGAAAATGTTAACAGTACAGATTAAATTTAAAAGTAAAGTCTAGGCAGTTTTTTTGAGAGCTGATTGTTAAACATTTATCAGCATATCACTTTATCTGAACCTCCATATAATACTAACATTGGAATTTTATTTTTAATACAGATACATTCGCCTTGGACCTCCAACATTTTCCCCAATCCACTCTCCCTTTACTATACATATTTCAAATAGAAGGACTATTTGTGCCCAATGTCTGATAGAGCTTTCCAAACTTATATTGGTCTGACATACCAAATCTTGAGTCTAACATAGGGATGTCATTTCAGTCTCTACAAGTCCTCTTCAAGAATCAAGGGCAATAGCAACCAATATGTTTCCAACCTCTCTCATTCTGGTCATAAGAGAGAGCTCTTCAGGTAAGTTATAATCTACATACTACTAAAGACAACTAAAGCAATAGCTACACATGTGCCATTAGAAGGAAAAAAAAATTCCCTTCTTGACCCTTACCTCTATCGAAATAATTCTGGCCTCTGGAACAAGTACCAGTGAGAGACCTTGTTCCTTATATTTCAGTTTGGATGGGATAGTGATTTGCTCAGGATGAAAAAGCACAGATGGATTGTAATATACATGGATTGCATATAACACATCAGATTATATTACAATTTCCTCCAAAACATACTCTTTTTTGAATATTTCTCTCTTTGTTAAGAGCACTACCATTTTCCAGTCACATGGGCTATTATCTTTGAAATCATTTTCCATGCACTCTCAGTATCATTTTAGACTCTGACCTTTTCTTTTATCTCAATTATCCAATTTGTGACAAATGACACTTTTCTAATGTCACAATAGCTTTAACATATACCCGATTCGTTTGACTCAAATAGTCATTGCCCTAGTTCACAACTTTTTTATTACTCATCTAGATTAGTGTACTAGCCTTGTCATTGTTCTCTCTATCTTAACTCCTTGTTTTAACTCCTTATCTAACTCCTTGATTCCTTGTCAATTTATTTTTTATAGCTGCCAGATTGATTTTTCTCAAGAACAGATACAGATACTGTGCTATTCCCCTGCATAATAAATTCCACTGATTCCCTAATGACTCTAATATCAAATATTGTTTCCTTCAGTAATTTATCTTTGTATTTTTTTTCTAAATGCCTATTACATAGAAATGTAGTAGCAGTATTTAATATATAGGTGTATATATAAAAATGTAATATATATAGATATCTTGCATAAAACTCGATATTCACATATTGTCCTGTCCATTAGGATGTCTATCTTGGCAGCAAGGTCTTTTTTTTTTTTTCTTTTTACATTTCTCTGCATTCCAAGTACTTAGTACACAGTAAACTCTTCAGAAATAATGGTTGAGTATTAAACTGATTATAATATATAGTCTAATACATGTTTCTAATAAATATATATCAGAATTATATGCACAAAAAGTTGTTACTGATAGGAAATATCAAAAAAAAAAGTTGGAGGACAATTGATCTATGTGTTCTTAAAATCAAAACAAATTTTAAATAGATGATTTAGAATTTGGAAAACAAATTAGATCTATTATCTGGCCTATTGTATCATTTGTGCAAAACAACCATCATGGAGATAGCCAAATTAAATTATTTAGCCTAGCAGTTATATCTTCTATGTTTTGAGACCAAACCTTTTCAGAATCATTTTAAGTAGTGCTTCTCCAGGCTCAGAGAATGTGGATGTTCTGATGACACCCCCCTCCCCATATGTACAATCTTTGTATCTTTTTCTAATGTTATTTACTAAGCTTGGCATAATGTGTTACCCACTTCACTTCTCCAACAAAATTATTATTCATTCTTTTAAAGCACAATTCAAAACAGAAAGTCTTTTCTGATTCCAGCCACCTTTAAGTTTCATCTAACATAGCACTTTGTATCTTAGATATTTTCATTTATTATTTTACCTTAAAATTTTGAGTGCATACCTCAATCAACTGCAAGAGGATATTTCTTAATCAGGTATTTTCCCTGGTCATTTCCCTCTGGACTCAGTAGACTCTTAATGAAAGTCTACTTGAATTGAAACCAGATTAAGTGACTTTATATTCACAACCAGATTTTGCCACATATCCCAAAGAATGACTGTTATGGAACATTGTGGAATTTGTGGTGAGTTCTCTACACTTCTGAAGCAATACTGGGGGGGAAAGAACAGTAACTAATAAGAGAGAATAAAACAAGGAAGAGATTTATTTGTATTTCAAAATAGCAAAATTGAATTTTGTCACAAAATGAAGTCATGCCTATTTAAGCAGAAAGTCACTTCCTTGTATGCATTCTCTGATGTCAGTAAAATAAGAAAGTACTGACTCTTCAGAAAGTCCTTCTGAAGCTTCCTAAGAATAGACATTTAATCACCAAAGAACTGTTCTCTGATTTTTTTCTCTTCCCTTTCCCTTCTCTTCCCTCTCCCTTCTCTTCCCTCCCTCACCTCTTTCCCCTCCCTCTCTCCCTCCCTTACCTCTCTCTCTCCCCCTCACCTCTCTCCTTCCCCTCCCCTTCCCTTTCCACTCCCCTCCTCTCATCTTCTGTCTCTCTGTGCCCACCCCCCCTCGCCCCTTCTTTGTGCCCACCCCCCTCTTCCCCTTCTCTGTGTCTCTCCCCCCCATGTCTCTCTCCCCCCCATCTCTCTCCCCCCTCGTCTCCCCCTTTTTTCTCCCCCCCTCTTACCGTCTCTCCCCTCCCTCTCCCCTTTGTCTCTCTGTTTCTCTGTGTCTCTATTTTTCTGTGAGTGTGTCTCTTTATAGGTCTCTCTGTCTCTGTGTGTGTGTCTCTTTATAGGTCTCTCTGTCTCTGTGTGTGTGTCTCTGTCTCTGTGTATGTGTCTCTCTGTCTCTATGTGTCTGTATGTGTATCTCTATCTGCTTCTCTGTGTGTGTGTGTCTGTCTGTCTGTCTCTCCATGCATGTCTGTGTGTGTGTGTGTGCGTGCGTGCGTGCATTTCTGTATGTCTGTCTCTCTCTGTGTCTCTGTCTCTCCTTCTCTGTGCTTGTGTATGTCTGTCTATCTCTCTGTGTGTCTCTTTCTCCTCTCTCTGTCTTTCTCTCTCTTTTTCTTCTCTCCTTCCTCCCTTCTTGTGAGCATAAAAAAGATACATGTTGAAAAGTAATAAACAAATCTAGGAAATTCTAGGTATAACTGAACTCTATCATGCTGAATTTTCACTTTAATTTCAGTATTCTTTCCTGAGCCACAAGTGGCCTGTCTCTAAATCCAGGAGGGCCTAGTTAACTAACACTCATCACTCTGCACTTAAAACATAGCTTTTATGTATTTCCAGGTGTTAGCTGCTTTGTTAAAGCTGGAGTGCCCCCAGAGTTATAAAGCCCAAACACTCCACACCTGGTCTGTTAGGCACTGACATATTAGGGGAAAAGGCAAGAAGTTGGGTTAATCTAGGAATTTTCCTGAATCTAGAAATCAGCACTGAGAGTAAAAATAATAATAATAATAATAATAAATAATAATAGCAGAAAGTTGAAGAAATGTTTATCTTGAGGTATGTTTTTTTTTTTCCAAGTGACTGTTTAACCCATTTATTTTGCATCTTAAAAGCTATGTAATAAAGCTGGGTATTCCCTTTTAATGTATGTACATGTCCTGTGTTTATTGTGGTCTTGGGGATATCACAAGGGCAACTTCTTTTGCCAGATGGTAATCAATGACAGGGATTAAATTTCAGACTTACTTTTTAAAAGTTTCACCTGGGTACCCTCATTTAAAAAAAAAGTAGTATATAAATATTTAGAAAATGCCTGATACTCCCTCTTTATGAGAATATATAATTTAAAGTTCTTTTTGATGATCATTTTATCCCATATAAAACATAAATCTTGGTCAATTGAAAGTAAATTTTTTTCTTTTGCTTTGATGAGGCCCTATCATCTGTCCTTCATAAGAAGCTTACACTAAAGTTTCTAATCTATGACCTGATTCTTCTGATCCCAAATTACTCCATGATAATGTGGCTTCTTTAGAAGCCTCATTAACTCTTCCAGAACCATAGGCATAGGAATCTTGGTTTCCTAGCAAGTTAACACAAATCTTCACTCTGAAGTTTTTATTTTGTGATCAAACAAGTAGAGGAGCCAGTTTTATTGTCCTTTAAAGCAATGATTCTCAACTTTTCTTCTCAGTATGCCTATGTCCTTTGAAAAATTATTGAGGATCTGTCTGAGAGTTTTTGTTTATGTGAGTTATATTTATAGATATTTACCATATTAGAAATAATTCGTAGGCCCTCTAAAAGGGTTTCAGAGATGCCAAAGATTCTTGACCACATTTTGACCACACTGTTTTAAAGTACCTAAATGATAGCCCTGGGTATTTGCTTCATTTGTACAAGTATTTTGTAAATAATCATAATAATATTGTGAAATAGAAACAACAAAAAGCACAAAGTTACAAGGAATAAGCAGGAGTGGGAGACAGATGGAGCACCTTGTTCAATCTGTTCATCTGCTTCTAAATGGAGGGAGAAAAAACTAACAGTAGAGTGAGCCAAAATTTCTCCACCATATAATTCTACAAGAGAATTAGACTTACTGTATTGACTATGTGATGACATTCTGCAGAACACCCACTATGTAGAACATCAATCTACAGCTGTTCTTAAGCTACATTTTTTTGAGTTTTAAAAGTAAAAGTTAATAACCATTTTCTTAAAATTCAGCCTTTCTTATAAATAGGGTAAGTTAGTTAAAGTTTTAAAGCATGAAACCATCAAAGAATGTTACTTTATCGACTTTAGTTAAGTGGAGTATTTATTCTAACAACTGTTAGCCTTCAAAGAGGGTTGGTTTTGGTCCTGCCCCATCCATCTTTTTTCATTGAGATGAATGATCTATACATTTTTACTTCTAAGTTTACTCTGCATTGCTAGAATGAGTTACTCAAGTTTTTTTTTATTATTCTTTAAATTTTGAACATCATCAAATATTTATAGCCTTCAATATCTAAAAACACAAAACAAGGAAAATTTAAATGTTATACTTTTAGGAACAAGTTCATCAAAAAGGCAGAAACCTTTAAGCCACTAATTTAATTGAGAGAATATTAAAATTTAAAAGGTAGTGTTGTCCTTTCATTTATATCAGAGGTGTCAAATACCTGTAGTCATGCAACACTCAGCATATAGCCTGAGTAATTCTAGAACCAAATTAAATGTAATTGGGAAATATCTAACAACATAAATGAAAATATACTAAAACATAGATGACATTAATATTTGGCCATATCAATACATAGCTCTAAAGGATTCTTATGTACATTTAGTGTCCCCTTTTCTATTTGAGTTTGACACCACTGATTTATATAATAATATCAAGGAGCTATTCTGAGTATCCCTTGACAGCTTTCTAATAAACTCCATGCATATTGGGTAAGCTGATCATCCTGTTCAAGGAAGAAAAAGGCTTCAGTAATGTGTCGCCACGTTATAATTTTTTTTTTAGAGAAAATGAAGCATACCTGACTAAAAACAAAGAAAAAAAGGAGGTAGAGAATTGAAACCAGAGTCAATGCTTTCTCTTATGTTCTTTTTAGTTTTACAGTGATTTGTATGTAATTGTCTCTCTTCATTCTATATTTTAGGGACTAGAAGAGAGAGCAAAAAAGGAAAAAAGTGATTCCTTAGAACTATAGTCATCAATTAGATTATCTCAAAGAAGATGAATCTAAACTGAGAACAAAACACTCTGACATATCCAATACATTGATTAAAGAACATCCAAAGGAGCCCTCAAAAAGACAATATATAGCTTACTAAGTATACAACATACAGAAGCAAATAATTCTATGAGAGACCAAATACAAAGACTCAACTGCTAGGGTAAATATTCACTATTCACTAAAAACTGTTGGAAAAACTGGAAAGAAGTATTGCAAAAATTAGATTTAAACCAACAATCACATATTATAACAAATTTATTTTTTAAAAGTCTTTAGAGTCAGGGTGTGTAGGTTCAAATTTCTCACCAGATGACCTTGGGCAAAGTACTTAATATTTGCAGAGTTCATTTTCCTAATCTGCAAAATGAAGGTGTTGGATTAACTTTAAAATGACATGAAAATGGTTTCCAGGCCTAGGAAGCAAAAAACAGATTGTGGTAGTTTGTAAATCTGTCAGTTGATCTGATGGAAGCCATACCAGAAAGCTAGCCCAGCTCTAGGCAAAGGAGACAGACTGTGAAGGAGATAATAAAGACTTTGGGCTTTATTCCTGACTATTCTTGTGGTGATTATTCTGCTGAAACCAAGTCTCATTAAGAGGACCTCCAGAAAGCTAATCAGAACATTACATTTTGGCACCCAATGTGGGGCTAAGGACTCAGCAGTTCAACTGACACAATGGTGAGTTCAGTGGAGAAGTCCCATGATCCAGAAATAGGGTGAGTACAAAAATAGACAAGTAAAAAATTTCGGTAAGAGCTAAACTTATGTTTCAGCTGAAATGGGACAAATGCTTAGAAAAGAATCTTCCCCGCCCCAAGGGAAGTATGTAGAAAACATAGTTAGGTTAATAAAATAGCAAGGTTTGATTGTAACTTGGGAACAGATTGGTAGACTCTTAGAAACATTAGAATGCATGTCCCCTTGGTTCTCCAAGGAAGAAGAATTAGAGACATATATATGGAAACTAGTGGGGAGAGCAATTAATTGAATATTACAATGATAATGGTCCTGATTCAATTCCTAAAGAAACATTCTATATATACAACATAATACAATTGGCTTTAAGGAATTACATAAACATTAGAATAAAGAAAAAGTAGAAAGATCAGAAAATAGATGAAAAGCATGAAGAATTAGACAAGAAAAGAGTTAAGTACAGTACTGATGAAATTTAAAAGATGGATGACAAAGTAGCTGAAAAGTATGAAGAATTAGACAAGGAAGGAGGTAAGTATAGTGATACTTCACAGCAGGAGCCATTAGGGCATTTCCCATCTCATCACCCTCCCCCCTCAATTTCCCCTTTGTGAGTGGAGGGGGGAAGAGAGGGGAGGGACAGTGACACAATCAGCACTGCCCATGCAACAGTTTTGTCCATCCCCTATGACAAGATTACAAAAGGCACTAGTTAAAGCTAAAAAATGACAGGATATATCTGATTTAAGAATAAAAGCATAACTTGTGATTGAAGAATTTGATCTTCAGGTCAAGCCAGGAGAAGATACACTCCTTTTGATCTGGAAATCATCAAAGATCTGAAAAAGGATTGCACTCTTTATGGGGCTACATCGTCTTATGTTAAGATGGTATTAGAGAATTTGGCTTTTTGAAATTTTAACCCATAGTGACTGGAAATCTATAGCAAGGACATGTTTAGAACCTGGACAAAACTTGTTGTGGCTTTTGGAGTATAGTGAACTCCGTAGAACACAAGACCAACAAAATAGGCAAACTGGAGTTAATATACCAATCACCTTTGATCAACTAGCAGGTATAGGTCTTTATGCAGACACTTTAGCACAGATTAATTACCCTTTGACAGCATATGAGCAAACTGCTGCTGCTGCTATTAAAGCATGGGGCACCCTCCTAGGAAAACAAGATAGAAGGGAAGCCTTCATGAAAATAGAGCAAGGTCCAAATGAACCCTTTGCTGATTTTGTGTCATACAAACTATTGGTGAAAATGCAGCACCGGAATAATGATAAAACAACTTGCTAGAGAAAATGCTAATGAGGTTTGTAGAAGAATTATACTAAGACTACAAAAAGATGCAAAAATGCTCCTTTAGAGTAGTTCATAAGATACTTTGCCACAGTGGGCACAAATGCTTATTTATACCCAGGCTATGATGCAGAACAGGGGAATATAGGGTCCCTCTTGGCAAAGATTTCCAGAAAGACTCATCACTGCTTTCAATGTGGTAAAGGAGGGCATCTGAAAGCTCAATGTTAGCATAGAGATAGAGTGAGAAGACAGGGTGAGAGAACAAGACCCAAAAGCCTATGTCCAAAATGTAACAGAGGCTTCCATTGGGCATTAGAATGTAGATTGACTCAGGGAAATGGAAATTGAGACCCAGTTCTAGGGCCCCAGGGAAAAAACAGGTGGGTCATGATGGCAGCCAAAGTTACACCCAAAGAGTCTTTAGAAGTTCTATACTCAGACGTAATTAATCAGCCAAAAAGAAACCTGATGAGAAAAAAAATTCTCCCCAATTATAATTGGGGAGAATACAGGTTTAATAACCCAACAGAAGGGCAGTGTCCAGTGAAAGCAGCTCCAATATAATCTCCAGGTGATGAGGAGAGATCCCAAAAGTGGTGAATGGAAGGGACCAGATGGGTTAACTGGGGGAGAGGGTTTGCTTAAATCTCCACAGAGAAGGAATCAAATGGGTGCCATCAAGCCGTATTTGCCTTGTCCATTAAAGAGAGACAGAAAAAGAGAAAAAAATCTCAAAACAAAGGGGAAAACTCAAGAAATATTGGGTGGTTCCATCTCTGACTACATGTGCCACTGAAAAAACATGACTGTTAACCCAATGTGTATAATAATTGACTCATGACCATCAAAAATTGTTGATAAGACAGTTATAGAATTTCAAAATCTGCAGGAATCATTGGATTCCCTAATACATGATGAGACTATTGCAGGACTTCAAAACTTGCAGGAATCATTGAATACATACATATATATTTAATACTTAGCATGGTGATGTAATGGTTCTCTTAAGTTCACACATAATCAGTATGCTGTAATGATGTAATTACAATAAAGTATATAGGAGCCAAAAAGGACTAGAAGAGAAAGATACCATCTTCCATCATCCTTGTAGCTCTCCTGTCTCCTGCATTCCTCCTCTAAGACCAAGGCCCATCTGAAGGTCCCTCAGAAAGCTAACCCAGCCCTAAGCAAAGGAGACATATGAAGGAGATAGTAAAGACCCTGGACTTTATTCCTGACTATTCTTATGGTGATTATTCTGCTGAAACCAAGGTCCATTTGGAGACTTCCAGAAAGCTAGTCAGAACATTACAGAGCAAATCATTGTAGATTAAAACTTTACTGCTGGATAGTATTGGATTGTGGGTGAATGCTCATAATCTCTGATCCTGACATCTGGGTCCTGGTGGGAGAGGGGTTGTGCTTTAGGGCAGGTAGAAAGGAAGGCAAATGATGTATATATCCCTTATCCTATTGTCCTGATTCTGAGGAATGTAGCTGATGAGGAAGAAGAGGAGGAAGGAGAGAATTTAGGAAAGATAAAGAAAAGGAATCTCCTATAATTTCTACAAAATTACCAAACTGGTCATTCTGAGACCACTGTAGAACTGGGGAGATATGTAGAAACAGCCAGTAGGCCAGAAATTACCAATAATCTCTGAAGCGTTTAGATTTATTGATCTCCTAGAACTTCTATCAGTTTTTTTCTGAAATTACTATCTTTTGGTTTTCCTGCCTACCTGAATTTTCCTTTGTTGTTTCTTTATTCAAATCATACCCTACTTACTTCCTTGGTTTGTTTTGAAGCTCAGAAAAGTCAATGCATATATAAATTCTATGGAAACTATTAAGAATAGAGAAATAATTAGCCATGACTTTCAAGCTTTTAATCCAGAAATTGATGCAGGAATACAAATATACAAATATAATAATACTTTTCTCATTCTCAGCCATTTCTTATCAATATTTTATTTTAATTGTCCTGTTATTGTTAATCTTAATATAGGTGAATAAATGAAGAATATTGGGTCTGACAAAAAAGAATAATAAAGGATAGTACAATAATTCACTAGAGTTTAAAGCTAGGAAGTGAGTGAAAACCAAACATATAACATAGGATAATTAGATCAATGCCCAGAAGATGATTAGTTTTGTTTAAAGTGAACTTGGAATTTCAATACAAAGAGGTAAATAAAACTTTATAGATATAATTAAGACTTAAATAGTCTGGGACTCACAAATGAAATAAAGTAATGAAAATAATACAAAATGAAAGAAAAAAGCAAATAAATGTGTATATAGGTATATATATTATATATGTAATATATGTATACATATTTTATAGATCTGTATATGTGTTTATAAATATATTTCATTTTATATATTTATATACACCAGTGTGGAACTTCAAAAAAATATTTATAAAATAGCTAGTAAGTAGAGAATGACCAGCACAAAGATAAATATGAAACAGTCATTGCCTTTGGGGAGCTTATATTCTTTTGGGGAAAGGAATAATTGTGGAAAAGAGCATTTACATGAGGACAAGGAAAAAGAACTAGAAGTAATAATATTGTGAAAGTGTATTAGGGACTACCTTACCAACTAAAGGAAATAGAAATTATTTTCTTATTATAAAACTGAATTGTTGACAAGATAGAGAGGAGAGACTTTAACTAGAATTTTGTGAGAACTCATATTTTTGAGCCATAAAATCTGAGAAATCCTTGCTTCACTTTGCTGATAATTTTATTTTTTCAGTAAGAGAAAGTGATGAAAGACAGTGATCATCTGAATTTAAATTGAAGCACATGTAGTCATTTATTTTCAATATGGAAGATGTGAGATACTTGAGAGAAAGTGATCATATCATTATAAAATTTATGATTGACAAAGAGGGAAATTCTGGCCATATGTCAAATTCAAATAAAAACAATGGCCACTAAACCACACAAAAAGATCACTACAAGCCAAATATTTTCTTAGATAATCACATATCAATATTATCTATATATATAATATTATTATGTTCTTATTTGTTTTGTTAAATATTTCTCATTGAATTTTAATCAGTTCAGACCTCAGTTGAGAGTATTATGGACTACATGCTGCCCATGGACCACATGTTTGACAATTCTGGTCCAGAATATAACAAATATAAGAATATAAGAAAACAAATTTTTAAAGCTCAGAGAAAAACTAAATATGATGCCCTGATTTGAAATTCTGAAAGAGATTATAAACTAAGAGAGCTAAGTCTCTCTGAAATGATATTTGGATAGTACAATATCATCAGATTCCTATAGAGGAAAAAAGAGGAAGTATCTAAAATGATATGTACTTTCACAGAAGTAGAAATGACTTCAACTTAAGCCTTTCTTTGATGACCATTCATTCTATCAAATCCAATCCTTAAACATTTTTAAAAATACCTCCTGTATGTAAGGCATTTCTATTGGTAAAAAGAAAAAATAAAATAATCTCTTTCCTAATGGAGCTTACACTCTAATGTTCTGCTAGGGTTATCCAATATGTAAAAAAAAAAAAAGTAAGTATATGTGGAATAACATAAGAATAAAGGAAAAACCATTAACACGTAAGAGTATCAAGGAATCAGAGCATATCTTATCTATGGAAAACAACATCTAGACTAAGCCTTGAAGGACTATGGATTCTAAAAGAATGAGGTGGAAGAAGGAGTACATTCTAGGCATCAGTAACATAAGGAGGCAGAAAATAGCAGAACAATTTTTCTAGGATGTAGAGTGTGTAAAGGGGAATAATTTACAATAAGCCTAGAAATGTAGGCTGGAGCTTTTTTGTAAGTTTTAAATGAAGTCAAATAAATAAAAATTTATGAAGTGTCTCCTAATTTTGTTATTATTTCTTCAGTCATGTCTCACTTTTCATTAACCCCATGGATCATAGTATGCCAGGTCTTTCTTTCTTCCACTCTATCTTGAAGGCTGCCCAAATTATACATGTTGCTTCCATGATAGTATTTATCCATCTCAACCTCTGCCATTCTCTTTTCCTTTTGCCTTCAATCCTTCCCATCATCTTCTTATTGTGTGGTTAAAGTGGTTAAAATTTAGTTTCAGTATTAGACTTTCCAGTGACTAGTCTGAATTAATTCCTTTAAGTATTGACTGATTTGATCTCCTTGCTCTCAGAAGCCTTCTTCAGCATAATAAATCAATAGTGTTGATTCTGTGATGCTCAGTTTTTCTCACAGTCTGAGCCTTATGGCTATAATTTGCTACCAGAAAAGCCCTATCTCTGACTGTAAGAACCTCTATCATCAAGGTCATGTTTCTGCTTTTTAGTATGCTGTCCAAATTTGCCATAACTTTCTTTTCAGCAACAAGCATCTTAATTTCATGGTCTTTAAACCCAAGATTATTTCTTCCCCCTTCTATTTGCCAGGAAATAATTGGACTACTTGCCAGGATCTTAGCTTTGTTTTTGTTTTTGTTTGTTTGTTTGATGTTAAGCTTCAAGTCAGGTTTTCTGCTCTCCTCTTTTTATCCTCATCAACAGGATACTTCTTCACTCTCTGTGATTTGGGTGTTATTATCAGCATATCCTGAGATTGTTGATATTTCTTCCACCAACCTTAATTCTGGCATCTAAGGCATGGCATTTTGCATGATCTATACATGTACGTTAAATAAGATGACAGTATATAACCTTGTCATACTCATTTTCCTATTTCAAACTAATTACTAAATTCTAACTGTTGCTTATACAGATTCCTCAACAGACAAGATGATCTCGTATTCCCGTCTCTCTGAGGACTTGCCACATTATGTTGTGATTCACACAGTTGAAAATTTAATGTAGTCAATAAAAAAATGTTTGTTTGTTTGTTTTTTCCAAAACTCCTTTGCTTTTTCCATAATCCAGTGAGTATAGGCAATTTGGTCTCTAGTTCCTATACCTCTTCAAAAACCAGTTCCGCTTCTGGTAATTCTCACTTAACATATTGCTGAAGCCTAGTTTTCAGAAATTTAAGATTAATCTAACCAACATGTGAAATGAGTGCAATTGTTTGGTAATTTGAATATTTTAGGATCTTGCCCTTCTTTAGAGTTGCGATGCAACCTGACCTTTTCCAATCTGGTTGCCTCTATTGAGTTTTCCAAATTTATTATTGTATTGATTATAGAACTTTAGTAGCATTAACTTTTAGGATTTAAAATAGTTTAGCTGAAATTCCATAATCTCCACTAGTCTTATTGTTAGCAATGCTTCTTAAGGCCCACTTGATTTCATTCTCTATCATGTCTGGCTCTAGATTAATAGCTGCCATAGTGGTTATTAATGATGTTAAGACCATTCTTGCACAGTTCTTTTGTGTACTTTTGTCACTACTTAATCTCTTTTGCTTCTGTCAAGTCCACATCATTTTTGTGCCCATTTTTATCATGCCCATTTTTACATAAAATATTCTTTTGATGTCTGATTTTCTTGGAGAAATCTCTTGGTTTTCCCATGCTATTTTCTATTTCTTTGCATTGCTCATTTAAGAAAAACCTAGCTCTTATTATTATTCTCTGGAATTTGCATTGAAGTATGTCTTTCCCTTTCTCTTTCCCTTTTATTTTCCTGATTTCTTCAGCTATTTGTAAAGCCTCATCAGACAACCATTTTGTTTCCTTACTTTTTTTTGGAATTTTTTTGTTGTGCTTCCTGCACAATATTGCCAATGAGTCTCCATTGTTTTTCAAACACTCTACTAGATCTATTCCTTCAAATCTATTTATTGCCTCTACCTCATATTCACAAGAGGTATTTATTTAGGTCATACCTATATGGCCTAATAGTTTTCCCTTCTTCCTCCAATTTGTCTGCATTTTGTAATAAGAAACTCATAATTTGTGCCATAGTGAACGCCAGGTCTTGTTTTAACTAACTATATAGAGCTTCTGCATCATTAGCTGTAAATTACATCAGACTGATTTAGATTTTTACCATTTGGTGATGTCTATGTATAGAGTTTCCTTTTGGATTATTGAACAAGAGGCAATTACTAGGACAAATGAGTTAACTTGTCTAAATTAAACTTGTTTTGACTAAATTCCATTAATCTTTGACCTTGTTCATTTTGTATTTCAGAGCCTAACTTGTCTGTTATTCCAATTATCTTTTAATTTCTTACTTTAGCATTTCAATCTTTTAAAAATCTTATTTCTAGAAGATGTTATGGAACTGATCAACTCTGACCTCATGGGGAGCAGTGATTAGAGCACAGATTTGTGTTATTGTAACATTGTGTGGTTTGCCTTGATTAAAACAGTTTTCATTCTGTCATTTTTGAGACTATATTCTAGTACTGCTTTTCTCACCATTTTATTGATTATGAGGGCTATTCCTTTTCTTCTAAGGGATTCTTGCCTACAGTGGCACATGTAATGATCTGAATTAAATTCACCCATTCCCAATAAGATGTCAACATTTAATCTTTCCATCTCCTGTTTGACCACATCTAGCTTAGGTTCAGAGATCTTGCATTTCAGGTTCCTATGCAGTATTTTCTTTATAACATTGGACTTTACTTTCCTTACTGAGCTTCCTTCAGTTTTAATTCAGTTGTTTCATTAGTACTAGAGCTACCTCTAGTTTTCCTCTTCTCCAGTATCATATTGGACACTTTTAAATCTGATGGATTCATATTAAAATGTAATCTCTTTTATGATTGAGTTTTATCCATGAGGTTTTCTTGGAAAAGATAATGGATTAGTTTGCCATTTCCTTCTCCAGTGGATCCACTTTTTTTGGGGAAAAAAAAAAAAACTTCACTAAGACCTGGTCATCTTGGGTAACACTGCACATAAAGCTCATAGTTTCAGTGAGCTACATAAATCCTCTACCACAACAAGACAGTGATGAGGAAGAGGGAGGTAGGGGTTCTCTCTGTTTATTATCTCCCATTTATCCTGTATATAGTAGTATATTCATTTGTATGTCATCTTCCTCATTAGACTGTAAGTTTCTTGAAGGCAAGGACTGTCTTTTACCTCTTTTTGTGTCCCTAATAGTTAGAAATGAACAATTAGATGGTTCAGTGGATAGAGTGCTGCACTTGAAATCAGAAAGACATAAGTTCAAAGCTGACTTCAGACATTGCTAGCTCTATGATCCTGGACAAGTCATTTAACCCTGCTTACCTCAATTTCCTCTCTATAAATTGATATCTTTGCCTGAGAGAACCCAAATAGGGATTACAAAGAGTTGAACATGACTGAAATAATTGAACAACAAAAAACACAGTACAGTCCTTGGCACATAGTAGGCATTCAATAAATATTTATTGATTGATATGGCAGAGAAGCAATTACAAATAGTACAAATGGATATATAAAATTTCAAAAATGCTAATGTATTATTTGCTCATGTCTTTTTGTCTCTTTCCCAGATGCTTTCTTATTTCTACTTTTCTTCATGAACTCTGACTCAGAGCCACTGATTTCCTTGCTGTTCCTCAAACACTATATTCCATCTCTTGATTCCAAGAATTTTTAATGTAATGCCTGAAATGCTTTTCCTCCTCATCTCCCTCTGCTACCTTCCATTCCTTCTTTTGGGTCTAAAATCTCATCTTCTGAAAAAAGCCTAGTTTTCTTTAATCTCAGTGCCTTCCCCCTAAAACTACCCCAAATTAATCCTATGTGTGTCTTGGTGATACCTAATTTTTTGACTATAAGCACATTGGTAACAGAGATTATTTACAGGGTGGAGGTAGGAAGTGTCATTTTGTATACTCAGAACCTAGTATAATGTCTGGTTCCTGAGAAGGGTTTAGTAAATGCTAGTGTTAACAGTAATGCTACATGGTCTGATTAGGTTGTTACATGGGAGAGATTCAATGTGGGGTGAGTTAGTGAATTGGCAGTAATTTTTAAAAATAGTTGTCAGAGGAAAGCGCAAAAAGAAGGGAATATAAATAGGGCAATTCTGTTTGTATCTTGTTAAGATGCTTTAATTGTAATAATTTATTACAAGTATTGTCTTTTTTGATTTGACCTGAGTTCCAGTACCTTTTAGCATTGTTTTCACATGAAAATTGTTATAGCCATCACTTATATTATCCTTTTGGGATTGCTTTTTCTAGTATGCAAATTTCATGTGCTGGTTCCCCATGTTTCTTCAAATTCTTCATTTTCATCATTCCTTATGATGAAATAATTTGTTGCAAGATTCACCCCAATTACTGTTTAGATATGCAATATGAATGAAGAATAAAGAGTTAAGTATAATGCCAAGTTTATGAGCTAGGGAAATTGAAAGAAGGATTGAACCACTGACAGAGAGAAAGAATTCTGTTTAGAAGGGGGAAGATGGGGCAAAGAGAAATAATGAGCTCAGTTTGGGATTTATTTAGTTTAATATGCTTCTGAAATGCCCTGTTTGAAATGTCCACGTGGCAATTAACAAAAACTAAAATTCAGGAGAGAAATTGGGTTTGGACATGAATACCTGATGAATATATCCAGATATATAGATAGAGAAATAATCATAGAAATAGATGATATAAATGCCATCAACATAGAAGTGACAGTTAAATTCATGGGATCTAAGATTAGTAAGAAAAAGAGTTCAGGGCAAGAAGAGAAAAATGGACAGAACCCTTTGAGGTCACCCAATTAGAAAGTGTGATATGAATGAAGAACCCACAAAGGAGGCTGAAATCGAACCTTTCATGTAGAAAAAAAAAAGGACTAAGATAAAGCATATTTAAGGAAAAATGAATAACCATTTCAAATGCAACCTATAAGTTGAGAAACCTGGTCAAATAAGGAATGAGCAAATATTTGGCAATTAAAGAAATTATTATCTTTGGAGAGAGCAGCTTTGATTGCATGAGGAGGTCAAGAACCAGATATCAAGGTCTGATGAGAGAGTTAAAGGAAAGAAAGTAGATTCGATGAGAACAGGCAGTCTTTTCAAGGAGTTTGTCTGAAAAAAAGGAAGAGAGATAGAGAACTATATCTAAAGTGAGGAGCAAGGTCTAATGGAGGCTTTTAAAATTATTATTATTTCTTTTTTATTTTGGAACTATCTGGGCATTGTACAGTAGGGAAGAAACTAGTAGGCAGGGAAAAGTTGAAGTTTAGAGACAACAAAGAGGGAAAAATCAGTTGGAGAAAATGGGAGGGGATCAAGGATATTTAGAGAGGAAGTTACTAAGTAAAAGAGTTAGGCTAGCTCATTGTAAGAGACTAGGGGAAAGTTGGAGAGAGTGAGAAATGATGTCAAGTGATATTGAAATGAAGACAAAGAAAAGGGAGCATATGTTTAATGCTCTCAGTTTTTTTTTTTGTTTGTTTGTTTGTTTGTTTTGTTTTGTTTTGTTTTTTTCAGAAAGGTCAGAGGTAAAGTCCTCAACTGTGGAAGAGGAGAGGGAAAAAAAAGCAGATGGCAGAAAAGGACGCCAGTGCTATTGTCAGGGTTCTTAGGCTCTATCATCTTGAGCTGTCAAGGTCTGAAGAGAGATGATTGTTGAAATAGTAGTAGTTCTTTGATTGGCACATTAGCTCCTGTTTCTCATTGATGGTACCTTGATCCTATAGTTGGTCTTGCTTTTCTGATTGTTTGCATTAATTGTGTGTGTTTTTTTGTTTGTTTTGGGGTTTTTTGAGGATTCTGGAGGGAGGAGGGATGATTGGCCCATTCTCTCTAAGGATTTCTTTCCTGGTGATAAGAAACAGGGTAGAAATGGGATGAACAGAGTTGTAGCGGGTGCTATTCCTGGGGTTCTAGCTTACCTTGCTTTGGGAAGGACTGAATTCAAAAGCATCCTTAGAAACTTCCTAGCTGTGTCACTATAAAAATGGGGATTCTTGTAAAAAAAAATGGGGACACACATTATGTGCTTAACGCAGTGTCTGCCACATGGTAAGCACCATATAGATGTTAGCTATTAACTTGGTTGTGGTTGTAACTATCTCCCCATCTATAACAGTTGGTCAGTTATTGGTACTGAAGGAACTAAGGAGGGGTTAGTCCCATTCCCTATATGGATTGCTCCCCTCCATTATAGCTGTGGGGGTCAGAGTAGAAGCAAGACTGGGCATCAGAATATACCACTATTTTCAGGAGTCTTGGGCTTATATTGATGAGGTCCTGAGTAACTAAGTGTAGTTGGCAGAGGACTAAAATATTGATGTAATTACTCTTCAAAAAACTCTCTGAGGAAGGATACTGATGGGAATCAGTTTATCTCATAGTCCTACCTTCTGTGGAGGTTATAGATAGTTCCACTTTGCTATGTCTGGTCTGAAATCCAAGTTATGTCAAACCCCTAAGGTTAAATTTCCCCTATAAATCTGTCCATGGCTCATGCCATCTTTTTTGAATCCCTTTGGGTTATCCCCACCACAGTACTCTTTATTTTCCTCCTTCCCTTATGCCATAGGATGTCTGTCCTCTCATCCCCCACCATGAGTCTATTCTTTCTTCTACGGTGCTAAATCACTTTTTGGTTTTAGCCTGCCAGCTAAGGGCATACTCCAGCCTCATAGGGTGTTCTCTTTTTTTCTGGTTAATTGTGAGTTCTGCCAAAGAACATGTCTTTTCCATCATTAATTGTTAAAATCCCTTTCCTTGCTAATTAATGCTCTCCCAATACTATTTCATATTTATCATTTCTGGTGTCTGTTGAATCTCTTCATTTTGAACCTCTTCAAAATAAACCTACTTTTTTTTTTCTTTTTTTTTCCCCCCCTGAGGCTGGGGTTAAGTGACTTGCCCAGGGTCACACAGCTAGGAAGTGTTAAGTGTCTGAGATCATATTTGAACTCGGATCTCCCTGAATTCAAGGCTGGTGCTCTATCCACTGTGCCGCCTAGCTGCCCCTAAACCTACTTTTTTTCAAAGAGAATAGCCATTGTGAATTCTTCACATGATCAAACCCCAATATTTGGTGCCTATAATCTTATCATTTGGTGCAAGCTCCAAACACATTATTTGGAACTAGAAATTGTTCTCCTAAATCATATCAATGTGTCTGATTAGAGTTGCTGTTTGAGGTTGGCATATGTCATGGTAAATTTTCTCACACACACTTGTATGTATGCATGTATGTATATAAAACTCTTCTCTAGAATGTAAGATCTCTGAAAACAAGAACTTTTCCTTATACATTTTTTAGTTCTTTATAACAATGCGTTGCTTTGTATGTTTTAAGCATTCAAAAATCTTTTATCATTGAAAATTTCAGTCCTGTTTGTTTTTAATTTTGAAAATGTATTAAACATGATGTTTATGTTCTTTAACTATATAATGAAATTTGCCTCACCTTATATGAGTCTGGTTATCTTGACCAAATTATTTTTCTAAAAGATTTTTTTTGTACTTATTAACTTATTCAAGGAATCAGGAAAGAATACAGAAATTACACTTGACTGTACAGGAAGATTAACAAACAATAGTATTGTTTTGAAAGATAGAGAGATCAGTATCTTTCAAAGGGGAAGTTGCATAACTCTATAACTTTATCTCCTCAAATTCTACAATGGTAACAAGCTTGGCATTGCTCCAGAATGAAATTCATTTTATGCCCTAAAGCTACAAGGAGACTCCTCTGGGAAGCAGATGCCATGAAAAAATTGTTTATGACCAAAAAAGCTTTTACAAAATGAACAGAGCAATGCAGAAAATTGCCAAGTCATTTATTAAAAGAGGAACAAAGGGAACAGAAAAATACTAAGAGTAGTTGCAAAAAGTCTGACAAACACAGATGTCTTCTGCTGAAAACTCAGGCCACATCCTCTACATCTTGGGGGTGAAGAGTGGGTTTTAGTAAGTCTCTTTTTTTCCCTATGCCTCACTATGCTTTAGATGATTGCCTTATATACATGTTCCCTTATAAATATTAATTACATATATTACCCTAGTCTTGCACCTGTAATTGTCTAAATGGCATTTATTTTCATTTGCTTCTTCTCTGAGAGCGATGAAGTCTGAAAAAAACAGAAGAAATAATGATTTTCTAGTCATTGATTACTATTTACTTCAGATGTTGACTGGTGTAGTACCAGTAGCTTGGCAAAAGGAGATGTTAATGGTACTGTAGTACCAACCACTTGATTTGTTTGTAATGAAGTTTTTAAAATAATACCTTTCTGTGTTTTTTTTAACTGACATATGCTCCTAGTATGGTTATATTTTTTGTGAATATCTTCATCAGTAGAGCCTATCTTTCCTATAATGGAAAACTTTATACTTGATAGATATAATACCTATTAGATATATTTGCATTATAATAAAAAAAGTTTTCATTTTGTAATTAAACTCAATATATCTATATTACTAGTGCAATGTGGATATATTCACTGGGCCCAATTCAACCCATGAAAAGACATTTAATACTGACTTTCTATTAGGCATTAAGATCTTTTAATTTTCCCTTTCCTACTCCCCAGAGTGTGGGCATGTATAAATAAAAATCTCAGTTCAACTTAACATTAAAGTACTGTTCCACCTCCACACTAGCAGCCTTGTATACCTCTACATGCATCCACAAACTACGTTTATAACAACAGAATTAAACAACGTGTATTAACTACTCTTCCTTATCTTTACTTTCTTTTGATATTTTTCTTATTTTGAGAAAATTAGAATTGCATAATCAAAAGGTAATAAAAATTATTCATACTGAAAATAAAGAAAATGGCAAATTAACAAATATCTTTCAAGAATTGAATATATATAATATATCTATATGTGTATTTATATTTGTGTGTATATGTGTAATGCATGTGTAGACATATATACATATAAATATACATACATACATATATAAATGCTCAAATGGTGACTAGTGACACTTTTTCAGAATGAAAATAGTCCTACTGAATCAAGATGAAAATTAGAAACATGTATACTACATCATATTTTTTAAATTTTCTAATTTTCCCATTGTGACGTATTCTTTGATTTATAGCTTTATGCTTATATTAGCTCATAAATCCATACATTGAGAATGATAGTTTTACTTGATTTCTAAATTAAATTTTCACAATAACTGTTTTTCTAAGTTGAAATCCATTTATAAATTTAAGAAAAAAATTAAATATGTTATATACTGGAGAAAATATTTTGTGGTTGTGAAAAAAAACAAATGTGACAGAAGCTGCTGTGCCTCACACAAAGAAATCTTTGAAAGACAAATACACACCAAAAATTTAATTTTTAACAGGAGTAAGATTTAATCATGATATCTTTCATATCAAGAATGATTCCCAAATAATGTGTTTTATATTAACCAAATGACACCTTACACTTTTTTAAAAGCAGTCCAGCAACCCCTGATATTCATAATTCAAAAAATATAAGCAGACCTTTCAGACTTCACTGAATTTATTAAAATTTGGCAGAATGCCTGAAAAAAGTTTCAAAATGAAGTTTAAAATTGGAAAGAAAAATAACCTCTTAAAATGAACCAGCAGAACATATGTAGGTTGTGTCTATACTGGCGAAATAAAGCCCTTTTTGTGTTTATCTATCATCTAATACTTCTTCCTTTTTAAAATAAAATTTCTTTAAAGCAAATCTTCAAAATAGATTTATAGCACTATGTTTCTCTTCATTCTAGTAGATTTACCAAATTGTATACTCAATAGATACCAGGGAATTTTAGAATGAAGATAGTTGTCTGACGTTTAACAATATGATGCTCTTTAATGTTTTGATAGATTTTTTTTTATTATCCATAAGGTTAAATCCAAAACGTGATTGCTTATTTTACCATTTATCATGCTGACTTCCTTTAGCAAGACTCTCTTCTGTGTTTGATTAGAATGTGGAGGTGGCCCTGGATTCTTAGAGATTATGTAAGAATACTAGCTCTCTTAGGGCCTACCAAGTTGGAAAGATTTCTAGTACAGGCCCAGGAACAGACCATATCTGTTTTCCATGGGCCACCCTAAGTTCAGAAAGCTTCATCATCAGGCTGTCTACTGAGTGATGAAATTTTTTGGCTACTTTGACTTTCAAATATCATCTTCTACATCGTAGAATGGCTCTTAAAATGGGTTTGTGGAGTCAGTATCCACACTGATGAAATCATATGTTCTTTAACTATTAGATTATAGTTTAAATATAATTCATTCTAAAAATAAAAGGAAATGATAAATTTTAAGATATCTTTCATATATTAAGTTGGAATCTTATTATCACCTAGTTTTGCTCACTCATACTTCTATTTCATTTCATTTCAAAAAAGATTTATTGTGTACTGTTTGCAAGACAACATTCTTGATGCTACTGCTATAAAAATAAATATAAAACATATAAAGGACATCTGGAACATACATAGAACCCATCAACACTACCAGATGATGCAGTTGCCCACATGGCAAGAACTGAGATATCTACATTCTGAGCAGTTTTGGAATGAAATGGCCTTGCGGAAACTAGAACATGTGTAGAAATTCTATAACTTGTCTACTAACTACATGATAGATAGCTGTCTCCTTGACTGGCTGAAATTGTGGAACCAATAAATGGTGTTATTGGTTTTTAGTAAGCTTCAGCCTATCTCATCTCATTGGTCTGATCCAGGGCAAAGTTTTATGGCTTCCCCTCCTGCACCCCACTCCTAATCTGGGTCTCTGTCTGAGCAATAGTAGATGATACTAGGTGAAGCCCTTATCAGCCAACTAAAAGCTCTGTTAGTTCATATGATGGAACTATATGCTCCCCTTTGCTCTCAGATTCCTGCCATGGTTATTTTTTGCAGTCTGATAGATACTGGAACTTAACCCCATTCTTTTCTTGGGGCCAGAGACATACCTCTATTTTTTCTTCCAAATGCTCTCCTCAGAATGTTATCAAGAGTTTTCCTAACAAGTAACAGTACCTCTATATGCAGATCCATTTCTCAGTGTGCCCTGGATTTGTGACCCAGGATTGTAGAGTGAACCACAAAGCTATTACTTGGACCTTTTCCCTTCATGGTTTCCTGAGATAATTCTATTGGTCCTTACCATAGCTTTAGGATTTAAGTGTATCAAGACAAGAATCCACTTGTCCTGGTTCACAGCCTCTCTTTGGTCATTGGAGTGCTATACATGGCATACTCCTGACCTAACAGTTCCCCAGTATCCAATATCTATCTCCTTTTGCTCAGCTAGGATTGACAGTGACTTTTTTTCTGGTTTTCTCAAACAAAATTAGGTCTTATGCATTTTCTATATCTGTTTGAAGGGATTTGGTGGAGGATAGTTTAGTTATACTGCTTTGTCCACTTTACCTATCTTGGTTCTACCGGAAGCAAATTTTGGAGAGTCTTTAATGCTTTCAATTTTCATTCAAGTATCAGAAATAGATACTTTACTCAAAAAGAAATAGCAAGAAACTAATGATTTATAAGTAAAGGGGGGCTATAATCAGAAAAATTAATATGTGCAAAGACAGGATGTATTACAAAAAGTAAATACAAAGACTATAGAATGAAAACTGGGACATAAGAAGTCAAACATATAAGTCTGGATGAAGAGAAATAATATTCTGAAATAAAGTGATTACAACAAGAATAGGAATCAAAATATAGATATAGAATTGGATATAGATTTAAATTTTATTTTATTTTTAATTTATGAAAAAGCAAGCATTTCCATAACATAGAATAATAAAAATGATGATTGGACATGAAACTGCAAATGTATTCAATATAACTTGCTATTTGTTTAAATTATATAATAAAGTTAACCTATAAATTTCTTTTTTTTCCCTTTCTCCTTCCTACCCTAGAGATGACTATCATTAGACACAAATACGTGTGTATATACATACATATATACACATGTATATGTATATGTATGTATATTCATTTGCATATAGATATAAAAATTTGCTTCTATTTCTCAGTTATTTCTTTGAATGCAGATTTGTCTTTCTTCATGTGTACTTTATACTTAAATTTGGGTATTTACAATTGTCAAAATTACCTATTCCCTCAAAGTTGTTCTTAAAACAATGTTTCTTTTACTACATACAATGTTTTCTTGGTTCTGCTGATTTTACTCTGTTAATTTGTGCAAATTTTCCTATCTTTTCATGAGGTTAATGATCTCATCATTTTTAATTTTTCTTGCTATCTTTGTGCAAAGTTCTATGGCTTCTATTAAAGAAGTTTAAGTGATATTTTCTTAAATTTTGGTTCCCAATGCTCCAGATGCCCCATACTATTTATAGCTCCAGATGCTGTGATGGAGACTAGAGGACAGGAATTTTTAGAGATGTCAGACATAAATACAATTTAACAAAATATTTGTGTGACAAGGAAAACAGAATCCTAAATATTGGATATAATGTTTATTTCAACTCATTCATTTGTAAGTCCTTCTCCTAATGACCCTATGATAAAAAAAATTTTACTTAAAACATACTAGAAAAAAAATTAAAAATACATGAGGTCTATGTTAAATATTAGGATATCTTTTTACACTAGCAGATATGTTGAACATGAATTATAATTATATAAGCAACAAATAGAAAATTTTATCATAAAGAAAATTATTTTTGTCCTTGCTACTGAAAAAAAAAAAAACTAACTTCAAAATGACCTGTTTCTGTGAGATTTTGGAAAATAAATATATTGGCCAAAGACTATGATCCACAGTTTTATTTAAATATTAGTTTTATATGTTAATATGTGTATATACATATGTGTTGTGTTATATTTTTAGCTTGTAAATAAAGAGAAACCAGCAACATTATTTTTTTGGTCACTACAAATTTTTCCAAAATAATTTTGGCAAGGAAATTATTCCTACTTTTAAAAAATCTATATTACAAATACTTCAGAATAAAATCTAGTGAAATAAAAATTAATAATTAACAACACTTAAATAATATCCATTAAAATATGTATAAATTAAAGAAAAATAACAAATCTGTTTTTTTCTTCTCCTGAGATCTTCTCTGTCCAAATTATAGCATTGGAACTTGGGCTGTCCATAGGGATAGAGTAGATGATAGGTGATGGAGACAAGGAAGACTCACTTGTCTGCAGAACAAGCAACTCCAGAAGACATGGTTACTAATGACAAGTCTGTATACTTAATAGGGATATAAAGGCAACATAACAGCAAGCTTAAATGGGAATCTTGTCAATCAAGGGAGTGGCTTCACAGACTTCAATGGTGGGAAGCAGGTGTATGGAGAATGAGATCTGGGTTATCTGTCAATGGAAGTAGGCAGAGTTCCGTCAAGCAGGTAGCAGATGACAAATTTTAGAAGTTACAATTAATTACAATTAATGATACCTCAGTCATAAGAGAGAATGTAAGCTATACTGACTTCCCAGGAGAATTGATGGAAGTATTAAACAGAACATAGCACCAGTAGACATAGGTGAATAACCCTAAAACTTAGATATGATATAAACTGGATATGAGATTTTATAAGAGGACAGCAGCCAAGGTAACTTGTTAACAAGACATCATATGGATGTATGATTTCTATTATTATGCACTAATAAGTAGATTAACTTGCAGGGACTAAAGGTGGTTAAATAGCATTGAGGGGAAGAATACGAAGTAGGATGCCAAGTCAATCAGGACAATAACATCTTTTTCATTAAGTTTTATTCCTTTGTCTTACCATCCTATGTAAGCATTTCTCTTTACTCTAATTCAATGGATTTCATTTAGTCTAGGACATACATAAAGCTTAGTCTTTCAACTATCTCCCTTGGCCAAACCATACTAATCCAGTACTTCCTACACATGACAGCCCTTTAAATTATGAGGACATCTATTATGTCCACTCTAAATCTTCTCTTTTCCAGGCCAATCATAACTATTTCCTTTAACCAAACCTCTTAGGACATGGACTTAAGACCCTTCTCACTATGATAGTTACCCTCTGAAAATTCATCAAATAAATAATCTTCCTAAATTGCAGCACCCAGAAATTAACATAAAAGATCCAACAAGGGTAGTATATGTGGTATGATAGCTTCCTTATTCCTAGAAATGATACCCCTCTTAATGAAGCCCAAGATTGCTTTAGATTTTTTTTCAGTCACCTCATCACACATCTTTAATAAAGCTTGAATTCTATTAAAACACCCAGATTTTTTGTAGAGCAATTGCTTTCTACACGATTCTCACATCTTATAATTATGAATTGATTTTTTTTGTCTCAAAATACAAAGACTTGGGGCAGTTAGGTGGCACAGTGTATAGAGCATCAGCCTTGAATTCAGGAGGACCCGAGTTCAAATCTAGTCTCGGACACTTAACACTTCCTACCTGTGTGACCCTGGGCAAGTCACTTAACCCCAGCCTCAGCAAAAATAAATAAATATATAAATAAAAAGAATACAGAGACTTTAAATCTGTATTTGTTGAATTTCATAACTTCAGCCCAAATCTTTAGTCCAAACATGATAATCTCATGACCCTATGGTAGAATATGAATCACAAAACTCCAGTCTGGATCCTGAATTAGATTAAGATGTAACTGGGAAATATATAGCAAAATGAATAAAAATCCAGTGCAATATAATGTGTAGTTTTTTAAATCAATATGTGGCTACAAGGATGACCTGTTTCTATTTGAGTTTGACACCACTGCTCTAACTTAATAAAATTTTCTGATTATTGACTCAGTCATTCAGAATTTAGGCCAATCTTCCTATATTAAGAACTTTGTGGAGAGACTTACATGAACTGATGCTGAGTGAAATGAGCAGGAACAAGAGATCATTGTATACTTCAATAACAATACTATATGATGATCAATTCTGATGAATATGGCCATTTTCAACAATGAGATGAACCAAATCAGTTCCAATAGAGCAGTAATGAACTGAACCAGCTACACCCAGAGGAAGAACTCTGGGAGATGACTATGAACCACTACATAGAATTCCCAGTCCTTCTATTTTTGTTTGCCTGCATTTTGGATTTCCTTCACAAGCTAATTGTACACTATTTCAAAGTCTAATTCTTTTTGTATAGCAAAACAATTGTCTGAACATGTATACATATGTTGTATTTAATTTATACTTTAACATATTTAACATGTATTGGTCAACCTGCCATCTGGGGGAGGGAGGAGGGGAAAAATTGGAACAAAAGGTTTAGCATTATCAATGTTGTAAAATTACCCATGCATATATCTGGTAAATAAAAATTATTAAATAAAAAAAAAAGAACTTTGTGTTTTCTGCAAGTTTTATGAGCATACAATACATATCTTTATCTTGGTCATTGATTTAAAAAAAAAAAAAAAAAGTTAAACAGCACAGAGATAAACAGAACTATCCAGAATGTACTACTACATATCTCTTGCTGTATAAACATTGATCCAGCAACTGCTCTTTAAGTCTGACCATTCAAGCACTTCTGAATCTATCTGATTACATTATTTTCTGATCCATATTTCTCCAGCTGTTCCATAAGAATAGTTTGAGCTAATTTTATTAAGTCTTACTGAAATCTATCCACAACATTCTTATTACCTACTAGTTTAGTAATCCTGTCCAAAATGGAAATGAGATTAGTCCAGAATTACGATTATTGATCATGCCATTTTGATTCTTTATCTTCCCTGTCTTAATGTCCTCCAACTATCTCTTTCAATGAGCTATTCTAGAATTTTTTCAGGGAAATAAGTCAAGCTCACTAGCCTACATGTTTTTTGTTTATTTTTTGTTTGTTTTTTCCTGGTTATATATGTATATTCATTTTTTAAATATACACATTTCTTCATGAATCATGCTGGGAGAGAAATATCAAGACAAAAGGGGAAAACCACAAGAGAAAAACAACAGAAGAAAGAGGGGGAAAAAAGTGAACATAGTGTGTGTTGATTTACATTCATTCTCCATAGTTCTTTCTCTGGATGCAGATGATGTTTTCTATCCAAAGTCTATTGGGATTGCTTTGGATCACTAAATCACTGAGAAGAATCAAGTCTTTCATAATTGATCATATTGAGCATCACACAATCTTGCTGTTACTATGGAAAATGTATTCTTGGTTCTGCTTGTTTCATTCAGTTCGTGTAAACTTTCTATAGCCTATAGCTTTAAAATTTTTCTTTTTGGGTGTGTGTGTGTGTGTGTGTGTGTGTGTGTGTGTGTGTGTGTGTGTGTGTGTGTGTTTTAATAAAGATACTTTTCTTTTTTTCCAATTTTCTGGTATATCCTGATTTTATGTGATCTCTCAGATAGTATTTGGTATGACTCAACAGTCACAGTTCTTTAACAAGACAAAAAGACTCAACTCATTATTTTACATGAATTGAATTTATCAAGGTCTGCTAGATGTTTTCTTATTTGTGTCATCATACTTTCCACAAGGACTATGGAAACCCTTATTGGGGAACTTGTAGTTTCCTTGAGAAGACAAAATGTGTCTTATTCTATTCTCTACAGTATTGAGCATCTAATTAATCCTTAATAAATATTTACTGAATTTTCCTGTTGAATTAAAAATATAGTTAGTTTGTATCTTGTGCTATTAAGTAAAATATAGATTTAGAGCTTATTAGAAATAACTTTAGCCCATTGTTATTTGCCTATCATCTTGCTACATAGGAGGGAATTTGAAATCCTGTGCTTAACTCGATTCGGAAAGGACTTTAGATTCCAATAACAAAATGGGAGATATAAGGAGCAAAATAAAAGCATCTGATCTGAAGTCATTCTGTCACAAGCGTAGTCAAGCTGGAAGAGCTGGCTAGTGATGTAGACCATCTGTTTTCCTCCCTCTGCTCCTTTCATGTTATAAAAGAAGATTTAAAAAAAAAAGAATAATAAATACATTTAGTTGAACTATTTCACTATTACATTTTCTTTCTTGATTAAACCATTTTCTACATTCATTTTTATAAAGTCAATCCCAGTAAGAAGAATTGTATTGGTCAACAAACACACAATTAACTTGGTTTGTAGGAGCTTAGTTGCTCATGCCTCTTCTAAAAATCAGCTTGCCAATTTACCCATCATGTATTTTAATTTACCCAAAGAATGGTGAGCCTTGAAAGGATGAGCAATGCTTTGTATTTCTACCCGAGCTGAGAACATTGTGACATTTTTAACAAGACAAAATATATCTTTAGTTTGAAGCATAATGAAGTAACTTAAAAGTAATTTAATGTTTAATTTTTAATCACTGTTAAATACTGATTTTTTTCCCCTTTCAAAGAAACTTACACATTTTTTTTCTCTCTTCCCCTTCCTCCATTCTCCTCTTCTCCTTCTCTCTCTCTTTCTTTCCCCTCTTTGTCTATCTGTCTCTCTCTCTTACCTGCATCATTCTTATTATAATGTCATTGTTATCAGTTTAAAATTAGTATTATTTTGGACACAAGCAGCTAGATTAGTAGTAATAGTAATAAGAAGGATAAGACTAAAATTTATTTTACCTGGATAAAGAATTCCCAGATGAAGAAGCCAATTTCTTCTTTGTAATTTATAATCTTAGAGAGCTGCCTGGAATGTTAAGAGAGTAAGTGACTTGCCAAGTACCACATCCAGTCCCAGAGGTAAAACTTGAACACAGATCTTTATTTAAGGTTACTTCTCTACTCACTATATGACACTGCCTTTCATGATGATATGACATTGAGAAATAACACTAATACATTGCATATATGAAGGGTGTCCCAAAAGTCCTAGTTTAATCTTAGGCTACTGGAGCTTAAAACTGAACTGAATTGGAACACACTGTACATAATTTATATTTTTATTGCTTTCACACATGATGATCTTTGACTGCAACATTTCTATTTGTGATATGCAGACAACTTTACAATAGTAATATTTTATTAATAAAACCCTGTAAGGTAGAGAAGGTAAGATTTATACTTAAGATTTAAATATGCTGAAACTAAGCAAAAGAAAAAGTATGTGGATTAGTCAGTTACAAAATTGCAAAGCCATAACTAAAATCCAGTTGTTCTGATGTTTTCCCTAGTATTCTTCCCATTCTCCTGTACTGTCCCATTTGTACTAAGTGATATCATTGTCACCAAATCATTATTTCAAATGCACCTCTTGAGAAATTTGCACTTGGGGAAGATCTACTTATTGTCTAAGTGATATATTGTTGATTTCTGATTGCAATTTACCAAACTCATATTCCTCATAATGAGCTACTCTTCCAGAGGCCTAGGTTTATATAGCCAGGCTGTCAGACTAGATATTCTGTTATGTGACCATCAATCACAGTTCATTCCTAATTTTATTATGAATAATTTGGAATGAAAGATCTGACCTACTAAAATTTATCCTCTATTCTTTTCTTTTACAAATATGAGGTATGCACATGTAAATTTATTATCTATAGATACTCATAAAATATAGGCTGAAAATTTTGCTTGAATATAAATTATCTGTTCAGTTTTATTCTAAAGCTAACTTTACCTAAGTAACATTTCATTGCTACTACCTCAAGGGATCTATGCTGTGAAATTCTAATTTACTACTGGCAGAATGAGATTCCTCACTCCTTCACGTCTTGAAATTCATAGAGGGTTTTTTTAAATTAGATGCTCAGAGAAAAAGATGAATGGAATTTTCTTTAATGATTAAAGCTATGAAGAATATATATAGGAGAAGGATGGGGATGGTGAGAGGGACTGAACTTATTTCATTGATATAGTTAAAAAATTAGAGGATGAAAATACTTCTTCTACCAATGCAAACATTCACATTCTCAGAAATGAATGCTGATTTTTGGAAAAGTACCAGAAACACTGGGAGTTTTTGATGTTAGACGGCTACTTATTATACAATATTTATATTATGCCATAATATTATACAATATTTTCCCAAATCCAACAATATATAAAAAACATTGAGAAATATAATGATGTAAATCCCATGTTTTATCAGAATTTATATTCTCTGCCTAAGTTCATGAAGTATAGGAGCTTTAAAAAATTGTTGTGCTTAGTTTAATCAATCTTCTTTCCACTACATAAAGTTTTTTTTTAATGCAATTTTCATCTTAATTCCTTTCCAGTGAATCTCTCTCCTTTTAAACGAATTGTCTACTTCAAATAATTTCTTGGTTTTATAATGTCGCTTTCAAGGTGTTAAAATAACCAACATTCTTCTTTTAGTATTCCTTTAAGAAGACAACTTGGAAAGAGGTATAAAATGTACAACATTGAAATGGAAACTTTATATCTAATGATGTTAAATGCATAAAGAATATATTTGCAACTGTTTCATGCTTTTTGTGCAGCTTGTGAATGAGGGGCATGTGGCTTTTATTTGTATCTTTGTGCTTATGCTGCTATCAGGAAAAGCTAATAATATAAATCCCCATCAATTAAATAGTACCTAAAGGAGACCTTTGTGTTGAATTTGAAATCCACTTAAATATTCTAGGTTAGAAAATCTCTACCAGTACCAAATCATGAAATCAAAATGTAAGTAAAAGATCAAAGACTTTACACAGCTGGGAGTGGTGGCTGCTCAATTGACACCAGGCTTCTGAACTGAATGGTTAGCAAAACCATGTTTAATAATGGTGTTGAGTGTTGGTATCACCCTGAATAGTGTGGCTTTGGAAATTTTAAAAGAAAGACACAGAGAGGACAAAGGGGGAAAAGGAATAGAGAGAGGGAGAGGGGGAAGAGAACCACTCTGTGGAAAACATTTGTCTTTCAAAAATATTAATAATCATTTTATCAAGGAAAAAATAAAGCTCCTATAGCCAACAGATGAATTTTGCAGGAGTTTTCCAAATCTTTCCATAAAGTAAGACTTTTTGATTTTTGAGCACAATTACTGGGTACTATCAAGTAACCCTCAAATGACATCTTGACATGATATATATCATTAGCTCCTGTCTTTAAATCAGGTAGACAAGTTCCAAATCACTTCTCAAGGATCAAGAGTGAATCATGTCATAGTTATATAAGGTTGTTTTCTGCCTGGATTCTCCATTCATGGAAACATTTCAAAGAATATAGTGATATGTGTGAATAAAATTTCCTAGAATGAAAATATTATACAAAATAATAGTGTATTGGTCTCATATTTTTAAATTGTAGATTGTTCCCCCCTTTTCTTTATAGTGCCCTTTAGAGTCTGTCTAGAATACATCTGGTGTTTGTTCTCTTGAACTAAAAATAACTAGTAGACCACCAGTAATTTAAATTGTACCCTGTTCCAAGGATGTCTGACGTGTGGTCCCTTTGGAAGAACTAATGCAACAAACTGACTCTAAACCTGGAAATAAGGTTATGTAGACCAACAGAAGGATGCAATTAGCCAATATCAAGAATGTTACCTGCAAATTTCTTTCACAAATACTTGCTAATTACACTGGCAAACCACTCTCATGCAGTTGCACACAGTGAAATAATAATGGTTATGGTGTTTAATTTTCAATTTGATCTCTTATTTTCTGGAATTATAGGGGAAGGAAATGTCACATTATGCTAATGGTTACCAGGCTACTAAAGAACACACACATTCAAATTGTTTATTTCTTAAGGCTTCTTTCTTAACCATCATGATGCAGATTTCAGTATTCTTCATAATAAAGAAACATTTTAAAGATGTGAGGGTTTTTTTTTTTTTTTACCTTTCTCAAATTCCCATAGCTTATTTACTATTGCTAGTTTTATAAAATAACTTTTATTTTATAAAGTTGCAAAGTAGTTTTATAAAATACCCAGTAAAAATAAGAAAATATATAATGAAATCAAAGAATCATAGAAACGAAAGGCATTTTGGAAGTCATCAGATCTTGTACTGTCCCTTATCAACAAGGAAACTGAAACTCAATGAAACAAAGTAACTTAAATTGATGATTTATGAAAACTAAAAAAGATCACCCAATCCATTGTTTTTATTTTGTACATAAGGAAATTACATTTTAGACAGAGTTTAAGTGGCTTGCTCTAACTACACAGTTAGTTACAGCAAAGCTGGGAAAGTACAAGGTCACAACTAAAGAGCTAGCTGCAACAAATATACCCTGACCAATGCTCTTTCTTCTCCCATATGAAGTCTATTCAATGAAATGATCTTGAAATGTAAGATCTGTGCAATGGATAGGGTACCACTCCTGGAATCAGGAAGACCTGAGTTCAAATGTAACCACAGACACTAGTGATTCTGGGCAAGTCATTTACTCTCTTTGGTTCAGCATGCTTAACTATCTAAAAAATAAAGATAACAATAGCACCTATCTCTTAGGGCTGTTGTAAGTATCAATCAGATATTTGTAAATCACTTGGAATAGTGCTTGGAATATAATGGCTATTTAATAAATAATTGGTCCCTTCCCTTTTCCTATATCATCTGAAAATAAAAATTTAAAACCAAAACAATTAGAAGATCAAATTATGTCATGTTGATTTTATTTGTAAACTTTATTGCAGTCTTGCTTAGGGAAATGTAACCTTTATTAAATGGTTAAGATAGAAAAAATTAAATAAAACAAAAAACCTCTGCTAATTACATACTCTGAAGAGTATGTAATAATGATTTGTTGTATCTTGAAGGATTACATTTTTTGCTTTTAGTCCATCATAGTTTGTGATAAAAGGTTATAAATTAGAAAACTATGAAGATTTATTCATGTTTAACATCCTATTATATTTGATTCCACTAAGTTACATTTATGCAACTTTCTAATTCAACCTAGTGTCAGGAAAGAAAAAATTCTTAGTTGGAGATCCAATGACCTGCTTTCATATTCCAGTTATGACAGTATTTTGTGTAATCTTTGGTAGGAAGTACTCTTTTCTAGATCTCTTTCAACCCTATTTCCTATTCTCTAAAATAGGACCAATAATATTTACCCTACTTTCTTCTTAAAGGATTTCCTTTTATTATAGGGAAAGTTCTTAGTAACCTTTAAGTGCTATAGATAAATGAATTTGAGGTCAACTAAGTTTACAAAAATAATTTCATGACAAGAAAATAATTAACTTGGTCCATGGATAATGACTACACATTTTTTTTTTTTTGGATTTGTAAATCAAAGACTATTTGTGATACATAAGAAAATGAAGAAGTATGTTTTGGGCAGCAGTGTACTATAGTGGAAATATCATAATATTAAGACTCCACAACTAGTATATAAGAGTTGTGAGACCCTGGGCAAGTTATCTAAATTCCCTTTGTCCTTTGCAATTCTTTAACTAGAGGTGTTTAAACTTTTGTATGTCATGAACAATCTGTTCATTGGCAGTCATTTGCCAGTCTGGTGACACCTATGCATACCTCAAAAGTTTTAAATGCATAAAATAAAATAAATAGAATTAAAAGGAAAGTACAAGGGGCAGCTAGGTGGTGCAGTGGATAGAGCACCAGCCCTGAATTCAGGAGGACCCGAGTTCAAATGTGGTCTCAGACACTTAATACTTCCTAGCTGTGGGACCCTGGGCAAGTCACTTAACCCCAGCCTCAGGGGGAAAAAAAAAAAAAAAAAAAAAAAGGAAACTACATATTTTAATATGCAAAAGGCAGTTGTGTATGTAGAGAGACCTTATTTAGATGTTTGTGTATATGAATAAGAGTCAAGTGCTTTCAAAAGATCAAGGGAAATGACCTTTGAGAAAAGAACAAGAGATTTGATAATTAACAAGTTTTTGGTAACTTCAGAAAACAAAGTGTCTATTGAATTATGAAGTCAAAAGCCAGTTTTCAGATTGAAGAGATTGAAAAAGAAAGTGGAACCACCTAATATGCATGGTTTTCTCAACATGTTGAACTGAGGAGAGAAGAAATGTTGGACAATAGATAGTGAGGATGGTTAGATCAAATATGTTTTTTGGTTTTGTTTTGTTGTGGGTTTTTTTTTTTTTTTTTTTTTTTTTTTTTTAATATTGGGCATTTTCATAGGCATCAGAGAAGCACCCAGCATACTGGGTAGGTTGAAGATAATAATGGAAGCAATCTACTAGAGAAGGTAGTAGGAGATGAGATCAAGAATAAATATACACTATAACCATCAATTAGAAAATGGCTGGATAAGTTGTGGTATATGAATGTTATGGAATATTATTGTTCTATGAGAAATGACCAGGAGGATGAGTACAGAGAAGCTTGGAGAGACCTACATGAACTGATACTGAGTGAAATGAGCAGAACTAGGAGATCATTATACATTTCAACAACAATACTGTATGAGGATATATTCTGATGGAAATGGCTATTTTTGGCAATTGAGAGGATCCAATTCAGTTTCAATCGATCAGTGATGAACAGGACCAGCTACACCCAGAGAAAGATCACTGGGAAATGAATATGGACTGCTTGCATTTTTGTTTTTCTTCTCAAGTTATTTTTACCTTTTTAAATCTGATTTTTCTTGTTCAACAAGAGATCTGTATAAATATATAACATATATTGTATTTAAGATATACTTTAGCATGTTTCACATGTATGAGACTGCCTGTCATCTAGGGGAGGGCGTGGAGAGAAAGAAGGGAAAAGTTGGAACATAAGTAATTGCAAGAGTCAATGTTGAAAAATTACCCATGCTATAACAAATAAAAGCTATATTAAAAAAAAGAATAAATATATACTGACTGGTCTTGACAAAAAGAAGGGCCACCTCTTCATCTGAGACAGGAATGGAAAAAGACATAGTGGGGAAGTTATCTGATTGATGTGAGATGAGGAGGGGAAGAGAAGGAGCTCTTGTTGAATGGCTTAAATTTTTTCACTGAAATCTGAGGTGAAGGTCTTGGCTGACCTGAAATCATGGAGAAGAAAGTACTCCAAGAGACTTGAGGAGTCTCTTGTTGGATAACTTGTTAAGAAAATGGTATGCCAAATATACAGGGGAGAGGGCAAAGGGAAGGAAGACAAACTGAAAAATTGTCTTGTTGCACTGAAAGTCCAGTTTTGGATAACATGATTTTGTCATAGACCAAATCAGTATAGTTTGGTGATAAGAACACTGAAAAATAGTAGAAGTAATCCAAGATTAGGATTTGGGAAGAGCTGATTATCAATAGAAAAGAAGGGCAAGAAGGGATTGAGATTGGGGAAGGCAAGAAATGGCCTGGGGGGAAAGAAGGGGAATGAAGTATGGAAGGAATGGAAGGCACATTAAAGAACAAAGGAAAAGAATGGCACTAGAAAAGATAAGACATCAACAAAGATAAAATTATAAAAATATTATGATCAGATAAGGGAATTTCAAAATTCATGAACATGGTAGTAAAGAACTTGTGGTAATACGATCAAAGTTTTCATTGTGTCCTTAAGAAATATAAGAATGAATATGTAAGGAACTGGGAATTGAGTATTTGAGAGACCTTCAATATCTAATTTAAATACCCTCATGTAAAAACAGAAATTGGGGTATAAATTATGAACCAGGCCCAGAGGAAGAAAGGAAAATGTAGGTTGGTAATGACTGCCAAGATCTGGATTCAATAAATATTTGGATAATATTAACTTTAAAACAGAATATGTTACCGAATTATGGTGGTAGAAGGAGACTATGGAAATGACAACAGGGAGGAAGCAATAATCTGCTTCTCCTATTCTGACCATTAAATTTGAGGAATAAGAGTAAAGGGTGGCAAGGCAAGCACTTTGATCAAGAGAGCCCTAGATCTTAGTCAGATTTGGAAAATAGGAGTGAAAAAGGAAGTTTTATAGTTTGTTTGTTTGGTTTTTTTAAGTGTATTAATTATGGAGCAGGTATTTCAAAAGGTACTATTGGAGGTTTAGGTTGTGGGACTTTGGGAGCAAGGGTTTGAAATGGATGAAAGTAAGGGAGTGGATACTTAAAGATGACCTGTGGCATTTGTGCATCAGCTGCCCAGGATTCAGGATCAATAGAATGGGAAGTGATTGAGTAATAAAAGCACAGTATCACATATAGAGCGAGAGTAGTCCATTGAAGGAGGAAGGTAGTTAAATTATTTGAAGATCTCCTTCACGGTTCATCTCTGTACCCTGGTTTGTGATAATGTTCTGTGAGAGCTCAGGAAACTATATAATATAGACACCTGATAAATGCTTATGCAGAATAGAAAGAATCCAGCAGAACTATGGTCTAAGGAAACAGGAACCCATTATAGTGGTACAGTCTGGTGATAGTGTAAGGAAGGCCTATTGTTAGAGAAGGCACTAAAGACCAACAGAAGTCATGAGTAGAGGGGGTTGGGCCTGGGCCCAAATACCAAGAAACTGATAGAAATCATAAGATAGGTTCTATGATCTTGTCTCTGACTGGGCTGACAAGAAAGCTATATGAATTCATGTTAACTTAAAGAAAGGAGAAAGCCCAATCTTCTTTAGTTCTGCTTTTTAAGGAGCAGATAAAAAAAAATTATTAATAATGTTGGTAAAAGATTCCCTCTCAGTTTGTCTCTGTTCCCAGCTAGGAGAAAGCTTGGCACTTTTAACCAGGACTTGAACCCCAATGCTTCCTGTATCTCTGTATACAAAAAACCAAACAGTTTATCCCTTTTGCAGGCCCTGTTTGTAATTAAGAGGATAGATAGAGCATTTTTTTAAAGTTAAAATAGGCTAGATATTATCTATTATTAGATCTTTGTCCTGACTTTTAAAGGTATTGCTTAAAACAACAAATAAACAACTTGAGGGTGTGTGTGTGTGTGTGTGTGTGTGTGTGTGTGTGTGTGTGTGTGTGTGTGTCCATCCACTAAAACATATGTTAAACCACTCAAATTAAAATTTTCACCCTCAATCTAAGGGCCACTCCTTCAAAATTTCCCAAATGTCTTCCAGGAAAGACCCAAAGCAATGCTATCGCACTTCCAGATCACAAAATTCACAAGAGAACAAACTAGAGATTTTCACATTTCATTAACTTGCCAAAAAATTCTCTATAAAATAGGGATTATACTCCAGCCATAGAATAATTACAATTGAATCCACAGAACAGAAAAAAAAGAGAATATTGCCAAGGTAAGATCCTTGCACAGTAATAGTAGTGAAGACTTATTTGGGTATTTTTATTCTAAAGTTGGTAATCTTATTTTTACTTCCTTTGATAAACTACCATGGTAGTTTTTTTTTTTTTCTTTTTTCTGAGTCTGGGGTTAAGTGACTTGCCCGGGGTCACACAGCTAGGAAGTGTTAAGGTCTGAGACCACATTTGAACTCGGGTCCTCCTGAATTCAAGGCTGGTGCTCTATCCACTGCACCACCTAGCTGCCCCCAGTTTTTTCTACTATGGTAATTGAGTTTATTTATGCATGGAGAGTTATAAATTGTCATATATTCATTTTTTTCTGTCATGGATTTAATCCTTAAAATATTCACTCAGCACCATTCCTGTAATAACCTCCATGATTATGGAAAGGATTTACTAAATGATCCATGAGTTTGTACCTGAGATCTCTACTAAAATACCCTTTAGTTGCAGAGTTTACTGATATACTTCACTCCTGCCTCACCATTACCATTAATTCTTCCTAGCCACAGAAAGTTGGAGAGAAGAATTTATATTGCTTTCTACCAAGTTAAGACCTAAGTTAAGGACTCTTAAAGACATAGAGACTCTGCCTAGACTACACTTCAAATCATCCCCACTAAATATAGACAACTAAGTCAATATTAAATCTTGTAATTTATAGTGTTGCCCCAGGAGGAAGAGTCAGAAAGAAAATGGTATTAAAAAAAAAAAAATAGAAATTCCAAAGATTTCCAGAAGAAAGTTCAGAAAAAAATTCAGACTTTAAGGATGGAAATCAGGAGAGAGAGTTCAAATCTTCAAAAGAAAGATATATACTGAATCTTCAAAATAAAATTTTTAAATCTCTTAAAAATAGTATCAAGACAAAAAAAAAGAATCAAACATTATTGGATTATATATATATATATATGTGTGTGTGTGTGTGTGTGTGTATATATATATATGTGTATATATATATATATATATATATATATATATATATATATACACATATATATATATATTCATATATATATATATATGAAACAACAAGAAAAAATTCCAGAATGGGTCAAAAGAGAAATGAAATCCATGAGAGAAAAAAAAAATAAATATATGACAATTTATAACTCTCCATGCATAAAAAACTTAATTAGCATAATAGAAAAAAAGTGAATCCATGGCAGAGTTTATCAAAAGAATTAAAAATAGGATTACCAAATTTAGAATAAAAATCTCAAAATGAGGGGAAAAAATTAGTCAAAGGAAACCATAAGGCAACAGTATTAAAGGAATGGAAGAATGTATGATAAAGCATTTATTAAGCATGAATTATATTCTAGACACAACTATATCTCTAAATGTATAAATGCAAGCAAGATAATACATGGCACTAGAAGGACTTATATTCTCATAGGAAAAGGGAACACATAAAGGGAAGCTAAAAGTAGGAACAGCAAGGCCAGCATCTTGGGAAATAGCAAGAAAATGGAATAGAAATTTGGTTCTGGGAAAGGTAATGTGAAAGATTACCTATCAGTAATCAGGGGTTCCTGGTTTCTGTAGAAAATGGATGAGGGAAAGAAGCAGATTACACTGGAAATACACAGGAGGCGTGGTTTGTTAAGTGGGCAGGAAGTGATATGAAGGCCTTAATCCAGACAAGATAAGGCAAATCTCCATGGTCTTTATATAAGCCAAAGCCATGTGCTACAAAAATGTTTTTAATGTTCATTTATGGATCATAAGTTTACCTGAAGATCATGACAAATCTAATAGCATAAAAAAATTATATAAGAAAACCATCTAAGACTTCTGAATGGGAGAGCAGAAAGGAAGAACATTATTAGAGAATTTACAGATAATTTTCAGAATTTTTTTTTAAATGCTACAAACAAGACACATAAAAGTAAGTTTGACAATTCCATGACAACAAATTTAGTAACAGGCAAGAGATTTACAGAAATAGAATAAAGGAAATTAAGCTAAACTAAAGCTTTTCTTCACTCATTACTAGAAATCTCAGGAGGGAAAAAAAATAGTACATTTCAAAAAGCAATGAAGCTCAAACTGCAGCCCAAATGATATAATTTGCAAACCTGATTTAAATCAGAAAGGGGAAAAATGGTTATTCAACCATTAATAATTTTAGACAAAGGGAAAACAAACACAAGTTGAATATTTTACTACACATAGGACAAACAAAAACACCAGGTAATTTATTCAAAAATTAAGTAAAGAAATAAATTATCTAGTGTTTAAAGGGTTTTTTGTTTTGTTTTGTTTTGTTTTTTAAGAGAAAGAGAAAGGCTGCCCTATGGGTAAAAATAAGATCATCAAGAGGTTATGAATGTTGACCAAGTGCTAAAAATGTAAGGAAAACTTAAACAAATGGAAATAGGATGAAGGAATAAAACTGAAGTACCATGAATTAAGTCCTTCAATTTCTTTACAGGGGTTATATTCTGCTGGACAAAACTGTATTTTCAAAAATATGTTTAAAGGTTGAGATTGGAAGTAGAAGCCAGAATAGAAAGTTCAATCTTATCAAGTTCATGGGGGAAAAGTCCCATAGTTTCTCAGTAAAAAGATGGGATACTTAAATATGAGAGAAGGGGGTAGAAGGAAGAGATTAAATTTGAGTGAATAAAATTGTCTCTAACTCAAAGGAGGAATCCTCAGTGAAGAATATTCTCACAATAAAACATGTATATTCCTACATTGAGGGATGAAAACTTATGGTGAGAGCAGGAGGAAAGTGGTGATGGGGAAGTTTGACCCATCTTCTCTTTGAAAATGCTCTGCTGTCAACAACATTATTCTGGCTCAAAAAACTCAGGTGATCAGATTGAGGAAGGTCCAGAGTGCTGGATGAAAGAGACATAAAATTTGGGACACATTAATTTCTACCATGGAGCAATATGCTTGTAATAATGAGGAATTGCAAAAAAATAAATGATGAGAAAATATAAAAACATTAAGAGAAATTTGTCAAAAGAATGAGTTCAAAATCCATGTTTCATAAGCATTTAAGGATATAGCTCATAATCAGAGAACAAAATTTTAGTGGGGAAAAATAAAAGAAAATAAGTGAAGCACAAAAAAACCAAGCACTGAAAAAAACAAACAAACAAACAAACAAAAAAAAAACTACAAGGGGCAACTAGGTGGCTCAATGGATAGAGCACCAGCCCAGAAGTCGGGAATACCTGAGTTTAAATCTGGCCTCAGACACTTAACACTTCCTACCTGTGTGACCCTGGGCAAGTCACTTAACTCCAATTGCCTCAGGGAAAAAATAAAAAACCCCTACAAACCAAGAGGAAAGAATGCATAAGAGAAGGGATTTTAAACTAAACATTTGAAAAAGTAATCCTATTCTAAATTATCTTCAACAGATTGCCTCCTTTATCTTACCCTCATATTCATTCTCTCTTTGTCTCCTAGCTGTTTCTCTACTGCCTACAAATATGCCTATATATGCTTCATCCTAAAACAAAGCAAAACAACTTACTGGATCCATCCACCTCTAGTAGCTACTGTGCTATATATTTTCTCTCTCTCTCTTTTTTTTTTTTTTTTTTTTTTTTTTTTTTTTTTGGCTTAACTAACTCCTTGAAAAGACTTTTTTATAATTGTTGCCTCTAGTTACTTTCTAATTAAAAAAAACAACAGAACAACTCTCTACAGTCTGACTGACTTGTATCATTTAATTGAAACAGTTCTCTCCAAAGTTATCCGTGATCTTGTTATTGTCAGATCTAATGCCCTTGTTTCAATTTTCATTCTCACCTCTCTGTTACCTTTGACATTGTATATCACCCTCTCTTCCTTGATACTATCTTCTCTCTAGGTTTCTATGACATTCTATCCTACTTCCCATTCTACTTTTCTGACTACTAATCAGTCTCTTTTGCTTAATCTTCATTCATTTCACTCCCCCATCATCAGTTTCCTGCAGGACTCTGCTGTGGGGCCAATCTCCCTTTATACGATTTCAATTAGGTATCTCATAGTTTCAGTCATCTTTATGCTAGTGATTCTCAAATCTGCTTATCCAACCCTAAATTCCAGTCACTTTTCCAGTGCCTTATTGGATATCTCATATTGCATGTCCTTCAGACATCTTAAACTCATCATGCCCAAAACTAAACGCATTCTCTCTCCCCCCCACCCCAAAACAAAACAAAACAAAACAGCACTACTTCTAAACTTAATTTCAAGATATAGACAGTTTCCTAGTCACTAAAGTTTGCAAACTAGGTTTCATACACACCACCTTCCCTTGGTCCCCTCCTTCCCACCATGTCCAATCTATTGCCAAGTCCTGTCAATTTTACTTTGTTATCTTTCTGTATACTTCTTTTCTCTCCTTTGACATTGCCATAGCCAGGTGCAGGATCTCATTACCGCATGCCTGGACTACTGCAATGGCCTGATGATTGGCCTCCCTGCCACAAGTCTTTCCCTGCTTCATTTCATCATCCCCTCAACTGTCAAAATGATTTTTGTAAACATAGGTAATATCATATCACCCTCCTCCACAAAATCCACTGGCTGCCTATTGCTTCTGAGGTCAAAAATAAGACACTTATTTGACAAATATAAAACTTTATTCCACAAATTATACCTTCCCTACCCTTCCAGTTTTCTTATATCCTATTCTTTCTAAATAGTCTGTGAAACTGGCTTCCTTTGTTGTTCAGTTTCATCCCATTCTTCATGATCCCATTTAGGGTTTTTTTGGGAAAGATACTGGAATGGTTTGTCATTTCCTTTTCTAGACACATGAGGAAACAAGGTTAAGTGACTTGCCAAAGGTCACACAGCTAGTAAGTCTCTGAGTCTGGATTTGAATTTGGATCTCCCTGATTCCAGCCACAGTTCCTTATCCATTGTGATACCCAACTGCTTCCTTGATGTTCTTCAAACAATGCACATCATCTTCAGACTTTGGGCATTTTTGCTTGCTTTTCCCCATGCTTGAAATACTTTGGTAGCTTCTCCTCTGCTTTTGGCCTCCTTGGATTTCAAGTCCCAGCTAAAATCTCATTTTTTTAATGAGAAGCCATTAATGTTACTGCCTTCCTCTATTGATTATCTCCAATTTATTCTGTATATAACTTGTCTGATGCATTGTTTTTACCTATTAAACTCTGAACTCAATAAGAACACATAGTAGATATTTAATAAATATTTATAGACTGACAAAGAAAAGAGGGGAAAGGGGAAGAAATAAATAAAGAAAATAACAAGTCAAACACTAAAACCAGGAAAATAGCTCATAAATGAGAAGTGGGATGTAGGTCCCCCTCCAAAAAAAAAGCCTATAGAAATAGGGATGCATCAAAGTAGCTTAAACAAAACTAATTATAAAGACAAAGTAACATTCTTAAAAAATAAAGGAATTTTTTTTTAAATAACTAAAGCATTATTAAATAGACAAAAGCAAAAAACCTTCCATAAATGTAAATGTCAAAATGTTTAATAGGAATGAATAAATTAAATATGGGCAGAATGGATAATAAAACAAACCCCCACAATTTGATATTTATGAGAAACACATCTAATGAAGCAAAGATGGTGCATTGAATAGAGCACAGACCCTGAAATCAGGAGGACCTGAGTTCAAATGTGGCCTCAGATATTTAATATTCCCTAGTTGTGTGACCCTGGGCAAGTTACTTAAACCCAATTGCCTTAGTAAACACACACACACACACATAAAGCAAAGAACATAAGTAGAATTAAAATCAGAGGCTATAAAAAATGTATTCTCCATCAGGTAAATTCAATAATCTTGAGTTATAATAATACTATTATACAAAGCAAAAATAAAAATTGACAAAATTAATAGAAGTATCAGATGCAAAATGTTATTATTTTAAAATCAATATATTGTGTATCAAAATTCTTAAGGGAAAAAGAACTAAATTGGAAAAAAAAAATATATTTCAAACAGTGTAACAATAGACTTCATGTTCTTTTCTCAGAGTTGGATAATTCTAACAAAAAGATAAACCAAAAGGAAAGTGTTGAGCTGGACAAATTATTGGAGAATTTAGAGCCAACAGCTTTATGACATCTTCTGAATGGAACTATTAGAGATTATACATTATCAAAAAGTTTATTTATGAAGATAGATTATGTTTTAGGGTACAGATTATAGATGTGTTAAAAAGCATAAATACTGAATGCATAATTTAAAAACTATAATTCAATATAAACAGTAATAGAAAGTAAAAGATATAAAATAGGTACTCACTAATGAAATCCTAAACAGTATCTGGCAAAGAATAGATTATAGAAATAAACAAGATGAAGCTGAAGCAACTCTCACAGGCAAAATTATGTTGCTAGAATGTAGAGGAAGAAAACAGAAAAAAAATCAACTATGTAATTTAAAAATCAGAAAGTAAATACATAAACACCAAATAAACATAACAAAGGATATTCTGAAAATCAGAAAAAAAAAACATAATTTAAGATTGATAAAACCAAGAGGAATTTTTTTAAAAAACTAATAAAAATATAAATATTTAATCAATATGATTAAAAATAGAAAAGATATACTGTGTAGGGAAGGAGTGGGAAGAAGAGAGGGAGAAAATTTTGGAACACTTGGTTTTTCAAAGATGAATGTTGAAAACTATCTTTGCATATATTTTGTCACCATCTTTGCATTTTTTTGAAAATAAACAGCTATTATTTAAATAAAGAAATAATAGAAAAGGTAAAAGTCACACCAGCCTTTGAAGAAATAAAAAGAATTATTAGACACTACTATAATTGATAAAATGTCAACAAAATTGAGAATTCAAAAGTCATGAGGATTACCTACAAAAAATAAAAGAGTCAAATTAACAGAATATAAAACAATAATTTTAAATAATCTAATCGCAGAAAATATTGAATTAGCTATAAAGGAATTTTCAAAGAAAAAACTCTTTGTTTAAATAGCTTTACACAATTCTATCCATTTTTAAAGCACAATATATAAATTATACAATGTATTTTTTAAAAAAATAATATCATATTGCTTTAAAAACATTTTTTAATTTTTAATTTTAATTTTAATTTAATTCTAACTTCTCTCTCTTCACTCTCCCTTCCCTAAAACAGTTAACAAATGTATGTAGATTACACACATGTGGTAATGCAAAATATATTTCCATATTAGCTTAACAGCAGCTAGACAACAGCAAAAAAAAGAAAGTTAAAAGTATTACATTTCAATCTACATTCAGACTCCAACAGTTTTGTCTCTGGATGTGGATAACAATTTTCATCAGAAGTCCTTTGGAACTGTCTTGGATCAATGTATTTCTAAAAATAACTAAGTTATTCACAATTGATCATCATATAATATTACTATTATTATTATATTGTTCTCCTGATAACTGCATCAGTTTGTATAAATCTTTTCACGTTTTCATAGTTTGTTATGGCATTAAAGTATTTTGTCCCAATTACAAATCACAATATATAAAACTTATTCTTAAAAATTGAGACTGTTAGCATTTTGCTTAACTCTTTTTATGTGGTCCCAATACCTAATCAAGGAAGGAAAAAAAAAAAAAAAAAAAAAAAATCTATTGACCAATATTATCAGTACATCAGGATTTAAAAAAAAAAATTAAATTCTTAAGGGAAAGGCTATTTATTCTTTTAAAATATCATACATATTAGATTTAAATCAGGAATATAAGGATGTTTGGAAATTAGAGAAATAATTACCATAATTATTCATAATAAAAAACAAATATCAAAATATGTGACCATTTCAGTAGATAAAGAAAAAATCTTTTGAAAAAGTTCATCATTACTAAAGTTCTATGGGTAGAGCCAAGATGGTGGAGTAAAGCTAAAAAGTAACTCAAGTCTCCCAGTTTCCCTTGAAAACTCCATGAAATCAAGCCCCTGAACAGTCTGACAGAATGAAACCACTTTATATCTCAAAATAGATTGCAAAAATATCAAGAAAGATCAGTCTCACTGGGGTGAAAAGAGTGTTAAGCCCAGCTCAGATAGACCCTGGGAAAGCTGGTAAGATGGTCTTAATCACAGCAAATCAACAATTAATACCCTTAGTCCTGGCTCAGTAGAGGAGCAAATCAGTAGGGCAGCTTCCATTCCTAACTCAAGCAAACTCTAGGAAACCAACTAGTTTCCTGAAAAGAACAGGCAAAGGCTCTGCAAACCCCCCTGCAAACAGGTGGCCATTGTGCTTAAAGCCAAGGCTCAGAGCTGCACAGGAAGCTTTGGACAGTGTCTCATTTATCCCAGGAGCAGAGCTCAACCATAAAAGTAAAAAAAAGAGAGAGAGAGAGGAAATACCAAAAAAGAAAAGGAAAGAAAATGAGCAAGAAACAAAAAAGAACCTTGACCATAGAAAACTACATAGTGACAGGGCAGACCAAAATACAAACACAAACAATGTCTAAGAAAAAATCTCAGAGAGTGATATGAATTGATCTTAAGCCCTAAGAGGCTTCTTGGACATACTCATAAAAGGCTTCAGAAGGCAAATAAGAAAGAGAAAAGAAGAAATGAGAAAGGAAAAGAGGTATGCATGAAAGAGTCAATAGTTTGGAAAAGAAAGGAAAAAAATTGTTTGAAGAAAACAGCTAAAAAGTAGAATTAACCAAATGGAAAAAAGATACAAAAGTTAACTGAAAAAAATCACACATTAAAAACTAAAGCAGGACAAATGGAAGCTAATGATTCTGTGAGATACCAAAAATCAGTCAAACAAACTAAAAAATGAAAAAAAAAAAAATAGAAGAAAATGTGAAATACCTCATTAGAAAAAGAGCTGACCTGGAAAATAGATCCAGAAGAGACAATTTAAAATTTATTAGCCTACTTGAAGGCCATTACCAAAAAACTGTGCCTGGATAACATTCTACGTGTGATCATGAAGGAAAACTGCTCCGATATTCTAGAAACAGAGAAGGGAATACTTATTGAAAGAATCCATCAATCACTTTAAGAAAGAGATTCCCCAACACAAACATTGTTGTGAAACTCCAGAACAATCTCAAGAGAAAAATACTGTAAACTACCAGACAAGAACAATACAAATATCAAGGAATAATAGTCAGAATTACCTAAGACAGAGTCTATAATAAAGAATAGGAGGGCCTGCATACAATATTCCAGAAGGCAAAGGACATGGAGCTACAACCAAAAATTAACTACCCAGAGAGACTCAGCATCATCTTTTAGGGGAGTCAATAAAGTTTCAATGGAGTAAGAGACTTTCAATAATTTTTATTGGAAAAAAAAAACCCAGAACTAAACAAAAAATTTAATCTACAAACACAGGACTCAAGAGAACCATAGAAGCATAAACAGGGAAAAAATATTCATTATTTAAAGGTTAAACTGTTTACCTCACTGGATGAAAAAACAATATCTGTAACTTGAGAACTGTATCTGTCACAGAGGCAGACAGAGGGGAGTATCACATGGACTGAGGGTATAGTTATGAATGGACTCTGATGTGATAACATCAAAGAAAAAAGACATTAAGTAGTGGAAAAGGGTTTGTACTTAAAAAAGAGGAACTGGGAGGTATAATGGGACAATTAGTTCACATAAAAAGTGCAAAAGACTATTACAATGTAGAGAAAGCTGGGAGGGGGATGAGCATTGACTAAAGCTTGATCTCATCAGTTTTGACTTAGAGGGAATAACTTAATCATTCAGTTGGGTGTGGAAATCTATTTAACATTATAAAGAAATGGAAAGAGAAAGAAAAGGGAGGGACAGGATAGAAGAAAGGACAGAAACACTAGGGACAAAGGTAAGAGAAATGGGGAAAGGATGATAGAAGTTAAGGTAGTGAGTGGAGCAGGTTAAAAAATATATTAGTAAGAGAAAGGAGGAGGGATAATAGGAAATAAGGTAGTGGGAAGAGTGTAAAAAAACATAACTAAGAAGAAGGTGGAAAGGGAGAATACAAGTATATACATGGAAGAAAATAGGATGGAAAGAAATACAGAGCTGGTAATTATAACTGTGTATGTAAATGGGATGAACTCTATATAAATTATAAAATGGAAGTGAATAGCAGAGTGGATTAAAAAAACAGAATCCAAAAACACATTGTTTACAATAAACATATCTGACAAAGAGAAACACATACAGAGTAAAGGTACAAGGCTGGATCAAAATTGATTATGCTTCAGCAAAGTAAAAAAAAAAAAAAAAAATAGCAGGGGTAGCAATTCTGATCTCAGATAAAGCAAAAGTAAAAATAGACCTTATTAAAAGAGATAAGGAGGGGGCATCTAGGTGGTGCAGTGGATAGAGCACCAGCCTTGAATTTAGGAGGACCCAAGTTCAAATCTGGTCTCAGACACTTAACACTTTCTAGCTGTGTGACCCTGGGCAAGTCACTTAACCCCAGCCTCAGGAAAAAAAAAAAAAAGAGAGAGAGAGAGAGAGAGAGAGATAAGGAAGAAAAGTATAACTTGATAAAGAGTACTTTACATAATGAAGCAGTAATGATGCTAAATGAATATGCACCAAGTGGTAGAGTAGGCAAATTCCTAGAGAAAATTTTAAGCCAGTTACAGAAATAGATAGCAAAATTATACTAATGGGGGACTTCAACCTTCCCCTCTCCGAACCAGACAAATCTAAGCACAAAATAAATAAAACACAAACTAGGAAGGTTAATAAGATCTTAGAAAACCTAGATACAATAGATTTCTAAAGAAAATTGAATGAGAACAGAAAGGAGTGCACCATTTTTTGGCAGTACATGGCACCTACGCAAAAACTGTCTATGTATTAGAGCATAAAAACCTCTCAATCAAATGCAGAAAGGCAGAAATAGTAAATGCTTCCTTTTCAGACCACAATGCAATAAAAATTATATTTAATAAAGGGCCAGGGAAAGATAAACTAACAACGAATTGGAAATTAAGCTAATTCTAAAGAATACATGGGTTGAACAACAAATCACAGAAATAATTCATAATTTCATCCAAGACAATGACAATAATGAGACAACATATCAAAACTTACGTATTCAGTCAAAGTTCTTTGGGGAAATTTTCTATCTCTTTATAGCCACATGAATAAAACAAAGAAAGAGGAGATTGTTGAATTAGGCATACAACTAAAAAAGCTAGAAAAAAGCAAATTACAAAACCTCAATTAAATACCAAATTAGAAATTCTGAAACTCAAAGATTAATAAAATAGAAACTAAGAAAACTATTGAGCTAATAAATAAAACTAAGAGTTGGTTTTATGAAAAAAAAAAAAATAGATAAACCTTTGGTTAATTTGATCAGAAAAAGGAAAGGAAAAATCCAAATCACCAGCACCTAAAATGAAAAGGGTGAACTTATCGCCAATGAAAAAGCAATTAAAGCAATATTTAGGAGCTATTTTGCTCAGCTGTATGTCAGCAAGTCTGAAAATCTAACTGAAATGGGTGAATATTTATAAAAAAATATAAATTGTCCAGGTTACTAGAAGAGGAAATAAATTACTTAAATAGTCTCATTTTTAAAAAGGAAATTGAAGAAGTCATTACTGAACTCCCTAATTAAAAATCTCCAGGCCAGATGGATTCATAAGTGAATTCTATCAAATATTTAAACAATTAATTCCAATACTATGTAAACTACTTGGAAAAATAGGTAAAGAAGGACTCCTGCCAAATCCCTTCTATGACACAAATATGGCACTGATACCTAAACAAGGAAGAGCCAAAACAGAAAAAGAAAATTACAAATCAATCTTCTTAATGAATATTGATGCAAAAATTTAAAATAAAATATTAGTAAAGAAATTACAGCAATTTATCAGCAAGATAATACACTATAACCAAGTGAGATTTATACCAAGAATACAGGAAAATTATTACAATAATTAACCATATCAATAACAAAATCAACAAAAATCATATGATAATCTCAATAGATGCAGAAAAAGCTTTTTCAGTAACTTGGTACTTTATAAACTGTATAAATTGTCAGCATGTGAGTATGCACAATTGAGACAAATTATGGAACTAATATACTATTGTCATTGCAAAGGCATAATTGGAGATAAAAAAAAAAAAGAGGCAAGCAATCTGAGAATAAAAGATAGTACAGAGTTGTTGGTTACACAATAGATAGGAAGATAGGGAAAGGAGGACATTGTAGGAAATATAGAAGGGATGGCTGTGCTTAGAAGTGAATTTGTGGGAGGAATGTTCTATGAATTCTAGCTTAAATTTTAGCCCACTCTCCTCTCCCTCAACTCTGTATATTCCTCTATGAGTCACTACAATATTTGTGTCCCCTGAGATTTTAATGTGTCACAGATTTTCAGAGGATAGAGGGTAACTACAAAGCATTCCTCCCACTGAGTTCATTTCTGGCCACAGCATAGCCAGTGAGCAAATCATTCCCTTGCTTTCAGAATGGTAATTTGGAAATTGGGTCAATTCACTGTTGGTCCATGTCAAGCAAGTAACTAATCAGAGATATCCTTCCTCACCAAGCTCCACTGCTGAAGTTTTTGTAGACTGCTATAGAATCCCATCTCTTGGACTAAAGTTTTCTCTGACCTGAAACTCCTGAGATCATTCTATGATGTTCCTTCACCTAGGATTAAGGAATAAGAAACATAAAGTGGACAATTAAAAGTAACTATGCTTTCATGTCCACATATTGGACTGGGGGTGGGAGGTAGATGAGATGAGACTACCAGAAATATAGTCTGTTGCCTCTCTCTCTCCTACTGAGAGGCTTAGCATTTTTTGATCACTCACCACATGGGAATAGAGAATGAATTCCTTTGTTGAAGAATTTTGTATACACAATAAATTCTGGCTTAGCAACCAATTAAAAAAGATGGTTGATCAGCACACACAAAAATAGCAGGAAACAAATACACAATACCTCCATGGGCTCAAAATCAGGATTGCCTCTCCATTTCATGTGTCTAAAAGGCTTATAAAAAGAACAAGTACAGCAGGCATATTCAAAGAACTCAGCTTTTACTGAATGCTTCTCTCCCCTCACCAACATTCACCAACTAGCAATTTTTATTTGAGTAGAAATTAATAGAATCTTGAGGACAAGTCAAGTGATAATACTCCTAGACTTTGTGACAGGAAAAAAATGAGGAAAGTCAAAAGTCAGTCTCACATGCAATCAATTGATTTGAAGATAACAAGTTGCAAAGGATTTATCAGGGTTTCTTAATCTTTTCACATCTTGGAACCCTCTGGTTTTCTGATGAACCCCTACTCAAACTAAATGTTTTTACATAATCATAGATAATGCTAAATTTCAGTTAGAGTTTTGTGAAGAAAAAGTTGTATTTTTTTCCCCATCCATGTTTATGGCTCCTCACAAATCTATAGATTTGTGATACATAGGCTCCTATGGGTACTCTTGATTTTAGATTAAGCATACCTGGTTCAGGTAAGGAAAAGTGAGAAGCCACATATTAAAATTCTACAATATAAATATAACCAAGAGGGATGCAAATAATCAAAACTGTAATTTCAAAGATATAATGGGAAATAATTCTGATGTAAAAATATATTTCTTGAGAAAAAGGATTGCTCTGTTCATTTTATATTTATAGCCCCTAGCAGAGTGCCCAGAACCTAGAAGTCACTTAAAGGCTAATTAAAAATTGTATTGATTAGGAATTAGAAATAAACTTGTCCAAAGAGGCCATTATGAATGTATAGGAAGTATACCAAACAACTCTGACTTTAATAAAATATGCACAAATGATAGAAAGCAAGAGCAGATAATAGAAAAATATGTACAAATAGTACATTGCTGTTAAAATATTATTCTAAATCCTAGCATTCAGATTAAAAATTTTAGCTGATAAAGGTAAGAATAACAAAAAATTAGTTATGTGTATATATGTGTGTATGCACGTGCAAAGGAAAAGAGGAAGTTCAAAGAAGATTTTGCTATATAATACAATATAACTGACAGAAGAAGAATGGATCCAGATGCTTAATTCTAATTTTGCTTCTGTTTTCTCTGTCAAGAAGAACAAACTTTATATTGAAAAAAAGCAAACAAAAATTGTTAACAATGATTTGATACCTGAGATAAGTAAGAGCACCAAATGTTCCTGATTAATTCAAATCACTTACTGAAAGTCCTAGAAGATATCTATCTGTGATAACTATAACATAATGGAAAAATGGGAAATAGGCCACAGAATTGGAGGTGAGCAATGATACAATTTTCTAAAAAAGAATGATGAGAATGGAATATGCAAACTATAGCATAGTGAGCTTGGCTTACAATCTTGACAAAATTTTACATTGTATTGTTGAAAAGATAGTTACTTAATATTTTTTTGAATGGAGTGATCACAAAAAAGCCAATATAACCTCATCAAAAACCGATCATGCCAGACTAAAGTTTATTTCAATTTTTGGTAGGTTTTTATAAATTAGTATATCAAGAAAATTCTGTAGATAACTTAGCTGAATGTTAGCAAATAATTAAAAAAAAGACTTTTGTGTTATTCTCATGTTGAAAATGAAGAAATATAGGTTAGATAATAGCACAATTAAATTAATTAGATTTAGTTGAAGGGTCAAATCAGAAAAATAAGTTAATCATTGCTGAAGAGCAGTTTGGAAGAGGGTACCCAAGAGAATGCCTCAGGGATCTGTGGTTGATGCTGTGTTATTTAACATTCTTATCATCTACTTAGACAACGACATAAATGTCATTCTTGTCAAATTTGCAGATGACATAAAGCTGAGAGGGATATTTAATACAACAAAAAACAAAGTCAAGATTCAAAAATATCTTAACAGAGCATGGGATTGAATCTCATTAAACTCATGAGGCAAAAATATATTCTTACATTTGAGTCCAGAAATTCAAGATGGAGGAGGAAAAGTTACAAGACGATATAAAACAGATCTGTGAGTTTTATTGCCATGCAGGTTCATTGTAACTTGACAGTGTGATATGGTAATAGGGGAAATAATTGTGAGATTGTGTTATATTTAAGAAAGCATAGATATCAGAAATGAGGAAGTGATATTCCCTTTGTACTCTTCTTTGTTCATACCATAGGTATGTTTATTTTGAGGCACTTCAGATATATTATACACAAATTATTAGCAAGCTGGAGAATATCCAAGGGAAGGGATTCACCATGGTAATGGTCCTTATGTCCGTATGGTTAGCATGGTTGAAGGATGTTTAGCCTCTGAAGATAGAAACTGGTTCATTCTTTGCCTTTGTATTCCTATTGCCAAGCAGAATGGCTAGGACAAAGTAATTATTTAATAAATGCTTGCTGATTGATTGGTTAACATGATGGCTATTTTCTAATACATGAGTAGCTGTCATGGGAGAAAAACAGATTAGATTTATTCTGCTCCAGAGGATAGAATAAAGTGGGAGTTGGGGGTGAGGGAAATTTAGTCTTAATATTGGATGGGAGAGGAAACAAGTCCCTAACTATTAGAACTATGCAAAAATAGAATAAGATGTGTTGGCAAGTTATGGGTCTCTCCTCATTAGAGTTTGTTTTATTTTGTTGTTTTGTTTTGTTTGTTTGTTTGTTTTTTTTTAGCAGAGATTGAATGGCATTTGTCTTTTATGTTACATCGGATTTTTGTTTAGAGAACAGATTGAATTAGTGCTCTATATGGTTCCTTTTACCTCTAAAATTCTGTGATTTTGAAAAATTGTTTCCTGATATTCTGTTACTAGTAAGAAACAAAACCTCTGGGAGCAACAGCTGCTATTCCTTTTTTCTTCTAGTGGTCCCAGAGAGTAACACACCTTAGGCCCTAAACCTTTTGCCTTCCTAGTTGGCCATGAATGAATTGTTTGCCTTGTCCTTTCTTTCATTCCTGGATGTTTTCAAATCTAGAAATGAATAGAAATCTGCTTTTATCCTATTTTGCCCCATCTCCTCTCTCTCTAAAAGTTGGGAAGTCCATGGGTCCTGCTATTAAGGCAGATCCTGTTGGAATAAAAAAAATTAATCTATAATATATAATTATATATTTTTTAATGTTCATTCTATAATATATAATTATATATTTTTAATGTTCATTATAGTTGTTGATTCCATTTTCATTATTGTATATGACATAATTTTGATAGATTGATAAATATGTGAATTAATAATTCAAATGATAATCTATGTTCTGGGTAGGTCACTTTATACTCAATGTATATGTTTTGATCACAGAACTAATAACAAAATGTTCATATTCTCTTCTCATGCTGAATTTCAACTGCCTTTTGTAAACTGACAGCCAAACCCATAACAGATCATTTGAATTTGATTTGATTGTTAAGCCAATGGAATAAGACTGATGAAGAAAGAAGTCAGGAAGGAAAGAGAGGTGGAAATGTAATGAAAATAAATTAAATCAACAAGTTCAGTAAACAAGATGCTATTTCAGGGATCTGTTGGCAAGCTAGAGAAGGTTCTATTTTCTTGTCTCCACAACTTCTCTTGAACTGTGCTTCTCCCTAGAATACTTTTTTGGCTTACTGTGTATAGGCCCTCCCTTCCTCATTCCTTCTCTGTTGGGTCTGTTGGGATGGGTTTGTTGAGTAAACTGAGACAAGTCAAAATCTGTTTGATCTCCACCTGTCCATCTATTGTTCAGGTGATAAAAATGCTGAAAATATATATGCCTGCATAAGGAAAGGTGAATAAAACAGTGTTAATTTTATTTTCAATCAATTAATCAGCAGTTATTAAGAGCCTACTGTGTGCTGAACTCTACACTAGCACCTTCTGTCAGGTGTTTTAAAATGGGAGAATTTGTGTCTTATAAATGGTTTGCTTTCTATAAGGATATATATAAGATATAGGTGTGATTCTTTAGATGCTTGTAAATCTGTTCACCATAAAAGATTTTCACAATTCTGTTTCCCCCCCCACTCCTGTCTTCTTATATTTAAGGTCCTCTTACCCTTTTCTTTGTATTATAACTCTTCAGTGACACTCACTAATGATTAATGACTCACTGGCTCGTGCTGCCTTAGAACATGAAAGTCAGTGAAATACCTTTTCCCTGGGGGACAATTATTTCATGGAACAATATCCCATACCTGGTGTATTAAAATCTCAAAGGTTGCCTGTTAAAGCTGCAGTTGTAATTTGTGAAAAAGTCCAGAATGCCCAGTTTCAAACTGCTGGGATTTTTATGCCACAGTTTCAATTTACTCGAAAGAAATTGTTCTGCTTTTGTTTGCAGGACAGCATTTCCAAGAAATGGCAACAATTACAAACAGTTCAAATCCAGGCTGGACATAAGTTCCTGCTAAATCTGACTATGCCCAAATGGAAGCCATATGCTTTCTCCAAATTTTTTCTTAAAAATTTTGGGTGCAATTTGTCTGATTTATGACATATGAAAAATAAATGCAGAAAGAATCATGTAAAAAAAGCCCAACACTCAATTGATGGCCCTATGGGGACCAGATACAATTAAGAAAAGCATGCAGTGAATTTCTTAGGTCTATAATTACAAGACAATTTAGAAGCCTAAGGTATAATAAGTACTGTTACATGTAAATTGCCAGTTCCTAAAGAACTGGTTTTCTTTCCCCATATTTTGATACCTTCCTTTCCTACAACATATTTAGCACAGTTTTAAAAATTAAGAAAGAAAAAATTTAAACCAAATAATATTAAATGCATAAGTAAATTCACAGAAAGCTCTTAGCTTTGATGCTGGCTAAATGTTTTCTAACTACTTTATGTAAAGCTTAATAGAGAAAAGCAATTACTAAATCAATCTATCAATCAAGTATTTAGTGACAGGCTACTATGAATCCGACAATATATTGAAAGGAATACAGAATAAGTTGAAAGCACAGGCCTTACCACTGAGGTATTTACAAAGTTCTTTTTGTAATGACATAGTTTTAAGTAGGAGAAAGAATTCTGGACTTAGAATCAGGAGATATGTGAATTTTAATTTTGCATCTATTAATAGTTAATAGTGGTATGACCTTAGCCAAGTCATTTAATCTGCTTAAGCCTCAATTTCTTCATAAGGAAATCAGCTACATGGCATAGTGATAATGTTGGACTTGGAGTCAGGAAAACTCAAGTTCAATTTGATCTGGAACACTATACAGCTATGTGACCCTGGACAAATTATTTAATCTCTTCTATTTCCTCAACTGTAAAATTGGCATAATAATAGAAACCTAGCTGATGTGGTTATTGTGAGGGTCAAATAAGATAAATAGCATTCATAAATCTCTTAGTACTGTGATTGACAGACAGTAAGTACTTTAAAAATCTTTAGTCCATTTCGATTCCCCTCAGCTATAAAAGAGAATAGCAGTAGTAGCTATCTGCTTACATAAACCATGCAAGTAAACCCCTTTTCAAACTTTTAAAGTTATAAATGTCAGTTTTAATTAATTTAATTAACATAGTACAATTAATTCCTATAATTTTAAATATAGAATGAAAAACACACATAATAATAAAATGAAAATTAAATGCTAAATAGTCTTTTTTTTTTTTTTTTTTTTTTTTTAATTTAAAAGCCCCTTTCTACTATGTTAGCATTTGAAGCAGATGAGATCACTTCCCTTGGGTAGTTGGGATAGAGGATGGGATCAGAGATGGCTTTATGGAGGAGCTGAGATTTGAAGAAACAAAAATATTTGAAAAAATTGAGATGATGAAATAAATTGTTCCAAGAATATATGGCAACCAAGATAGAGTATAGTTCAGTTTAGTGTGAATGTAGTTTGTATGAAAGCAAGTATCCTCCAAAAAAACTTGTATAATCTTCACCCCCCATTCAGCTTCCATCTATTTTTCAGCCAATAGTTTCTGTCCCTACCAATGGCTCAAAAATAGGAATTTCTATTCTGGCATGCTGTTTGAAATGAATGGGATAGGGATCTGCAGTCCCCATGCTTGTTTAGTTCTGAAGGAAGAGTTAAGGACTACATGGTTTTGTTTGCCCCTTGAAGACAAAATCAGCAGCAGTGTATGGAAGTTTTAGAGATGTGACCTTTGTTTCATATGAAGAAAAACTTTGTAATAGAGCTATATCAAATGAGAAGGGAGGGCAGCTAGGTGCTACAGTAGATAGAGTACCTGGCCTGCTTAAGTTCAGATTTGGCCTCAGATGCTTAGTAGCTGGGAAAGTCATCTCACTCTGTCTCGGTTTCCTCATCTGTAAAATGAGATGGCAAAGGAAATGGGCAACAACTCCAATATCCCTTCCAAGAAAACCCCAAATGGGGACAGAAAAAGTCAGACTTCACTGAAAAAACAACAACAACGACAACAACAACAATAACTAAAAATCAATGAGAAGGGTTGCTCCATAGTTTTCAAGCAAAGGCTATATGATCATATAGTAGACATATTTCCTATTTAGATATAAGCTGCACTAAGTGAACTCTGTTGTCTGTCCTAATTTATTTTCCCATAAAATCCTGATGATAAATCATGTGAGGTTCTACAGTCCTATTAATTTCACACTTCAGGTAGATTTATTTTTAATAAAAAAAAAATGACAACAACAACAACAAAAAAATTATGTACTTGAAAATGAGTCTAATCAATATTTTGTTTCTATGGGAAAATGCATTCCAAGTTCCAAACAGCTATTCAGGCAATCTCCTACAGGATAACCTATTCAAATTTTGGTAATTGTCTGCACTTCTTTTAATTTGTCCTAAAACTTCTAAAGATTTTAGGTAGAATCTACCTCTAGGTCCAATGATTTTTGGATTTGTTAAACAAGTCAGTGTCATGTCTGGGCTAGCTCTCTGGAGGATCTGAGGAACAGCCTTGGTCTTAGTGGAGGAGTGAAATAGGTAGACCTCCAACAGCAGCCCTGCCTAAAAAAACAAAGTACTCAATTGTAATCCTAACTGTTGTAAGATATCTCTTCCCCATAGATTGATGGTGATTTTTTTTTTCAACTACAAAAGGAGTAAAACCTCTTGTTTCGCCTTCAAATATTCATCTCAAGGGGTAGTACTAACTTAAGCTGCTATTGATCCTCCTACACCAAACATGTAGGTGACTGCTATAATCTTTGGCCAGTGACTGGGCCAGTAAGCACCTCTAATGATTGTACGATCTTCACCTGTGTCTATGAACCCTTCCAATGGTACACCATTTACATAGATAATGAGCATAGGTCAATCAGCTGTAACACCTGCAGTCCAGAATATTCCTGGATTCTGTTGTTGGGAGTCAAAAATCTGAGCAAATATCACCAAATTGCCTATTAAGAGCCTGTATCAGTAAACTTGATGCTACTATTTCTTCTGGGTGAAAAGTCACATATTGTCTACTAGTATTAGTGACTGTGATATTATCTATACATTCCGCAGTTTCCCAAATCAGTGTGTGGATATACATTGTTTTGTAACACTCTCAGGAGGTGAAATGGTCAGTCTTTCTGTGCCTGGAGGGAAAGGATCCATAGGCCAGACAAGGACAAATTTTACCTCTCCAGGGCATATCTAGTAGTCCCAGCTGCATACAACTCTATTCTCCCCAGTTGAAATCCCTTCCCCTCAGGTTTTCTCCTCTGATTGATCATATTGGAGTACTGAACTTCTAGAGATTCTCTGGGTATAACGTCAGCTGCCAACATGCCCCAAGTGTTTTTTGCCTGGGGCTCTAGAGCTGAGCCCCCCTTTCCTGTTTCCCTGAGTCAATGTACATTCTGAGGCCCAGTGGAAGTCTCTCTTGCATTTTGGACATGGGGTTTTGGGTCTTGTTCTCCCATCCTGTTTTCTCACTCTGTCTCAATGCCAACACTGAGATTTCAAATGCCCTACTTTACCACATTGAAAGCATTGACAAGTCTCTCTTGAAGTCCTTTACCAAAAGGGACCCTGTCTTCCCATGTTCAGATCTTGAAAAGTCTACATCATGGCCTGGGTATAAAAGGTACCTGTGCCCAATGTGGCACAGAGTCTTATGATCTTCTCCAATGGAGAATCCTTGTATAGTCCTAGTATAATTCTTCTACAAACCTCATTAGCATTTTCTTTAACAAGTTGTCTTATCATAATTTCTGTTGTTACATTTTCACCAATAGTTCATATGACAGCTGTTTGCAAACGTCCCATGAAATCAGCAAAGGGTTCATTTGGATCTTGTGCTATTTTCATAAAGGCTTCCCCTCTATCTTGTCTTCCTGGGAAGGTGCCCCATGCTTTAATAGCAGCAGCAGCAGCAGCAATTTGCTCATATGCTATCAAAGGGTAATTAATCTGTGCTACAGTTCTGCATAAAGACCTACACATGTTAGTTGGTCAAAGGTGACAGATATATTAACTCCAGGTTCCTATTTTGTTGGTATTGTATTCTACAGACTTCACTATATTCAGAAAGCCACAACAAGTTTTGTCCAGTTGTAAACATGTCCTTGCTATATATTTCCAATTATTAGGGGTTAAAATTTCAAAAGCCAAATTCTCTAATATCATCTTACCATAAGACAATGTGCAAGCCTTTTTCAGATCTTTGATAATTTCCAAAATAAATAAAGTGTATTTTCTTTTTTCTTGACCTAAGGATCAAACTCTTCAATCACAGAGTATGCTTCTATTCTCAAATCAGATGTATCCTGTCCTTCCTCTTTAGCTTTAATTAGTTCCTTTTGTAATCTTGTCATAGGGGGTGCACAAAGCTGCTGCATAGGTGATGCTGATGGTGTCACTGCCCTTCCTCCTCCTCCTCCTCCTCCTCCCTCTACCCACAAAGACAAAATTGAGGGGGAAAGGTCAGGAGATAGGGAATGAATGCCCTAAAGGTACCTACTGGGGTATAACTGACCTATGAAAGTCTTTAAACTTATCCACATGATACTTAAGATCCAACTCTCTATGCCTTTCAGCTTCTTTATCAATACCATCCCCCTCCTCCTCTTTCTCCTCACACTTCCTTGTCTGGCTGTTCTCCTTAGAACTTTTCCTTTTTTTTAGAACTTGTGTGATTCTTTAAAGCCCATTGTATTATATTGTACATAAGGAATGTTTCTTTAGGAATTGAATCAGTATCCTTAGCTTCATAATATTTAATTAGTTGCTCTCCCACTAGTCCCCACATATCTGGTTCTAATTTTTCTTCCTTAGATAGCCAAGGAGACATACATTCTAACATATTTAAGAATCCAGGGGCAGCTAGGTGGCCCAGTGGATAGAGCACCAGCCCTGAATTCAGGAGGACCTGAGTTCAAATATGGTCTCAGACACTTAACACTTCCTAGCTGTGTGATCCTAGGCAAGTCACTTAACCCCAGCCTCAGGAAAAAAAAAAAAAAAAAAAAAAAAAAAAAAGAATCCAGTGATCTGCTTCTAAGTTAACAACAAATCTTGCTTCTATATTAACTTAACTATACATTCTGCATACTTCCCTTGGGGTGGAGGAGGCTCTTTTCTTAGTATTTGCCCCATTTGAGCTAAAAAAAAGAAAGTGACTAATTTAGCCCTTACCAAAGTTTCCTGCTTATCTGTTTTTATACTTACCTATTTCTGGGTCACAGGGACTTCTCCACTGAGCTTTACTATCCCATCAGTCAATCTGCTTTGTACCCTGTTTTGCAAGGCCCTGCATTTCTAGGGCCCTCTATTTGGCCACCAAAATGTAATGTCTTGGCTAGCTCTCTGCAGAATCTCAGGACCAGCCTTGGTCTTAGTGGAAGAATGAAGTAGGCAAAAGAGCCATCAGGAGGATGCTCAAAGATGGAGTGTGGTATCTGAAGTTTGGAGCCTGAAGTCTTCTCTGTATCTGTGGCTGAGAGCTGTGTCTGAGAGAGCCTTATGTATCTGAGACTCCCTTAAATACCTCACTATGATTATATCTCTACAGCACACTGAGCACACACAACCATTACATCACCATAAGTATCATACTGTCCTAGATTCAAGTATACCTCTTCAGAGTTCTGGCCCTCTACAAATAAGTCTTCTCCTTTCTATATTATTTGGTATATAGCTAAGTCCTGATTAGTACACATAATGAATCCCATAAAGTGCTGTATTTGATTTTTCATTATTCAAAGTTCTAATTATATGTAAAACATGGTATTTGTTCCAGCCCAATGGAACTATGCAATGAAAAGTCAAATAATTAGACTGCTTTACAGGATTCATTTTTCATATTTTGCATCTTCTTATACTTGTGTTCCTAAATTAAAGTTTCAATATTTCTAATTTATCTGCACACAGAATGCGACCCCTTTCTGTATTCACTTCTGTTCCCTAGTTTTTCTCTTTCCCCCCCAAAAAACCTCATAATATTCAACTTCTAGTGCTATAGATATTTTTCAGCTTTATCATATCATCATTATTAGTTATGAGGTATAACGACTGTAAGTGTCAAGAAAACAGGGCTGTTATTATTATTTGTTGTTGTGTCACTTTAGTCATATATCAATCTTCACCTTTTGGGGGATTTTCTTTTTTTCTTTTATTTTTTTAATAGTTTTTATTTACCAGATATATGTATGGATAAATTTTACAAGATTGACAATTGCCAAACCTTTTGTTCTAATTTTTCCCTCCTCCCCCCCCCTTCAGATGACAGGTTGACCAATACATGTTAAATATGATAGAGTATAAATTAAATACAATATATGTATACATGACCAAACAATTGTTTTGCTGTACAAAAAGAATCAGACTTTGAAATAGTGTACAATTAACCTGTGAAGGAAATCCAAAATGCAGGCGGACAAAATAAGAGGGATTGGGAATTCTATGTAGTGGTTCACAGTCATCTCCCAGAGTTCTTTCACTGGGTGTAGCTGGTTCGGTTCATTACTGCTCTATCGGAACTGATTTGGTTCATCTCATTGTTGAAAATGACCACATCCATCAGAATTGATCATCATACAGTATTGTTGTTGAAGTATACAATGATTTCCTGGTCCTGCTCATTTCACTCAGCATCAGTTCATGTAAGTCTCTCCAGGCCTTTCTGAAATCATCCTGTTGGTCATTTCTTACAGAACAATAACATTCTATAACATTCATATACCACATTTTATTCAGCCATTCTCCAATTGATGGGCATCCACATAGTTTCCAGTTTCTGGCCAACACAAAGAGGGCTGCCAAAAACATTCTTGCACATATAGGTTCCTTTCCCTTCTTTAAGATCTCTTTGAGATACAAACCCACTAGTAACACTGCTGGGTCAAAAGGTATGCACAGTTTGATTATTTTTTGAACATAGTTCCAAATTGCTCTCCAGAATGGCTGGATGTATTCACACTTCCACCAACAATGTATCAGTGTCCCTGTTTTCTTGGAGGATTTTCTTGGCCATATTCTTTTCCAACACATTTTACAGATGAGCAAACTGAGGCAGCCAGGATGAAGTGATTTGTCCAGAGTCACAAGCTAGTTAAGTGTCTGAAACCAGATTTGAACTGAAGTCCTCTACAACCAGTGGCTCTGTTCACTGAGACTCTATTCCAAAGGCAGTGGTCATATCTTATTTAAATTTGATATTTCTTTAAGTATTCAGAGGTATACTACATACAATAGATGTTTAATAAATCATTGTTATTGCTGTCATGTGTCAACCAGCATTGTAAACAGAATTTTACCATGTTTTGTATATCAAGATATTAAGGGGGCAGCTAGGTGGTGTAGTGAATAAAGCACCAGTCCTGAAGTCAGGGGTACCTGAGTTTAAATCTGGCCTCAGACATGTAACACTTTCTGGGCAAGTCACTTAACCCCAATTGCCTCATCAGTAAAAACAAAAACAAAACAAAGCAAAACAAACAAACAAACAAACAAACAAACAAACAAAAACAAACAAAAACAAACAAACAAACAACAACAAAAAAAAAAAACAACATGAAAGGTTATGGTTCAGTTTCTGTTTTCTTTTTCTGATAGTTCTTGGCCTTTCTTGGCCTTTAGGACCTCAGGAGTATGTTGGACCAGAATTATCAGGGAACAGTTATGGTAACTTCTCATCCTCTTTCCTGAATCATCATTGCCTTTTGGTTCAATGAAGATTAAAGGATTTTAAGTGTATAAATAGGCTTTTTGGCATGAAATTCAATGCTTTCTTTTTCTTGCCATGCAGATAAATGAGATCTTCTACAACTAAACTGAGTAATTAATATTTTGTAACCATTAAAGAGTATAGCGTTCCCTGAAAATAGATATTTCTATTTTCTCCTGTATCACTTAATTTTTGAATTTATTTATTTTGAATTTCTTTTTTTATTAACGGTTTTTATTTTCAAAACATATGAAGAGAGTTTTCAACATTCATCCTTGCAAAAACTTGAATTTTCCAAAATTTTCCCTCTCTTCCCTCTACTCTCTCCCCAGACAGCAAATAATCCAATGTAAATTAAGCATGTGCAATTCTATACATATTAACACAGTTATCATGCTGTCAGAGAAAAATCAAATCAAAAAGCAAAAAAAATGAGAAAAAATGCAAGCAAATAACAATAAAAAAGAGAAAATACTATATTGTGAGCTATACTCAGTCCTCACAGTCCTCTCTTTGGGTACAAATAGCTCTCTTCATCACAAGTCCACTGGAACTGACCTAGTTATCTTATAGTTGAAAAAAGCCACATCCATCAGAATTGAACATCCTATAATCTTGCCATTATTGTGTACAATGATCTCCTGGTTGTACTCACTTCTTTTAGAATCAGTTCATGTAACTCTCTCCAGCCTTTCTGAAATCATCCTGCTGATCGTTTCTTATAAAATAATATTCCATAACATTCATATAGCATAACTTATTCAACCATTCTCCAACTCATAGATATCTACTCAGTTTCCAGTTTCTTGCCACAAGAAGGGCTGCTACAAACATTTTTGCACATGTGGGTCCTTTTTCCTTTTGTATGATCTCTTTGTCATATAGGTCCAATAGAGATACTGCTGGATCAAAGGGTAGGCACAGTTTGATAGCACTTTGATCACAGTTCTAAATTGCTCTCTAAAATGATTGGATCAGAATTCTACCAACAATGTATTAGTGTCCCAGTTTTCTTACATCCCTTCCAACATACTTCATTATCTTTTCTTATTTCATTATCTTAGCCAGTCTAAAAGATGTATAGTGGTACCTCATAGTTGTCTTAATTTGCATTTCTCTGATCAATAGTCCCACATCACTTATAAAAAAAGTCCTGAGACTAATTTTTTGAGTTTCCCTATTTATGGTGCTTGACAAGAAGTTTACTTACTTTTACAAGTCCTTGAAAGTAGCACTAGTACTAAAGGAGAAAGTAAAAACTTAGAAGAGTGGGTGGATCAGACCAATTATTCACAGAAGTTGTTTGTCCTTCATTTTCAAAGAGGACCAATGAGGGTACTGTCTCTAGTAAACTGGATTTAAGAAAGGTAAAGGTCTTTGCAGAAAGCAAGGCAGTTCTAAGAAGACTGAGCAATTGATAATTGTAGATAATAGATCTTAATTCTCTTGGACTTTCCCCCTTTATATTACTTTTCATCCATCTGTCTGGCTACCTATCAGTTTATCTAACACACACATATATTTTTTTATATATACCCATATATACATTTACATAGATACACACATAAATGTACATATATGTGCATATGTGTATCTCTTTCTCTTTACTTCTTTCTGAAAGAAAGGATGACACAAACTGGGAAGGGGAAGGGATTACAGATAATATTACTTCATGCTTATAAGTAGATATTCAGGTCAGAGTCAAAATGGAAGAATAATTCCCTACAGTGAGGTCCTCCAAATATTCCTGTTTGCTGATAAAAGTATACTATTTATGTCAAATTCTAGATCACTGGAGAGTCTCCTAAATGTGATCCATAATATTAATATTATTTTAGTCTAATTATCTCCACAAGAAATCAGGAATAATTTATGAAATGCTTACTCTATGCTAAACTCTAGGGATATATAAGACAAAAAAGGTCTGTGCCCTCAAGAAGCATACTTTATAACGAAAGAGACGTTACATAAGTAGGTGTTCCCTCCAAATATATATATATATATATATATAGAGAGAGAGAGAGAGATGCACATATATGTATATTTGTGTATATACGTGTATATATGGGTATATACACATATGTATGTGTGTAGATAAATAGATTTATAGGTAGCCAGATAGATGGATGAAAAGTAATTTGAAGGGGGAAAGTCCAAGAGGATTAAGATCTATTATGTACATTATGCAATTGTTTGGATATCCTGTGAGCTCAGCCCAACAGAATATATAATATAAAATTGGACATTTAATAAAAATGGATATTGAAGTAGGCTAAAAAATAAATTTGAGGAAGTGAGGGGGCTGAATAGCAGTTAGGAAATTGTGTAATGCTTTTGATGACTAAAGGTTCTCTCTCAATTGAAAACAAATCTTTTTAATACCAATATTATTCTGACAATGCTTTGCGTCTGTGACTTGTGGAATATCATAATCTATGAAAAATAAAAGTTGTAGGCTACCTAATGGAGAAACATTGGAGGTCTAAATGTTGTTGCTCAAGCTGTGTTGATTCTCTGTGATCCCATTTAGGATTTTCTTGGCAGAGATATTGAAGTTGTCTGCCATTTCTTTCTGCAGCTCATTTTACAATTGAGGAAATTGAGTCAAACAGGGTTATGTGACTTGCCCAGAGTCCCATAGATAGTAAGTATGTAAAACCATATTTGAACTCAGGAAGATGAGTCTTCTTAACAACAAGCCCAGCACTTTACTGCAGCACCTATATAACAGTGGGTCTCAAAAAGATGCAACAAATGACCTGGGAAGAACTACCTATAAGCAGCATGATAGATATCATCAAAAAAGTTGTTTTAGGATTAATACCCTAACCCATTCCATCATGCATAGAAGGTTAGTTTTCCCTTAAAAGATATTGAGACATGATTTTAGACAAGGTTGACTCAGGGAATTAAGGGATTGTTGATGTAACTTCCTTGTTGTCTTTAGTACAAAAGCAGCAACAAGGAAAAGCAGGAAAAGCATCTTGAAGGAAACTTCAATCATTTGAATCAACTTGAGGTGTCCTTAATGCATATCCCTATTTGTTATTCTTCCATTGTTGTGGCTAAGTAAATCTCTTTTTGTTATGACCTATAAGTGTCCATCTTGTTTTAGTATCAGACCTAAACTACTAGGGGACTGGTCTATGTCAGACTAGAATAGAATTATATAAAAGTCAAATAGGGGTAGGACAGTCAAGTATATAAATAGTGAAAGATAACAGCTCCACAGCCTATATATTTCACTGGTTTTGACCTAAATTCAAGAAGCAGTTCTAGAAGCAATATGCTAATATGATGGGTAGACCCCCTGTTAAAAATTTATAGGAGTATATGAACTACAGTGCCATTTCTAAGTTGGGGCTAATGAGACTTTCCTGCCCCATCTCCAACATTTATCAACTAATGTTCTCTAAATAAATAGTTATGTAGTAAATATAATCCCCACATTACTAAAATCTAAAAACAAAATTCAACACATGATTGATGTATATTCCAATGAGATTTACTGAAGTATTTGAGTTACTGCAAAGATAAATTATAGCTCTCTGGATCTGAGATTGATAGTGCATGCTGGGAGTGGGAAAGCTTCCAATGACCCACTTGAGTATTTTACATGAAGAGCATACATTTTCAGTCCAATAGATTTTTCTATATACCAAGCTTTTTCCATGATGATACAAGTACCAAAAATCTTGTGATCTTCACACAATGACTTTAGCAACCATATGATATGAATTAGGAGTACTTCTGCTAATTAATCTAATTAATTAGCTCTACTAATGACTTAAGTTCTTATCAGTGAGCCATTCCCCACTCCTATCTCAACAAGTGTTCTTAAAATTCTAAGAACCATAATTGATCAAGTGTCTTGTCCCTGAATTTGTGTAAATGTGAATTTTTATTTTGGAAGAATAAATAGCTTACAAAAGAAACTGGTAAACCTATGCAACAAAATCTTTGCAAACTAGGATAGAACCTACAGAAACACATATCTTAATGAGATGACAAGAAATATTAGAACAATATAGAAGAAAATATAAGATTTTAAATATCAAAATAAACGATATTGTGATACAAGTCAAGAAGAAGGAATTTAAGAATCAATAGATTTAAGGAAGCTAGGTGCAGTGGAAAGAATACCATCCCTAAAGTTAGGAGAACCAGAGTTCAAATCTGGTATCAAACACTTACTAGGTATGCGATTTGGTACAAATCACATAACAAGAAGAGAAAAGAAGAGAAATAGTGTATATTCTAAAGTTCAATTTATTATAAAAATCCTGAATACTATTGTTCATAGAAATCATCAAGGAAAATGAACTATATCTATAGTACTAGAAAAAAAAAGTAGGAACAAAATCCATTTATCACATTTTAAAGGAACTTTCCAAAAGGAAAAGTTCCCAGAAAATTACAGACAAAATCCAGAACTTCCACATGAAAGATAAAAATACTTCAAGAATCCAAAAAGGAGTTAAAATCCCAATTAAAGTCACATAAGTCACAGTTGTTATATGAAATAAAAGGACATCTTGGAATAAAATAAATAAAAATAAAATAAAGAATAAAGTTTTCCAAAAGGAAAAACATATAGGCTTGCAAGCAAGAATAACATATCCTAAGAAGCTGAATATAAACGTTGAGAGGGAAATGAACTTTTAAAGCAATAAAGGCATTTCTGCTAAAAGCCCAAACCTGATATGAACTCTGAAGTACAAACACAAGAGTCTAGAAAAACCTGGAAGGTAAATTTATTTGAACAATAGGGAAAAGGCCATATGATGGAACAGATCAAATTTCCCTTCAAAACCTTTATGTTTTTAAAAGGTCTTGAGGGAGTTAAGTGGGAGGTCCTTCTCTGAAGGGCTTAGAATGATTTGAATGAAACTTTTTTTCTTTTTTTTTTTCATTTTTTACATCTTGCTTCATTTCTCTTAGGTTTGCCATTTGTTCAAGACATCCAGCAGTCTTATATAAAGGTACCAATAACTTGGGAGAAAAAAAATCTAAGATGTATTGTTTTACATAATTATCTTAATGATACTATAAAGCTGATGATTTCTAATGATTATCCTAAAATAATCTACTCAGCTTAAATGTTTATGACTGACCAGGAAATAATTTTGAAAGGAGCTACTATTTTCTTAAAACGGGAGGACAAATCTTTTTGCTGATATTAAAAGTAAAATTTAAAAAATCATTGTTGCATTTTTGATAAGTGAATGTATGAAGATACAAGTACCTATCCTTCAAAGAATACTATTAATTATTGACCAAAAAAAAGGAGTCAGAATAAGCAATACTTAATATAAATATTTCTTTTGATTAGGAAAAGAGTCTCCAAATATAAGGGTTTGACTTGCATTTTCAAAGACAATAAATAATAACAAAAACCACAATAATAACAAAGCTGATTTAATCCATCACTTAATATAAAAAAAAAAAAAAAAAAAAAAAAAAAAAGTAGTTCATACACCTAAAAGAGTCCCATCTATAAAAAAAATGTAATTTGTTTCCAGATGATACATCAGGGAACATATTATCCTTACAAATGTTTTTGTTTTATAATAACTATTTTTTGTAAATGACTAAAAACTACATGCTTAAGCAATAGCAATCAATTAGGACATGACTAAACAAATTATGTTATATAAATGTAATCAATTCATTGTGAATGAGAAAATCCTCATAAAGTTATCTTTTTTTTTCCCCTGAGGCAATTGGGGTTAAGTGACTTGCCCAGGGTCACACAGCTAGGAATTGTACACCACCTAGCTGCCCCTAAAGTTATTATTTTAACAATTTCACAAGTAGTGGGTATATTCACAGAAAGGGAGAGTAAATAAACTACATTTAAGATTAAACATTCTTGAATTTCACATTCAGTCAATCAACAATCAATCAACAAGCATTTATTAAGTACTTATTTATGTGGCAGTCATTGTACTAAGTTCTAGTAATATAAGGAAAGGCAAAATCAATTCTTTGCTCTCAAGGAGCTGTTGTTCTGTCAACTTTTAAACCACTGCAGACAAGAGGTATACAGAGCATTTGGAAAGAAATTTTAGAAAGAAGACATTAGTATCTAGGAAGACCAGGAAAAAGCCTATTACAAAAGCATATTTAAAAAAAAAAAAAAAAAAGGCCTACCTACTAAGAAGGTCAGGGAAAATAAGACAGATGAGGAAGGAAAAATATTCCAGATAATGCATTGGTTTTGTAAAATGATCTTTTTTTTATACAAAAAAGATCAATTCTCAGCTTAAATATATGTTGAATCAACTGGTCTATTGTCTTTTCTATTGGGCTAATCAAACTGTGATCAAGCAGATCTACTCTTTGGCAGTTTTATATAATTATTCAGCATCTGATTGTTATAACAGCTGCAAAGCCTAATCAATCTCCAAATGGTCAATTTGTTGGCAATAAATATACTTTAAAACTCATTTATTTTAAATTCCATAGGTGGAAAACTGCAAATGAGCCATTGCTAAGTAACACTATTCAAAAAAATAATAATAATAACATGTAGAATGTGCAGAGAGGCAGATTACTCTAAGGGAAAATCTAAGGGAAAAGTTAACAAAAGGTAGTTGAGGAAAGTAAGGTAACAAAAACATTACCTGTTCTAATCCACTGTCAGGGTGCCACAGGGACCATATTTAGTTTTTAGTTTCTCAACTGCCTCAATATAACTTCTCAGCTTTCTCTATATTTAAGAGCTATTTCATTTCACAGTAGAATCATTAATTTAAAATCAAGAGAATATATATAGATGACCGAGCACCCAAATACATAGTTATATAAGTATGTATATGAGGCTATTGAAAAATATTTTTTGCTAAATATCAAGTACATTTGTAGAAATTATCTTGTTAAATTATTTGAAAAAAATGTTCTTAAATAGAATTTGATTAAAATAAGCACTTTCTATTTACATATACAGTTCCATCTTTCTTTTTTTTTATATTTTTATGTTTATAAAATTTACTTAAAGATTTAGATTTAAAATATATATCTAGGAAGCATTTTATTATTTTGTTTTTTAGTTGAATTTTACGGAAGTATTTTTAAAATATAGAAAAGAAAAAAAAATTCCATTTTGGAAGAAAAATATCTTCTTTCTCAAAGGATATGAACAGACAATTCTCAGAGGAAGAAATTGAAACTATATCCACTCACATGAAAGAGTGTTCCAAATCACTACTGATCAGAGAAATGCAAATTAAGACCACTCTGAGATACCACTACACACCTGTCAGATTGGCTAAGATGACAGGAACAAATAATGATAAATGTTGGAGGGGATGTGGGGAAATTGGGACACTAATACATTGCTGGTGGAGTTGCGAAAGAATCCAGCCATTCTGGAGAGCAATCTGGAATTATGCCCAAAAAGTTATCAAACTGTGCATACCCTTTGACCCAGCAGTGCTACTACTGGGATTATATCCCAAAGAAATACTAAAGAGCGGAAAGAGACATATATGTGCCAAAATGTTTGTGGCAGCTCTTTTTGTTGTAGCTAGAAACTGGAAGATGAATGGATGTCCATCAGTTGGAGAATGGTTGGGTAAATTGTGGTATATGAAGGTTATGGAATATTATTGCTCTGTAAGAAATGACCAGCAGGAGGAATACAGAGAGGCCTGGAGAGACTTAAATCAACTGATGCTGAGTGAAATGAGCAGAACCAGAAGATCACTGTACACTTCAACAACAATACTGTATGAGAATGTATTCTGATGGAAGTGGAAATCTTCAACATAAAGAAGATCCAACTCACTTCCAGTTGATCAATGATGGACAGAGGTAGCTACACCCAGAGAAGAAACACTGGGAAGTGAATGTAAATTGTTAGCACTAATATCTGTCTGCCCAGGTTGCATGTACCTTAGGATTCTAATGTTTTATTGCGCAACAAGAAAATGATATTCACACACATGTATTGTACCTAGACTATATTGTAACACATATAAAATGTATGGGATTGCCTGTCATCGGGGGGAGGGAATAGAGGGAGGGGGGGTAATTTGGAAAAATAAATACAAGGGATAATATTATAAAAAAAATATATATATATAATAAAAAAAATTAAAAAAAAAAAAAAGAAAAATATCTTCTTTCTTTCAAGGAGCTACAGTTTATTGATGTGTTTATCACCTCCACAGCTGTATATTATCTGTCTAGGTCATATATTATGTCATATAATATATATATTATGTCATATAATATATAATATAGACATACAATATATGTCTATATTATCTGTCTAGGTCATATTTTCATCCTGTCCTCCATGTAATTTAATAAATACTTCATAAAGAATTTACCCAATTTTCTGGCAATCTTTGTCTAGTTCTCTTAATAGTGGATTCCAGTTCAATGTCAATATTTGACATTGGTCACCAGATAAATATCTCTTACATCACCAGCAGAAGGAAGCACCTGTATCTTAGAGATAGAGAATAATGCAATATATTTTTTTAAAAACACACACAATTATGAAGATGAATAGTTAGAAACAATTGAAAGATGGAAGTAACCCTGTATATTCTTTATTTCATTGCCTTTTATACTGTAAAATGTATATTATAAATGTTCATTTTAATCACCATATTGTCCATATATTTACTTAATACATTTATTTAAATTGACAAGATACTTTCAGAAGTATATTTCAGATTCAGTGATAAATTCCCTACTGTACCTACATATAGATGTTCACACAATTAGGAATTGGTACCAACTTCTTGCCCTTGCTATACAACAAGGCGACCACTTTGTCTAATTATACAGATTGTGGATGATGTCCATTGTACTACTTTTTACCCATGAATCATCATTTACTATACATTGTATCTACTTAAACCCACCAAACATCCCTCCATTTTACTTTTTCACACATGAAGTTCTATTCTCTAGAAAATTTAGTGGTGAATGATTTGCACACAAGTAGAATCACTCAAATGTTATTAGTGTTTCATTTATAAAGAATGATTTCACTTAGCTGGATTTCATGCCAAATTCTTTGAAGCCTTATTTTTCTTTCCTAGTAATTTTGCTGGTTTATTAAGTCACAGTGTTTTTTAACCATTTTTCATCTTTCTCTTTCCATTGTTCTTCACACCTTCCCATTTGCCACTTTTTCTGATCAGTGAAAATCTGGCCCAAACTATCATTTCATAAGTTACTAAAGCCATACTCAGTTCACTCCAGTCTCCACTCCTCATTCTCTAGATTTTTCCCACTTTATTATCACCAAACTTCTTACTCTGTGGATGATTCTATTCCTTGGCCCTCCATTCTTATCACTAGGTATCTAATCTGGATTACCATTTCAAAAAGGGCCTTTGATATACTCACTTCAATCCAGGCTCCAATCCTTACTTTTCAGGCTTTTCTACTACCTCTCTAGAAGCCTTGCTTTTAGACAGTTACTATTCTGACTTTTTTACCGTACCCCCAAATTCCCAGTTCTGTTTTATGTATTGTCTTTCCCCATTAGATTGCAAGCTCTTTGAAAATATGCACTCTATTTTTTTGCTTATATTTCTATCTTCAGAATTTATCCCAGTCCCTGGCACATAGCAGATTTGCAGTAAATACTTTATTTACCTATGTCTCCTCCTGCTTGAGTATGTCTGACAAATGGACTTATATTCTAAACAGGTGCTAAACTTTCCTGTCATGTCTTTGATGCCTGGAAGGAAATTGTTTGATAGCTAAGAAAATTTCTGATCATATTTTTGCCTCTTCTTTGTGGTAGTTTCATACTGGTCAAAATTTTATTAAAAAATATTTAAAAAATTGGATTATTATAAAATTATTTTATCCATTTCCAATTCTGTAGAATCAACAATTGCTTTAATTCAATTAGATTGGAGTCATTTTAATTTTATATATATATATTCTTTTATTCTTCTAATTTAATGTCATTTTCTCTAAGGAGTTTGACAGAAAGTTCAATCTGTAGAGACTCATTCCAGTAGTTATTTTCTGAAGAAAAAAAAAAAGTGTGATTTTTATTTGCTGCATATCATGTCCAATACTTTCTAACTCTCTTCTAAAAGAAAATAATCATTATCTGTGCTTGCTCCTGTATTTTGTAACATTTTTTATTAATGATGTGGATAAGGGTATCAATTGTGTCCTTATCAAATTTGTCTATGATATAAAGCTGGGGAGAATAACTAACACAATAAATGAAAGTATTCAAATTATGCCCATAGGCTGGAATAGTGGAAATATAAAAAGAACAAGATAAAAATTAATAGGAATATACAGAAAGACTTCCGGGTGGGTTAAAAAATAGAGGTAGCTATATATTAAGTAACTTGTTTGAAAAAGACCTGAGGGTCTTAGAGAAATGCAAATTCAATATGAGTGAGCAGCAGTGTCACATGGCTGGAAAAGCAGGAATAAAATCAATCTTATTATCTTAATGCTGTCCTTATCTGCTCATGTTTTCACCTCTAAACGAAAATAGTAAAAGCCTTGGTGTTTTGGGAAGTGGTGGTGGAGAGATAGGAAATGTTTTGGGACAAACATTATCAAGCTAGAGAGTGGCCAGATGAGAGTAAAAAAGAATGCTGAATTCCTTGAATTCATGCTATATCAGGATTGAAAATGGTTAAAGGAACTATGGATATTCACTCTAGGGGAAAAAAAGTCATTACTGGGGATTGGGAAATAGACTAGGATAGCCAAATCCAAATTTCTTATGTGGAAGAGAGATTAGATTTATTCTATTTAACCCTAGAAAGCAGAACTATGAGCAATAAATGGAATTTGCAATGGGACAAATTAAGTTTGATGTCAGTAAAAACTCCTTCAAAACTAGAGCACTTCAAAAGAGTTACCTTGAGTGATAGTTACTCTTCTCATATTGCAATGCTTGATATAAGAGTTGTTTGACAGCCTTTAGGTCAGTTAAGTTGTTGAGGATATTTTTATTCAAGTATGAACTGGCTTCTGAAATCCATTCTAAACCTGAGATTCTGTGACCCCACATTTTGTAGATATGAAGCTTCTCTTGATGAAGGAAGAAAGAACTCTTGATGACCAGAGATCTTAGCTTTAATCTCAATTCTATTAGCTTGGATGTATCACCTTAACTCTATTTTCTTATAAGGAAGTTTATTTTGATGGTCTCCATGGTTTCTTCCACGACTAACATTCTATGCATATTCAAAATAACCTGAAGATAATGTCATGACGTCATTGTTTGACCAAAATGGGAGAGTCCTGAACTTAATTTACAGTTGTTGAACAAAATTCCTGTTCTCCCTTCTTAGTGGAAAAAAAAAAAAATTATAGATGCTCTCACAAGAGTAAATCTAGTCTGTACAAACTAAAAAAGTCCTAAACTTAATTTATATTTAGTGAATACTCTTTGTAGAATAAAAGGAAAAACTACTAATATCATTAAAAGGAGGAAATTTAATCTATTGAGGAGTCAGTTTTGTTAGGAGAAAAGATCTTTCTTGAGAAACATTTAAAGTGAACTAGTAGGGCTCTGAATTCACTCTGGGCAGTCTGGAGAAATCATGTGATTAACAAGTTGAAAGTCTAAGCAGTGCATCATGGTGATTGCTTGCTGATGCAGCAGAGTTATTTTTAAGTGATATTTAATGGTTTGGGGTAGTCTATGGAAATAAAAATATAAAGAGAATTCCTCTTTTGATGACTAGTGAGGTTGCACTATCACAGAAGCATCATAAGATAACCTATACTTTTCAGATTTTAAACTTGTAGCTGTATGCCAGATATACTTTAAAACCCAGTTTATTAAGTCAATTTTTACACTGCCTGATTTTGTCTTTACTTTTTATTCAATTGAGTTGAAAAAGACCAGATTCATATTCAGAACTGTTAAGATGATAGCAATTAATAGAAAATTCTACCCAATCTTGATGCTAAGAATCATGGGAATTTATCTCAGCTAGCTAAATATTACTATGAGATGCTTTAAAAACAAAAAAACAAAAACAAAAAAAAAAAAAAACCTTACCTTAGCCCAGCAAAAGCAGAGTTATACTTAATTTTTAACACTCCCAAACATGTCCTCGGATAAAGATGCATAGAACCCAAGTATCTAATTGAAATATGGGTTCTTAACTGCTTGTGCCCCATTTATTGGCATGACTTACAAGTTTTATTCTCCTAAAACACACAGGAGAAAGTCTATCTCCTATACCTGAAAGGGAAAAAAAAAGAAGTAACATATTTTAAGATATTAATATGTTATCTTATTTTTATAATGAAGTGATGGCAATAAGTGAATAACAGGAAAATTTATTTTAGTGTATTTAGCAATTAGAATTTTAAAGTGGCCACAGAATATTTGTAACTATTTTGATCAAATATGCAGAATGATTTGAGAATGACATAATATTAAAGAAAATCAAAATTGGTTCCTTAATTGCCCAGATAACCCATATATATATACTATACATTTTTATCTTGAAAGGAATTCCTCCTTCTGTCAAATTGAAAATAATCATACTAAAATTAAAAGACTTTTAAGATTTAAAAATTGCTCCTATTCTGTCTCTTTTCTTCCTCTATGGTACACATGCAATATATAATCTGCTGCTGGACACTTAAAATTTTTCACAATATGGTGCCAAACCACCTCTCTAAACTTCATTATACACTGATTCCCTTCGTATCTCTATAATCCAGAAAAACTGGTCTTCTTACTGCTCCCACACATGGCATTTCATCTATATCTCCGTTCTTTTTTTTTTTCCTGAGGCAACTGGGGACAACTTAAGGGGTTAAGTGATCCTGACTTGCCCAAGGTCACAAAGCTAGAAAGTGTTAAGTATCTGAAACTGAATTTGAACTCAGGTCTTCCCGGATTTCAGGGCTGGTGTTCTATCCTGTGCACCACTTAGCCACCCCCAACTCTGTTCTTTTACAAAGGCTGTCTCCCATTTTGGAATATGCTCTTTTTTTAACCCCATTTTTTGGAAAATGTAAGGCAGTTCAAATGCCATTTCTTATGCTTCTTTTTCCTCATCTATTACTTCCTGACATTTTCTAATATTTAGTTACATGTACTTATATGTGCACATGTTATCTCACTTGATAAAATATAAATTCAGGACAGATACAGTTTATTTTTTGTCTTTGTATGCTCAGTAACTAACACAATTCTTGGAATATAACTGCTTAATAAATACTCTCTGATTGGGAAAAAAATCACACAGGAGAAATATTCATCCTCCACTCATTTCTTGATTCATTACTTGACTCTTCTCATTTCAAGACAAACAATTCTCAGCTATTGATTATAGACAACTGCATCAACAATGCAGTTGATAGAGTCTCCTGGTTTTATTTTCAGTATTTAAGAGAATGAATCCCAATTCTGTCATCTTCTAACTTTATGACCCCAAGCAAGTTTCTCCATCTGCAACTGGGATAATAATATTTTTTGATCTTCTTTGTAAGCAAAATGCTTTAGAAATTTTAAAGTGTAAAATCAATGAGAGGCATTAATATCTGTGTAATAAAGATAATACTTGTGTTACCTGTCTCATTGGTGTATTATTAAAAAACTGCTTGGTAAATTATAAAGCATCAAATAATTATGAATGTTATTTTCGTCTTCTAGCAGGCTGCTGTATCTTTGCAAAGTACTTAGGAAAGTATCAGAATAAGGCTGGTACAGAACAGAGGCTCAAATATGATCTGAACAGGATGAAAGAATGAACAAATGAATGAATAAAAAAAAATTTGAAGCATTTATTTTGGGCAAATATTTCTCAGAGAATACTAGGAAAAACTCACTCTAGCCTCCAAGTCCCTCCAATCATGATATTTCTAGCTAAAACAACCACAATATAAAATACAACAAAAACTCCATATAATTACAATGGAAGCCTAACATAGACACAGATATTTGAATTTCCACAATATATCATTTTATCTTAATAGAAGAGAGGCAGAGAGGCAAAGTAGACAGAGCAGTGGCTTGGAGGCCTAATATACTTGAGTTCAAATTCTTTCATTTATATTGATTGTGAGACTGTGTCTGAATCAATTAATTTTCAATGCTAAATCAACATGCCGACTTGCAGAAGTGTTTTTATACATTGGTAGAGAGCTTTTTCCTCATCTGGGCATTCCCTATTCCAGAAAAATTACAGATCTGGTCCCTATTCTTATAATGGGAGATCATATTATTGACTAATCCTATACATACACATAAATTTAGGGTAGCTGTTCCTGATAGGTAGTTAGCACAGTGAATAGAGATCTGGTCATTAAGTTGGGAAAACCTGAGTTCAAATGGAGACTCAGATGCTTATTAGTTCTATGACCCTGTATAAGTCATATAAACCTGGTTTCCTTAACCTATAAAATGTGGATAATAAATAGCAACTGTCTCCCAGGGTGGATATGAGGACCAGATAAGACAATATTTGTAAAGTGTTTAAAGTAGCGCCTGGTATATAGTAGGTATTTAATAAGTGCTTGTTTCTTTTCTTTCTTCCTTTTTTGCTTTCTTCATTGTTTGTGGATTTAATCAGTGGCAGATAAAATTCATTTGGTTATATGGATAATATATTCTAACACTTGAGAATATTTTCCAGCTTCTCTCATTAGTTTAGATTAGTCATGGGATAGTGTCTCTGTCAGTTTTCTAGGAAACATATTTCATGGTCTAATCAAACTCACCATTAACAATCTTCCCCTGGTCAGAAAGAGAGCTAATATAGTGTGATGAGAGAATGGTGGCTGGTGGCTAAACATAATTCCACAAGTCCACACATGTGGATTCTATTTTCAGTCCTTTGATTGATTGACTTTTGACTATGGGCAAGTCATTTTATCTTGCCATAACACTTTAGTCATCAACAAAATGGTGCCTGTCTCTAAAATACCTTGAAAAGATTCTGAAACATTTCAGAAATGCTGAAAGCAAGACAAGAAAAAAGTATTATCAGTCAACTCATAACTTTAAACTCTAATGTGAAAAACAACTTCTGGGGCATCTAGATGGCCCAGTGTATACAGCACTGGCCTTGGAGTCAGGAGGACCTGAATTCAAATCTGGCCTCAGATACTTCACTTACTACCCAATTATCTCACCAAAAAAAAAAAAAATAAATAATGACTTCTCATTTTGACTTGACAGCTATGTATTCTGAGATATACTATCCTCTCACAAGTTATGGTTATTATTTGGCAATTATATTCACATTTAATTAAGTTTGCGATTCTTTCTATACAAAGTCTCTCCATTATATGAGGAGATATTTGGTTCTTTCCTTTCTCTGAATTCCTACAAAGCTGTTATCATTTCTATAATGCAACATTTGATTAGACACAGCATTTAGGAGTAGAAAAAGCCTGGAGATAGAAGTTCTAGTTGTAACTATTTCAGAGTCAGCTTTGTGACTTCCGAGAAGTCCCTAGTTCTCTAGGTATCCATTGTCTGGCATTTAAAATGAGGGAGCTAGATTACCTATACAGTTTCTGTGGTCCTTTACAACTCTACAACCCTAAGAATGTTTTTTCCATTTTATAGATAAGAAAATGAGGCATTTGATTATTTGTTCTATTAATTGAGGGAAGGAAGATGAGCCAAAGTTTATAACAATAGCTCTTCACCTCAAATCAAATCAATTCAAACCCAATTCAATAGCACTTATTTAGTTCCTATTATATGCTGAACATTGTGCTTAAATGGTAAGTCTCTACCCTCATGGAGCTTATATTCTAATTAACAAGTTGGCACAGTAAGTAGATGTGTCACCTAGAATCAGGAGGACCTAAATTTAAATCCAGCCTCAGGGGCTTACTAGCTGTGTGATCCTGGGTGAATCAAGTCACTTGACTTTTGTGTGATTAACTCAGTTTCCTCATCTGCAAAATGGGAATAATAATACTATCTACTTCCCATAGTTGTTGTGAAAAATGAATTAAGTAATAATCATACAACACTTAGCACCAGTGCCTGGCACATGGTAAGTGTTATATGTTATTAATTATGGTAAGTGTTATATGTTATTAATTGTTATTAATGTTATTTTATTATTATTACTTCCTCTCTACCCCTTGATTACTTCATGTACAATAAGAATTAGCTTGACATAGTGACTATAGAGCTGTCCTCAAATCCAGGAATATTTGACTTCAAGTCTTTTCTCTAACACATTGTATTGTATGATTGTATAATTGTATGATTCTGGGCAAGTTATGTAATATCTTGGCACTTCAGGGAATTTTCTTATGGTTATAAAACCTAAGGCTCTTAGTGTAGTCTTAAACTGTAATAACTTAAATAGAGCCCTGAGAAATTACATAAGTACTTTTGGGAGCTTAAAATTGCACTCAGAATTTTGGTACACCCTGGGAAAGCTTCAGAAAAGACAACCACATTGGCAAAGGGAGTTTCTACATTTACAAGCTCCCTATTCCAGTGTGATCATAGGTTAAGTTCCTACTCCACATAGACAGAAATAGATTGATAGATTGATCAATATCTACAAATTTATATATAGATATAGATATGGTCCTTATTTTTATATATGTATATATACATATACATTATGTATGTGCATTGCATTATCCCAGCTAGATTATAAGTAGCTCCTCAAAGATAAGAACTGTTTCACCTTTTCCTTGGTATCCCTAGAGCTAGCAGAATGCCTAGTACATAGCTGGTATTTATGTGATTGAGAACAAGGAGATGTCCCAGGAAAAAACTGAAAAGAAGGGCATCATTTGCCATGATTTTTATATGACTCAGCTATGAGATACATGACTAGCTGTTATTCTTAATGCCTTACAATTTTGCTACCCCACTTTCGACCCATGTTCAAGTATTTTCATTTCTACCTTTGTAATGTCTCTTGTAAATATCCCCTCTCTCCTCTGATGTTATAGGCCCTCATTCCAATAAAGGCCCTCATCAGCTCTTGTATAGGCTCTTGCAGTAGCCTGCTGGATGTTCTCTGTGACTCAAGTCTCTCTCCACTCCAGTCCATCCATCACTCAGTTATCAAATTGACTTTTCTAAAACATAGAAATTACCATATTACATCCATTGCCATTAAGTGTAGCCCAGTGACTCTTTATTACCTTCAGGATCAAATAGAAAGTCCTCTATCTGACTTTCAAAGTCATATACAACCTGACCTTTTTTTACATTTCCTGTTTTCTTATGCCTTACTCCTATCCAGGTATTGTGTTGATCCAGTGACATTGACTTCCTTGCCTTTCTTGTCTGACACTCCATTTCATAATTCTGTGAATTTTTGTTGACTGTCTCTCAACCCTAGAATCTGATCCATCAAGTCATTCCCCAATTAATAAATGGTCAAAGGATATGAATAAACAATTTTCAGACCACAAAGTTAAAGCCATCTATAGTCATATGAAAAAATGCTCTAAATTATTATTGATTACAGAAATACAAATTCAAACAACTCTGAGGTACCACCTCACACCTCTCAGATTGGCTAAGGTGACAGGAAAAGATAACGATAAATATTGGAGAAAATGTGGGAACAAAGAGCCATCAAACTATGTATGCCCTTTGACATGTGCCCTTTGAGCAGTGCCATTACTGGGTCTGTATCCCAAGGAAATTATAAAGAAGGTAAAGAAGACCCACAAGTGCAAAAATGTAGCAGCTCTTTTCAAGGAAGCAAAGAATTGGAAAATGCCCATCAGTTAGGGAATAGCTGAATAAGTTGTGGTGTATAGAGATAATGGAATATTATTGTTCTGTAAGAAAAGATGAATAAGCTGATTTTAAAAAAGGGCTGGAAAAATTTACATAAACTGATGCTGAGCAAAATAAGCAGAATCAGAAATACATTGTACACAATAACAGCAAGAATGTGTGATGATCAACTATGAAAGACTTGATTCTTCTCAGTGGTTCAGTGATCCAAAGCAATCCCAATAGATTTTGGGCAGAAAATATCATCTGCATCCAGAAAAAAAGAATTATGAAAATTGAATGTAAATCAATACATGCTATGTTCACTTCTTTGTTCCTTTTGCTCTGATTTTCTCTCCCAACTTGATTCATACAGCAATATGTATTTTTTAAAAAGTTTATCCTGCCTCATCTCCATTTCTTTGTGACTTCTTTGGCAGCTTTAAATCTCACCTTGTGTAGGAATTTTTTCCGGTTTTCTTTACTCTTAGTGAATTCCCTCTGAGATTGCTCCCAACTTATCCTGTTTGCATTAAACTATGAGTTCCTTGAGAATAGGATCAGTTTTTTTTTCATCTTTCTTCATATTCCCAGCCCTTAGAACAAATCCTTGCACATAAGAGATCCTTAATGAGTGCTCATTGAATGACTAATAGGTTTTATAGGTCTGCTGTATCTCAGATTGTTTCCATTGACTATTTACTTAATCTGTCTTTATCATTTTCCCCTTCTGTAGAACTTATAGGCCCCTATCTCTCCTGAAGCATTTGAGAAATAATTTTATGTTAAGAGAAAGAGCATGATGGAAAATGAAAAACTGCAGGGATTGAGGAGGGAAGAATAGATTATTTCAAAGAAAAGTTTTAGTTCTAAGATTCCTTGATTCTATGATATTTGGATACAATGACAATATCTAAATTATACTTGGTCTTCTAGGTCAAAAGTGCCCCCCCAAAAATATCAATTATATGTCTTCTATTGATACTAACTCTTTAAAGATTTGTATTTGTTCCAGTACTTTCTATCACAAAAAAAAGTAATGCTTATGAATGTTAAAAGACTAAACAAAGCCTTGTCCAAATGATATTCTCAAGTACTCTGATTGTGAAAAATGGGGCAACATCAAGTATTCAAAGTCTTTAAGGATGTATAAAATATTTAAGGTTCAGGAAGTTCTTTGTAATCACTGGAGACTATGATGTAAAGAAGTCATGCTCCTAATATTTAAGTAAACTCAGGTTTAACAAAGTACTGAGGGTCCAGAAAGACCATTGAAATCAAAGCTTCTCAGCTTACCTAAGAATCTAACAAAAATTCTGGAATTTTTCACTTAACTGGGTATTTCTAGCTAGGTTCCATGACATCTTCTTTCTTAGAATGTTGTATGTGAGATTACAGTTTTCTAGGACAAATCTAACAAACTTGAGATGTTATTGTTTTAATTAAGAATAACAACAATCCGGGGGCGGAGCCAAGATGGCGGAGAAGAAACACGCTACTCAGTGAACGTCCTCACTCCCTCACAACCAATTAGATAAATTAAGTCTCAAAATTAGCTCAGGACTGATAGATACCACAAGGACTGGAAGCACGACTTACCAGCTGAAGAGAATCTGGAGTTTCAACAGGAAAGGTCAGTTCTCAGGGGAGGAATAAGAAAGACCAGCACAGACGGTGGGGTAGGGGCACACTGCGCCCATTGCGCTGGGAGGGGCTCTGGGATCAGAGAAGCCACTGAGGTAAAGGAATCTGGCACAGGCTGTTAGCTCTTCTCTGCTAATTATTTAGCAGTTCAGAAGAGAAAGCCAAAATATTTTAAAACTCAGATTAGATTCCCCCCCCCCCCACCCTGGGGCAGACTCGGCACCAGGGGGTGTGGCCTCAGCTACCTCCTGAGAATAGTTAAGAGACTGACAAGTGGGTGGATACGGCCCAAGGCAACACACACTGCCTAGCTTAGCTGGAGGGAGTGGAACTCAGCTCCAGGAAGTCCCAGAGAAGCGGAACCTTTGAACTAGGGACCGCGGTTTCTGGCAGACACTTCCAGTTTGAGCGCAGGGGCTTCTTACGTCACCTGCTGCAGACACCCACTCCCCACCCGGACACATAGCCTGGGCTTCCTGCAGTCTTCACTATTCTACGCCCTCGAAGCACAGCAGTGCTAATCACCTCTGAGGCACTTCCGGGGAGGGGGTGGGGAACTCTCTCCCAGAGCTCTCTCTTAGCGCGGGCGCAGGGGCCGCTGCATCCATCCGGTCTGGGAGGAAGCTGGTAAAGAAGTAAATAATTTCCTACCCCAGGGACAGACCCCAAAACATTTTTTAAGTATGAGCAAAAAAGCTAGAAAAACTATAGATTCCTTCTATACAGAGAAAGAGCGGGTATCCAACCCCGAGGAAGTTAACAGCAAAGATTCAGAAGATAACAACCTAAAGGGGAACGATTCCTGCCCCCCATCACATAACTCTCTCCTAGAAGAAGCTCTTAAGAAATTGAGGGAGATTGAAGAAAAATGGGGCAAGGAAAGGGAAGTTATGATAGAAAATAACAACGTCCTGAAATTGGAGTTGGAAAAAATAAAGAATTCACAGGAGATGCAGGGAAACAAAATTAGTGAATTAGAAAAGGTTAAAAAAACACAGGAAAGTAGGATTTCTGAATTGGAAAAGATAAAAAAGTCTCAAGAAAATAGAATTTCTGAATTGGAAAAAGAAAATAATTCTCATAAAAAAAAAATTAGGGAAATGGAAAAAAATTCAATAGAGCAAAATAATTCATTTAAAAACGAAATTGGGCATTTACAAAAAGAACTAAAAACTGTGAAAGAAGAAAATAACTCCTTAAAAGTCAGGATGGAACAAATAGAAATGAATGATTCACAGAGAACCCAAGAATCAGTCAAACAAAACAAAAAAAATGAGAAGCTGGAGAACAACGTCAAATACTTACTGGGAAAATCTATAGACCTGGAAAATAGATCTAGGAGAGATAATCTGCGGATTATTGGACTTCCAGAAAACTATGACCAAAAAAAGAGCCTAGATTCTATTTTACAGGAAATTATCAAAGAGAACTGTCCAGAGATAATAGAAACAGAAGGGAAAGTAGATGTGGAAAGAATTCATCGAACTCCTTCTGAAATAGACCCTAAAAAAAGAACACCACGGAATATTGTGGCTAAGCTGCAGAATTACCACACAAAGGAGAAAATCCTGCAAGCAGCTAGAAAAAAACAATTTAAATACCAAGGTGCCACAATAAGGGTCACCCAAGATCTGGCTGCCTCCACATTAAAAGATAGAAGGGCCTGGAACCTGATATTCCGTAAGGCAAAAGATCAAGGACTGCAACCAAGAATGAACTACCCAGCTAAGTTTAGCATCTTTTTCCACGGAAGAAGATGGTCATTCAATGAAACAGAGGAATTCTATATGTTTCTAAGAAAAAAACCAGACTTAAACAAAAAATTTGATCTACATCCACAAGACTGAAGAGAAACAGAAAAAGGTACACAGAACCCTTGAGAACTGTAACTCTGTTGTGGGTATATAAAAAATACTCAAGGATAATTTGATTTTACTGATATAAAAGAAAAAAAGGGGGGTGTAGTAAAGGGAAGGAGGTCGGTTCAGAAAAAGGGGAAGGAGTGATAAAAAGAGGGAAACTACATCCCAGGAAGAGACATAGAAAATACACCATATCTGAGGGAACTTAGTGAGGGGGAGAATCATTGTGTGAATCTTACTCTCATCAGAAGAGGCTCAAAGAGTAAATAATTAACATATTTGTTTTTCAGAGAATTTTCTCTCACCTCATTAAAAGGGGGGAGAGGAAAAGGGAAAAGGAAAAGGGGAATAAGTGAAGGGACTTGGAGGGAGGGGGGAGGGATCCTAAAAAAAAAAAAAAGAGGGAGGGTTGCGCGTCACAAGGGGGGTCTGTAAATTAAATATCGGGGAGGGGGATCAGGGGGGTCAAGGGAAAAAAGCATAATCTGGGGATAATACGATGGCAGGAAATACAGAATTAGTAATTTTAACTGTAAATGTAAATGGGATGAACGATCCCATCAAACGGAGACGGATAGTAGATTGGATCAAAAAGCAGAACCCTACAATATGTTGCCTACAGGAAACACACTTAAAGCAGGGAGATACATACAGAGTAAAGGTAAAAGGTTGGAACAGAGCTTATTATGCTTCAGGTAAAGCCAAAAAAGCAGGGGTAGCTATCCTTATCTCAGATCAAGCAAAAGCAGAAGTAGATCTCGTTAAAAAAGATAAGGAAGGAAACTATATCCTGCTGAAAGGTAGCATAAATAATGAAGCCATATCAATACTAAACATATATGCACCAAGTGGTATAGCATCTAACTTTCTAAAGGAAAAGTTAAGAGAACTGCAAGAAGAAATAGACAGTAAAACTATAATAGTGGGAGATCTCAACCTTGCACTCTCAGATTTAGACAAATCAAACCACAAAACAAACAAGAAAGAAATTAAAAAAGTAAATAGAACATTAGAAAAACTAGGTATGATAGACCTTTGGAGAAAACTGAATGGCAATAGGAAGGAATATACTTTCTTCTCAGCAGTTCATGGATCCTATACAAAAATTGACCATATACTAGGACATAAAGATCTCAAAATTAAATGTAGGAAGGCAGAAATAATAAATGCCTTCTTCTCAGATCACAATGCAATAAAAGCTACATTCAGTAAAAAGTTAGGGGTAAATAGACCAAAAAGTAATTGGAAACTGAATAATCTCATCTTAAAGAATGACTGGGTGAAAGAGCAAATTATAGAAACAATTAACAATTTCACCCAAGATAATGATAATGATGAGACATCATATCAAAATCTTTGGGATGCAGCTAAAGCGGTAATAAGGGGAAATTTTATATCTTTAGAGGCTTATTTGAAGAAAATTGAGAAAGAGAAGATTAACGAATTGGGCTTACAACTTAAAAGGCTAGAAAAAGACCAAATTATAAACCCCCAACCAAAAATTAAACTCGAAATACAAAAATTAAAAGGAGAAATCAATAAAATTGAAAGTAAAAAAACTATTGAATTAATAAATAAAACCAAGAGTTGGTTTTATGAAAAAGCCAATAAAATAGATAAACCTTTGGTAAATTTGATCAAAAAAAAGAAAGAGGAAAATCAAATTGATAGTCTTACAAATGAAAAGGGGGATCTTTCCACCAATGAAGAGGAAATTAGAGAAATAATAAGGAGTTACTTTGCCCAACTTTATGCCAATAAATTTGATAACTTAAGTGAAATGGATGACTTCCTCCAAAAATATAGGCTCCCTAGATTAACAGAGGAGGAGATAAATTGCTTAAATAGTCCCATTTCAGAAAAAGAAATAGAACAAGCTATTAATCAACTCCCCAGGAAAAAATCCCCAGGGCCAGATGGATTCACATGTGAATTCTACCAAACATTTAAAGAACAATTAGCCCCAATGTTATATAAATTATTTGAAAAAATAGGGGATGAAGGAGTCCTACCAAATTCCTTTTATGACACAGACATGGTACTGATACCTAAACCTGGTAGATCGAAAACTGAGAAAGAAAATTATAGACCAATCTCCTTAATGAATATTGATGCTAAAATCTTAAATAAGATATTAGCAAAAAGACTTCAGAAAATCATCTCCAAGATAATACACTATGATCAAGTAGGATTTATTCCAGGAATGCAGGGCTGGTTTAATATTAGGAAAACTATTAATATAATTGACCATATTAATAATCAAATTAATAAGAACCATATGATCATCTCAATAGATGCAGAAAAAGCATTTGACAAAATCCAACATCCATTCCTACTAAAAACTCTTGAGAGTATAGGAATAAACGGATTATTCCTTAGAATAATCAGGAGTATATATTTAAGACCGTCAGTAAGCATAATATGCAATAGAAATAAACTGCAACCTTTCCCAGTAAGATCAGGAGTGAAACAAGGTTGCCCACTATCACCATTACTATTCAATATAGTACTAGAAACGCTAGCCTCGGCAATAAGAGCCGAGAAAGAGATTCAAGGAATTAGAGTAGGAAATGAGGAAATTAAACTATCACTTTTTGCAGATGACATGATGGTATACTTAGAGAACCCCAAAGACTCTGCTAAAAAGCTACTAGAAATAATTCAAAATTTCAGCAAAGTGGCAGGATACAAAATAAATCCACATAAATCCTCGGCATTTTTATATATCACTAACAAAATGCAACAGCAAGAGATACAAAGAGAAATTCCATTCCAAACAAATGTTGATAGTATAAAATATTTGGGAATCCATCTACCAAAGAAAAGTCAGGAATTATATGAGAAAAATTACAAAACACTTGCCACAAAAATAAAATTAGATTTAAATAATTGGAAAGACATTCAGTGCTCTTGGATAGGCCGAGCGAATATAATAAAGATGACAATACTCCCCAAACTAATCTATTTATTTAGTGCTATACCAATCAGACTCCCAAGAAACTATTTTAATGACCTAGAAAAAATAACAACAAAATTCATATGGAAGAATAAAAGGTCAAGAATTGCAAGGGAACTAATGAAAAAAAACTCAGAGGAAGGTGGTCTAAGTGTACCTGATCTAAAGCTATATTATATAGCAGCAGTCACCAAAACCATTTGGTATTGGCTACGAAATAGACCGGTAGATCAGTGGAACAGATTAGATACAAAGGACAAAAAAGGGTACATCTATAGCAATCTAATCTTTGACAAACCCAAAGATTCCAGCATTAGGGATAAAAATTCATTATTCGGAAAAAACTGTTGGGAAAACTGGAAATTAGTATGGCAGAAATTAGATATGGATCCACACTTAACACCATATACCAAGATAAGATCAAAATGGGTCCATGATTTAGGCATAAAGAGGGAGATAATAAATAGATTAGAGGAACAGAGGATAATCTACCTCTCAGACTTGTGGAGGAGGAAGGAATTTATGACCAGAGGAGAACTAGAGATCATTATTGATCACAAAATAGAAGATTTTGATTACATCAAACTAAAAAGTTTCTGTACAAATAATACTAATGCAAACAAGATTAGAAGGGAAGTAACAAATTGGGAAAATATTTTTAAAAACAAAGGTTCTGACAAAGGTCTCATTTCCAAAATATATAGAGAACTGACCATAATTTATAAGAAACCAAACCATTCTCCAATTGATAAATGGTCAAAGGATATGAACAGACAATTCTCAGAGGAAGAAATTGAAACTATATCCACTCACATGAAAGAGTGTTCCAAATCACTACTGATCAGAGAAATGCAAATTAAGACCACTCTGAGATACCACTACACACCTGTCAGATTGGCTAAGATGACAGGAACAAATAATGACAAATGTTGGAGGGGATGTGGGGAAATTGGGACACTAATGCATTGCTGGTGGAGTTGTGAAAGAATCCAGCCATTCTGGAGAGCAATCTGGAATTATGCCCAAAAAGTTATCAAACTGTGCATACCCTTTGACCCAGCAGCGCTACTACTGGGATTATATCCCAAAGAAATACTAAAGAGCGGAAAGAGACATATATGTGCCAAAATGTTTGTGGCAGCTCTTTTTGTTGTAGCTAGAAACTGGAAGATGAATGGATGTCCATCAGTTGGAGAATGGTTGGGTAAATTGTGGTATATGAAAGTTATGGAATATTATTGCTCAGTAAGAAATGACCAGCAGGAGGAATACAGAGAGGGTTGGAGAGACTTAAATCAACTGATGCTGAGTGAAATGAGCAGAACCAGAAGATCACTGTATACTTCAACAACGATACTGTATGAGGATGTATTCTGATGGAAGTGGAAATCTTCAACATAAAGAAGATCCAACTCACTTCCAGTTGATCAATGATGGACAGAGGTAGATACACCCAGAGAAGAAACACTGGGAGGGGAATGTAAATTGTTAGCACTAATATCTGTCTGCCCAGGTTGCATATACCTTCGGATTCTAATGTTTATTGTGCAACAAGAAAATGATATTCACACACATGTATTTTACTTAGACTATATTGTAACACATGTAAAATGTATGGTATTGCCTGTCGTCGGGGGGAGGGAATAAGGGAGGGGGGGTAATTTGGAAAAATGAATACAAGGGATAATATTATAAAATATATATATATATAATAAAAAAAATTAAAAAAAAAAAAAAAAAAAAAAAAAAAAAGAATAACAACAATCCTCATCTCTGCCCCAAACTGCTAAAAACCATAATCATTGCTATTTTCCTCATTTTGTAAGGCTAGTTTTGCTAGTGAGGCAAAAATATAATTTTTGTTCATATGGCACTTAATTGTGAACAGCAATGGCTAAAGGATTTTAAAGGTCAACAGGTCCAGATGTTTGGTCATTAGTCACCACCATCTAAACCACCTTCAATATAATAAATATGGATAAAATAAGGAAACACTTCAGCCGTCAACAAGATTAGTGTTTGGGACTAATAAGACCCTGATTCTGCTTTTTAACTTTGTTAATGTTTAACCCTTCCAGGGCAGAGGATTTCACTTGAAGTAAATCTCTTCTCCCACATTGCTCTTATTTTCTGAAGTTTATATACATTCATTAATAGCACTTCCATTCACCAAAGAAGGGCAGCCAAGCTTTTAAGTATTTTAATACTTCGCATCACACTTCATATCTTTTTTTTTTTTTTTTTTTTTCCCCAAAACAACATCTTGGAATGTTTAAGAAGGTGGCTTTGTTGGATAGTCAAGTAATTGTCTGATAAAGTAGCCCATGTCTGTAGCTGTGAAACAACACATTTGAAGGAATTTATTAAGCCAATTATTGACCTATTCTGTAGGCCTCTGAATAGTAAGAAAATTATTTCAAGAATTTTTTCTCTCTTTTTTCTTTGTTTTGTTTTTGTTTTTCTGCTTAGTTTCTACATTGGCTGAAAATGAAACAACAAATAAAGAGATAGATTTCTAAAACTTGATGTCTCTAATCTGATAGGTTTCACAGTTAGGCTGTCTAACATTCCAACACAACTGATGGAAAAGTGAAATAATCAATCAGATAAGTGGGTGTATTGTTTAGCTAAAAGATGCCAAATAACCAGTTTGATTCTTTTTAACAGAATTCAACAGTTGCCTTGTCATTATGTAAACCCAGTCCAAGTCTAATCTACAATATCTGTTATTCCATATGTGCATAGAGGGAAGAGATTAGGTAGAGAGGACATAAATACTTGTGTTTTAATTTTGGATATGCAAAAAAACATATTTTTCTATTTTAGAATATTAATTCTTTGTCAGTTTTAAAAGGTAATGATTCCTTACTTGCTTCAGTAATTCAAAGGTTGAACCTGAAAGCATTAAAAAACAAAACAAACAAACAAACAAAAAAAAAAACCTTATAAATGTGTCACAAATCAACAGAAGTTAATTAGCAGCTCTGCCTATCTATTGCCCTATTTGGGAACCGATTCTCATATTTTGAATTTTCAGAAGACTTAATAAATATCTCCTTGATTTTCATATCTTTCATTATATCTCTCAGCTACAATATAATCTCTCTATTTCATACTGAAAGATTATTTTGATTGATAGAAGCCTGTAAAATGGAGGCTACCAAATTGCAGAAAACCCATTCTACTATGTTTATTTTTCTTCTGTTCAACATTATAGTTGAATAATACTATATTCAATCCCTCTGAGATTACTCCCAATTTATCTTATTTGTATTAAACTATGATCTTGAGAACAGGGTCATTTTTTCCATCTTTCTTCATATCCCCAGTCTTTAGAACACTAATTTGGAAGCAAAGTATTAAGTTTGAGGCTCGTATGGGTCACTTATTTTCACTGTATTTTACGGCCACAGACTATACCCGTGCCTTGTACAAATTTAAGCATAGGAACACATCAGCACAATGACCTCACTGCTATGAGGAAAAAAAAGTTTAAAAAAATAACTTAAACATTATGGGGATCTATAGAATCTAAACAGTAAGTAGGAATATCATAATATAACAAGGTAGCATTTTGACATTTTTCAGCTATTTTAAAGGCCCAACCTAGACAATACTAATTACAATCATTTATAGAAAAAAAAAAAAAAGTCTCTGAGATATTCGTCATCAATGGTAATTTGGTGATTCTCTTTTTTTCTTTGTAACATGTAGTTTCCTGTTTTTACAAAAAATAGGGATCTCATTATGGGCTGTGTCTCATGGCACTGTGCCTTCAGATGAAAAGCAATAAATTAAGTCAGTCATCTGGATGTTGTCTACATGATGCTAAACATCCAAATACTCACAAACATCCAGATAATTAACTACATTTTTCACTTTCAATCCAGATGTTTTGGTGTTGTATAACAAAAAGTTGTTGATCTCCTAAAATTCAGAAACCATATCCTATATTTTTTTCAGAGCTATTTCCCAAATGACATAAACAATACTTGTGTATAATATATGCATGTTATATGCACATTTCATGCAGCATATCATATTACACATAGACATATCCACATTTCAATTCAGATAAGGTTATCAGTGGTATTCATTTGCTATAGTTATAAATCTAAAAACAAGCTTTCCAAAGCTTGCATCTATCCTCATTTAATCTGGGAACATTGTCACAATTTATGTAATGTGCTGCTCTAAAGGTTAACAAGAAAACATCCAATTTCTTTTTTCAAATGTCAGCCAAACACTTTATAGATTTTTCCTCCGTCCCCTTCTGTAGCCCCCTTTAGTTAAATTAGTACAGCTGTCTGAAAGATCAGATTTAAAGCCTTCAAATGTTCTCTTGGTCTTAGAACAGATGCCTCAGGAGACTTGCCAGCTGAAAGGTAAGTTGGATTAGAGTAGCCTGTTTTCCAAGTACTTTGTATAAACAGAGCTGACAGGCACCAAAGCGAGGGCACAATTTGTCTATTAGAGGATCTATGGAACCTGAAGAGAGTACAAATTTTTACCCTCCAAGCATGAAATGGATTGACCAAGAAGCAATTCCAGACTTCACCAATGAACAAGGAAAAAAAAAAAAAAAGATACTTTACAGGGTGGCAGGTTTCTAACTGATGTGATTGAAGCATATGAAATAGGGTAAAGGTGTGAGGTTGAAAGCAATTAATGCATCAGTCTAAGAAGGACATCAGCCCGGGCCCAGCTCCCCAGTGGGAATATTTAGCAAATACTAAATCTCAGCACATGAAGGCTGGGATCTGGTTTCAGTTCACCACAAAAGCATTAATATCAATGGAAGCCGTCCTCATTGGTCAAGTAATGACTAGACATTGTGAAATCTGAGGCAGAGTAGTCTGCTTAGAGCATTTGAAGTAAGAACCGGCTTATAGAGTAATACTGCACCTGTTTATTTTTACCAAGTGAGAGTTTGGCAATTTTTTATTCCTTTCCAAGGACAACTGAATCTTTACTGTCATTTTCACAGAGTTGGACAGCACAAGTCCAATTTGTTAGGTATTACTCTATGGTTAACACACATGGAAAGTCCATATTGGCATTAGGCCTAGGTAAGCAAATACATTAAAAAATATGAACAAGGTGGGGGGAAAGTTAAATTTCTATTGTTCTAGTTTGGGGAGTATACTTTTAAAAAAGAGAGAAGAATAAGAAAAGGGAAAAATATCTTTTTAACACTTCTGAATTTTTGAACTTCTTTCATTTGGCACTCTCTATAATGTGTTTTTTAACAGTGTATTACACATAGCTGGAATTGAAAAAATGTTTCTTGAATAGAAAGTTTGAGAATCCAATGAACTTCTATATGAATAGTCTGAGTATGGATTTTTACTCCCATTTCTGGTGTGTGTGTTTTTTGGTTACATTTTGAGTTCTGAGCTGTCTCCTTCCTTCCTTCCCAACACCAAATTAGAGAAGACCAACATTTGAGAAGGATATATGAAACCAAGTAATATATATTTTGGTATATCTGTTCTTTCTTTAGAGGTAGATAGCATCTCCTACCATACTAGGTGCTTTGTAGTTAATTTAAATAGTCATATTATTTAGAATAATTTAGTCATTCATTTACTCCTCAAAGAAAATCACTGTTGTTATGTACAGGATTCCCTTGGTTCTATTCATTTTACTTTTAATTACTTCATGCAAATCTTTCCTTGTTTTTCTAAAATCAACCTGCTTGTTGTTTCTTATAGCATAGTAGTATTTCAGTGTATTTTTTTAATTTTTAGTTTTTCATACAGCTTGCAAATATTTGGACAATTAGGAGCTCTATCTTGACCATCATTTTATTTTCCTTTTAAATTACACCATAAGATTTTTGTATTAGCTACTTCTTCAAAAAGGATCATTTTATTTGAGTCAATACAAATATGATAATATTGGATGTATCATTCAAATGAAAGGAGTTTTGGGAACTTCTCTCCTTCATCATAAGACTTTCCATTCTTAAGTTATCCTATGCCTCATTCAAAGAGATAACAAATCTAAAGAGCTAGCCAAAGAAGCCCAATACACTTATCCATGAGTTTTAGTTTGTTTTTATCCTTCGTGGAATAACTATGATAAAACAAATTGGAAATATATTTGTATACTATCACAACCATACCTCATACCTACATTAAAAGCTTGACCAATATGGAAAATTAATAAAAACATTAAAAATCATTGACTTTCACATTCTTGGACTTATATGAATATTTGTAAATTAATTATTTTTATCATTTTCATTAAATATACTAAATTGTTATGTTTTTGTTAGGTTAAAATGGTAGGTATGAATTTTGCTATATTTTTATGGTCCTTAAGGATTACTTACTTCTTGGAGAAATGGAGACATGAAAAGTGATCTTCAACATTTATTAGCCAAGTCCAGAATCAATTAACAACTTATTTGAATTTCAGTATCTTTTTCTTTAAGAACGATATATAGAGAGGTAACCTTAAAATCACTAATATTGAGTATCTGAACACAGAACAATATCTTCAAATAAATAATTTTCTAAACTAATTTAGCCATGGGCTACATTTGTGCTTGAAATATGTCCATAGAACATAAAAATGCTTGCCTAGAGTTATGGAAATGTGGGATAACCTTAGGGTAAAGGAAGTTAATAAAATTTGGGAATAAGATAAAATTGTATCTTTCTTAACTAGAAGAAAAATGCATATATGATATATATAATGATACCAAAAATAGCTTTATATTTAATACTTTAGGGAGAACTATCACTAAAATGACAATTTTCTTAAAGAATTCCTATTTGTGTGTCATGAAATACCCCTCACAGAATACTATGAAGTTATAATTGCTTTCTTCTATTAGAAAATTAGCTCTCTGAGGGGTAACTAGATGGCACTGTCTATAGAGTACCAGCTCTGAAGTCAGGAGAACCTGAATTCAAATCTGTTCTCAAATAGTTAACATTTCCTAGCTGTGTGACCCTGGGCAAGTCATTTAACCCCAATTGCCTCAGTAGAAGGAAGGAAGGAAGGAAGGAAGGAAGGAAGGAAGGAAGGAAGGAAGGAAGGAAGGAAGGAAGGAAGGAAGGAAGGAAGGAAGGAAGGAAGGAAGGAAGGAAGGAAGAAAGGAAAGAAGGAAGGAAGGAAGAAAGGAAAGAAGGAAGGAAGGAAGGAAGGAAGGAAGGAAGGAAGGAAGGAAGGAAGGAAGGAAGGAAGGAAGGAAGGAAGGAAGGAAGAAAGGAAGGAAGGAAGGGAGGGAGGGAGGGAGGGAAAGGAGGGAGAAAGGAGTTCAGTAGGCATAAGATTTAAAAAATAATATTTGAGTGTGTAGAAAAAGAGTTTGAAAAATAATAGTTGATTTACTATTAATTTATTATTTGTTTATATTACTTAATTTACTATAGGTAAGTTTTACAGATAGGGATTAAAAATTATATTCTTCCTGAATCATATTACTACTTACCCACTTGTTGATAGTTTTGTGATTTTTTTTTTTCAATCAGGAAATAAGCAATATGCAGGAAAGGACAATTTGCCAGATAATTTCTCAATGATCTGAGAGATAATTTTAACAATCAATTAAAGAATAATATTTTTTGTCTGAAAAGATCTAGATAAGTTGAAGAGTATTTGAATGACTTTAAAGAAAAATTCATTTACTGAATATATTATAATACTATAAGAAGCATTGAAAAAATGAAAAAAGTGGAAAGTGGAAAAATGAAGAATTATGAAAATACTATTAAATGAATGGGCTCAAACATTTGACTTTTAAAAACAGATCAGTACACAGTTTCTATAAAGAAGTGATTGCCTCCTTTTTTGCATTCTGAGGGAAAAAAAAGAAAAAAAAATTAAATAGAATTTTAAAACTGTCAAAATGGAGGAAATAATAATTTATGTAAGAAACTAGCTGGTAGTTCCATGTGATTACAACAATTTATTCACCAAAATCTCTTCTCCATTAAAACCATGAAACTCCTTTGTTGCCATATGTAATTATCTGAAAAAAGAAAATTATTTAACAGATTGAAAGAAAACACAAAATTGTATTCAAGATTATTTGCCAACTTGAACATTTCTAGTATAGTCCCAGTCCAACTTTGAAAGATAAGAAAAAACACTGTACTACTGAAGATTTTGTTACTCATTTTTTACTACCTTATGGCTTCCTTTAATTTTGTCTCAGTTAAATAAAATAAATAAATAATTTAAGAATTATACAATATATAATTCTTGTTGTCTTTATCCAACACACAATCCATAGCACTTTTGTTTTCTTTCTACTTTGTAAATTAAATATATACCTCTGAGCTTAAAATGCAGTCTGGGTAATTAAAATAAAACTGACTAACTTCATATATAATGTGTGTGTATGTGTGTGTCTATATATACATATGCAGTTTTTGAATTCAATAAATTTCTTGAATGAGGATCAGACAAATTCAAGCTCCAGTATTAGTTAAGAAATCAATTGATATAATATGTATAAATCATTTTGCAAATCTTTAAACTATTTGCTATAACCATTAAAAATAATAAACTTGATCAAATTAGTAAAACAAAGAGAAAACTGAATCAACATGTCTTATTATGAAAAACTTATACCATTTATTTGGGTAATACTTATGTTGAAATGTATAATAATCCAGTCAGAGATAAGGTGAAACTTAATTTCTTGCTGTCTATAAAGGTGTACATATTTTGCATAAGTTTAATAATTTTAAAATTTCAAGAATGTTGACATTATTTAAGGGAATAAATTATTCCCTAATTTTTTCCCTTTTGTTCTTTTTTTCTTTAAAAACAATCTTATTTTTGAGGAGATCTGTGATTTAACTCACTTTATCCCTCTACTAATATGGATTCTAACTTCTATGTACTTTAATAAATAATCTGAGGTTACCTTAACCAGGATAGAGAAATCTCTGATATCCTATACCTGATAATGACTCTCTCCCAAAGTAGCTAGTCTGGTCCCCATGCCACAGACTTACAATCTGTTAACAAGCCTGGATATTCCTATCTGATGTAGCCACCAAAGTACAGAGCAATCTAAAGGGAGTCTGGAATCATCTAACTACTTTAAGTACTTTGTTGATGCTACTTGGTTCCAGTACAATGCTAAAAGAAATAAACTTGCCCTGCATGCATAGCTTGAGCTCGACTTCCACTCTGAATATATCTGAATTACTTATACATGTGACTTCCATCCTATTCTTCTGCATTGTCTCTATAGCTATCCCTTTAAAGTAAATGCTTTCCCCATTTTAAAGAAGAGAAAATGGAGGCACAGAAAGGGTAAGTGACTTGCCTGGAGTCACAAAGCTAAACTGTATCTGAGAAAGAATTTGAACTCAGATCTTCCTGATTCTAAGTTTTATACTCTATTTACTGAAACACCTACTTGCTCTTCAAGCAGTTAGCTACCTCACCTTAGTTATGTGGGACTCATATCAAGCCTTAAATAATCCCATACTCAGGATCCTGTTTCCCATTTATAATCTTCTTCCCTGGTAGTCATTCATCTTCTTCAATCAGAAAACATCAATGTCCTTATCTCTTATTCTTTTTGATAAGGATTTATTGATGCTGTTTGCTCTTACATATTCCCTATCATTTACCTCTACTTCTATACTGAGAAAAGGGTACCTCCATTAACCCTGAGATAACATACTTTCAATAATACAATATTAAAATAATACTTACAGAGCTTTTCCTTCTTTGGGTGGGGGAAGCCCACAGCATAATCCTTTTTATCCTAACTACCCCAAAGTATGCTAACAGAATTAAATAAAGTTGTGGGGAGCTTCTATATCATGTGTCTTGGGGATGAAAAGTCTATATATTAATATCTTCTACTAATGAAAGCAAATCAGCTTACTCCATACACCATTTCAAAACTTCTGCCTTATTTTCACAATATCATGACATCATAGATATAGAGCTGAAAGGAAACTTAGAGGCATCCTAACCCAAACTCTTACTTTGCAAATGAAGAAAGAAGTGAGATTTGAGTCTAAGTTCCCAGACTGTTTTTACTATGATGTTCCTTGTCCCCATCTGAAATCTTTCTAGCCTTTACATATCTTGTGATATATTTTCATAGCTTACAAGAACTCTCCCTCTATATCATAACAAAGTAATAAAATAGAATGTTTGTGAAGTCTCTATACAAAATAGTTTTAGCCATTGATTGGAATAATGTGAATTGTTTGAAAATATACATGGGAGCCATATTTTAAAAGGCTCAAATTTTAAACAACAAGTTGGAGCGTGTTATTTTGTCCTAGAGGCAGGAGTGTTTCATTGAACAGTCTTAAGTAGAAGAATACCTTAGACAAAGCCGTGTTCTGGAAAGATTATGTTGTCAACTGTGTGATAGATGTATTAGAGGGAGGAGAGAGTGTATCCATGAAGAACAATTACTGGAATAGCCCAAGGGAAAGGAGATTGGTTGATGATTATATGAGTGGAAAGAAGGGGATGATCTGATATATGTTATGTGTTGTATGAATAGAATGTATAAGATATGGCAACTTTATATTGAGGAGAAGGGAGAATCAGTTTCTGTTGATTTAGAAACTAAATATAGATAACAAAAAGAATGCTTTTAACTGATATGGAATTTAGAAGGAAGCAAGCTTAGGTTTTCACATGAGTTTGTACATATTAATTTTGAAAAGTCAGCCCATACATCTAAATAGAGGTGGTCAACAGGCAGTTGATTACAGACAATTAAAACTCAAAAAATGAATCTGAACTAAATATAGTTTTAGAAGCTATCTATTTAGAAATGATAAGTGAAATTAAAGCAATTTATCAGGCTGCCAAATTAGAGGGTGGAGAAAATTTTTTTAAATTGTCCCTTTGAGAGAAAAATATGAACCATGATCAATCCAAGGAGACTGTGTAATGGCAAAATGTCCAGGAAGAGAATATGAAAAGAAAGAAGTCATAAAAATCAAAGGAGATGAGATTTTCTGAAAGAAAGGGATGGACAGAAGTAATGAAGATTAAGAAGGATAGTACTGAGAAAAAAATTACCTTCACTAATGAAGAAATTGTTAACATTGATGAGAGTGATTTAATCAAGTATTGGGATCAGAAGAAAAATTGCAAGTAGCTGAGAAGTAAATGGGAGGTGAAGCAGCATCAGAAATAAGGATAGAATGTTGTTTTTTAAGAGTTTGGTGGGTAATAAGAAAACTTACTGCCACAGGGCATCCTTCTATCTTCCTCCTCTTGATTGCTCATATGGTTTGTCATATAGAAGTCTATAATGCTATTCCTCCCAATAACATGGAAACCATCAAATTTTACCAGATATGTAGCCTATTCTTTATCCTCTCATGTACCTTAGACCTTCCATCTCAATATTTTTTCCACATCTACACTTGATCTTACTATACATTCCTTCTGTACCATTCTCAACCCTTTGGTGAACCAGCTCAACTCTACACTGAATTCTAATCTTAAATTACTTGTTTCCTTGTTGTATTATCAATCACACCTTGCCAGATTTCAACCTTGGACTACTTCCAACATCTGCCACTTTATTCCTACTTTGTGCTACTGAACGGAGCTGGAAGAAGTCATGGAACCATGATGACTGATTCACTATGAATGTATGTTATCTCAACTGGGCTTTCTCTGTAGTAAAGGAATCTGTCAACAATCTAATCAATTCTCTTTTTCACTCACTATCCCAGCTGTTCCAAATCTTCCCATCTCTCCTCAAACTTCCCTGTGACCTCCTTTCATTCCCTGACATGACCCTCTCAGCCAAGGGTTTCACTTCATATAACATACTCTTTTCCAAGAGCCCATTTTTCCCTTTCTCCTCATCTGACATCTTCTTGATATCATCTTTGCTTTTACTCTCATTTCTAAAGAATGAGTCCCTTAGGAGATTTCTTCTCCTGTCTTCAACAGATTGCCTCAACTATTCTCCCTTCTTTTTCTCTAATTTTCTATCTCACCCTGTCTTTTAACTTCTCTACTATCCAAACACATATTCATGTTTCCCCTCATCCTTGAAAAGTCCTACTATTTCTTCTATATATGATAATATATACTCTCCCTTTCTCAGAGAAATTCTTGAAAGCTATTTACATTCAATGCTTCCATTTCCTTTTCTCCAATTTTCTTCTAAATTCTTTGCCATCTGTCTTACTCTATCTTCAGTCAACTTAAAAGTATTCCACCCTATTATTGTTCTGTAAGAAATGACCAACACAATGATTTCAGAAAGGCCTGGAGAGACTTACATGAGCTGATGCTGAGTGACATGAGCAGGACCAGGAGACTGTTATATACTTCAACAACAGTACTATATGATGATCAATTCTGATGGATGAGGTCCTTTCAACAATGAGATGAACCAAATCAATTCCAATAGAACAGTAATGAATTGAACCAACTACACCCAGCAAAAGAACTCTGGGAGATGACTATGAACCACTACATAGAATTCCCAATCCCTCTATTTTTGTCCGCCTGCATTTTGGACTTCCTTCACAAGCTAATTGTACACTATTTCAAAATCCGATTCTTTTTGTACAGCAAAACAAATGTTTGGACATGTATACATATATTGTATTTAATTTATCTACATTGCATATTATTCACTTTTTCCTCAAGATTACTGTCATCTCTTTGAGTTTTTGTGACACTACTGATTCTGATGATACTGTCTTGATTCTTTTCCCTGTCTCCTTTTTCTCATCTTGGTAATTCATCTTCTATATTCCAAACCCTGTTAGTATGCCCCTAAGGTTCTGTCCTGTACTCTCTCCTTTTTTTTTAAATCTAAGACTCTTATTCAGTCATTTCATTAGATCTCATGAGTTTAATTATCATGTCTATGCAAATTACCTTTACTAATGAAGAAATTGTTAACATTGATGAGAGTGATTTGTATGTATGATTTATATATTCAGCCTTAGTCTTGAGTTCTAGTCTCACATCAACTTCCTCTTGAACATTTTGTATTGGATGCCTCAAAATCAACATATTAAAAACATCTTATTATCTTTTTTACAACCCCCTCTTCTAGATTTCCTCTTTAATATATATATATATATATGTATATATATATATATTTCTAGTTTTACATTTACATTCTTTTTTTTTTTCTTTCTGAGGCTGGGGTTAAGTGACTTGCCCAGGGTCACGCAGCTAGTAAGTGTTAAGTGTCTGAGACCAGATTTGAACTCGGGTCCTCCTGAATTCAGGGCTGGTGCTCTATCCACTGTGCCACCTAGCTACCCCACATTCTTTTTTTTAAATACATTTTCTTATGAGTCATGTTGGAAGAGAAAAATAAGAACAAAAGGGAAAAATCATGAGAGAGAGAAAAAAAAAAAGAAAAAGAAAAAGAAAAACATAGCATATATTGATTTACATTCAGTATTCTATAGTTCTCTCTCCCTGGATGCAAATGGTGTTTTCCATCCAATGTTTATTGGGATTGCCTTGAATCATTTGAACCACAGAGAAGAACCAAGTATTTCTTGGTTGATCATCGCACATCTTTGTTATTGTGTACAATGTATTCCTGATTCTGCTTGTTTCACTCAATATCAGTTCATGTAAATCTTTCCAGGCCTTTCTAAAATCAACTTGTTCATAATTTTTTATAGAATAATAATATCCATTATTTCCATATACCATAGCATATTCAGCTATCCCTCAATTGATGGGTGTCGATCTTATAATTCTTTGCTACCACAAAAAGAGCTGCAACAAACATTTTTGCACATGTGGGTCCTTTTCCCTTTTTTATGAGCTCTTTGAGTTACAGACGTAGTAGTGGAATTGCTGGGTCAAGTTTAATATCCCTTTGGGCATAGTTTCAAATTGCCCTCCAGAATGGTAGGATCATTTCACAACTCCACCAGCAATGTATCAGTGTCCCAGTCATCCCACGTGCCCTCCAACTTTTATCATTATCTTTTCTTGTCATCTTAGCTAATCTGAGAGGTGTGAAGTAGTACCTCAGATTTATTTTAATTTTCATTTCTCTAATCAATAGTGATTTAAAATATTTTTTATTTGATTATAAATTGTTTAATCTCTTCATCTAAAAATTAGATTTTTTTTTTTTTTTTTTTACTATCTAGGGTCTTACCATCCTTCTGAGGTCAAACGTTTGTATAATCTGCATTCCTTACACTCATTCACCCCACATATCCCAGTCAATAGTTAAATCTTATTCTTTCTTTCTCTACAATATGTGTCAAATATGTGTGCCATATATGGCCCACTGAGGACATTTTATGCGGCCTGTCAGGTTATGGCAAATGGGCTGAAGGGCAGAGACAGAGTGTGAGGTTTTGTTTTAACTATAGTCCGGCTCTCCAACAGTCTGAGGGACAGTGAACTGGCACCCTATTTAAAAAGTTTGAGGACCACTGAGAATATTGCAAATGTCTCCTAATTGTTGTGTGTCAGATTTCTTCTTAATCCAATCTATTGTCCACACAGTCACCAAAATGATTTTGTTAAAATTCATATTTTACCATGTCAGTTTTCTCCCCCTCTCCACTATTCTTCCATGTTCAAAAAAAAAAAAAAAAAAAAAACCCTCTCCTGACTCCCTATGTCCTCTGGGATCAAATATAATCTTTTAAAGTCTCTTGTGATTAGTTCCCTTTCTATCTTGGAGTCTTCATATAAAATATTTTCTTCTACCAACCCTATAATCCAACTATTTTGTCCTGATTAACATTTCTTACCTGGGCTACTGTCTTTTTTGTTTCTGCCTTTCTCAATTCCATGCCTTATTCTCTAGACTTTTCCACCTTTTTATCAGTAGCATTCTCAACATGGAGATATATCTACACTGCAGTCCCCCTTTCTGATTGGTGAGTTCTTAGTTTAGACAGCCCATTTCATGAGGTCTCCAACCCATGCATTCTCAGTATAGATTTGGATCCATTCCCTGGACTTCTTCACCTTCTCACTAGCAGAATTGCCCCTGCTCCTCATTTTCTAGTTCTTTATGTATTATTTTTTTCCTTTTAGAATGTAAAGTCCTTGAGGGCATAGATCTTATTTTATCCTATTATTTGTATCCTTGACACAGTATAGTGTAACAGTAAGTGCTTAATAAATGCTCTACCATTCATCTCTCTATCTGTCTATCTATCTATCCATTTATATAATAATCCTTGATGATCTTCAAATTCAATTCATTTGCTGCCTTCTGAAGGAGGGTTTTTCTGCTGTCCACTTAATCTCATCATAGTTTCTTCCTTTCTAAGTTTATCTCTGATCTATTCTATGTATCTAATTATGTAAACCTGCTTTACCCATTAGAATATAAACTCATCAATCTATATAAACTTGAGATTTACTTTTTCTTTGAAGTCTCCCAAGTTTAATAAAATAAGGAAGGAGGGAGGGAACGGGTCTGTATTAAGTGCCATAAACATTTTACAGATATGTCATTTGATCATCACAATCCTTCTAATTGGATTAGGATTAGATTCTTGATATCAAGGTGGATAATATTTTGATCTACATTTCTGCTATGAGAAAATTGAGGCAGATGAAGATTAAGTGACTTGCCCAAAACAGCTATTTAGTGTTTGAGGAATTTCAAATTTCTTGAATCCAGGCTCAGTAGTCTATCCATTGGGCCAACGAGGGTCATGTTGTTAATATTTGGCTGTTTCAGTCCTGTTCAACTCTTTGTAACCCCATTTGGAGTTTTCTTGACAAAGATACTGGAGTGATTTGACATTTTCTTCTCCAGCTCATTTCACAGATGAGGAAACTGAAGTAAACAGCGTTAAGTGACTTGCCTAGAGTCATACAGCTAGTATCTGAGGCCAAATGAATCTTCCTAACATTTGGCCAGACACTCTATCCACTGCATTTTAATACATCTTGACTTATTGATTTTATTTGTTGATTGATTTGATAGTTGAAGATATGAAATCTCCAAGAAATAAAGTTTACATGTTTACATGTTTGCCATGAACATGGCAAAAAACATGTTCAAAGCCCATCATCCTCTGGTTCTTAAACTATGCTTCCAACTTTTTGGTTAAAAAGTGTTTGAGTAATTATCTTAATAACAACTAATATCAGTGAATCACAAAACTTAGGAGCTAGAAATGCCCTTGAAGTTTTTGAATTTTCATATTTACATTGTAGATTATCCATCATTTGAAATTCTAATTTTTTAGATTGTGAAAACTGAATTAGAAAGTGGAAGAAAAGTAGGAAGAGGAAAAGTTATAAAGAACTTTGAATGTCAAATGGGCTTTTTTTTTATTCTGCAAATAATAGGGAGCCACTGGAATTAATTCATTGACTTAATAATCATTCTTTTGAATGAATGCATTGTAAAAGTTTGATTCTGTCCCTTATTAGGTAGGCCTTGACTTCATATATAATTCAGAAACAAATTCATACATACATGTGTATGTATATGTGCATCTATATACATATACATGTATATATTTATCCATTTTTCTCAGTTATTTATATTCTCTCTTCAATTGTTTGAATAATTTTTGGTGATTAAGATTGATTTCATTTTCTATGTTTCAGACCCATTCCTTGATCTCACATTGTCATTGTCCACCTTTTTGTTTTAATATTTGGAATATATAGAGAAAAAAAAAAAAAAATCTTTTCCAGCATTTTTTTATCACAAAAAAATATATTCTGGCTTCCACAATAGATATTATTGCAAAAGATGTAGCTTTTGTTCAGAATGATATTTGGTGATGGAAACTTGTTCATAATTTATTCTCATCACTGAAAATATCTTTACCCCTTTAAGATCTTATAGTTAGATATTTTTGTTTGTTCTTCTGTGCCTTCAGTTTAAATTATTTCAAGATTTTTCAAATGTTCTTAAATAATGGTGTAATTTCCATTAAGGATGGAAATAAAAGTCATCTTGCTCATAAAAAAAAAAAAAATATTTGGAATATATAGTCCCCATTCCTCCATATTTGGAATACACATACATGCATACATATATATATGTATTTCCCTAATCTCTACCCATTACTAACACACAATCAAAGGTGCTACTTTCCTCTTTAAATACTCCTTAAGTACTTCGGATTAGTCCTTGTATTATTCAGATTTGTGTACTGGGTACATCACTCTTAGTAAAGTGAATCATTTCACATCAAGAGCTGTATTGTTCTTTCGATTTTTTTTGTCTCTAGTTCCACACATGGTAGCATGAACATAATAGGTACTTTATAAATTCTTTTGAAATAAGTGCACATAACCCAGTGAACAAAGAACAGAACATAAGATATCAAATAAACACAACAACAACAAAAAATAGATGTAAAGGGAAAACTGAATATGTGTCTCCTATGAACCAGGAAAACATCACAAAAGCAAGATATTAAAAATATCAATATGACATTTAGTTCAAAAAGTATTCATTAAATATCCATTATGGATAAGACACTGTATTAAATACTAGCTAGGCATTCACAGACTAAAAGGAAATGCTGCCTGCCTTCAAAACACTTATGTTCTGAAGGGGGCAGATAAATAAGTATAGAGTGATAACCAGATAAACAAATAAATAGATGAGACAGAAATAGTGAGACAGGAAAAAAAAAAAAAAAAAAAAAAAAAAGATCAAATGCTCTAGAAAAATCTGAATAGTGAAAAAACATTTTCAACTGACAGTCAAGAAAATCTATACAAAGGTGTCTATTTTGGGGGTCATTACATGAATGATATCACTAACTGAAGATTTTATGTTATTCTAATTCTGCAATTAAAAGAAAAAGGAAATATCTTTAGTGTGGAGTTAAAGTTTTCTATTTCAGTGTCTTACATAGAAATTTGGTAGACTTTAAAAAGAGAGATTTTAGTCTTTCATTACATTTCACTACACTAATAATCCAATGCATACTGAATAAGAACTTTATAAAAAATATGTAGCCTAATAACTTCATGGAGATTATAAATGACATAATGGAGATTATAAAGACATAATTCTATTTAATAATGAATTCATGGAGATTATAAATGGCATAATGGAGATTATAAAGACATAATTCTATTTAATAATGAATTCTAAGCTTGTGTCAAAAGAAAGCCACTGAATTGATTTTAGGAATGGCATTTTCTTTATTTATACACTTAATCAAATCAGTCATGCTATCATAATCATTCAGTAGCTAACTAATATAGACAGAAATCTAACATATAGATACTCATAAAAGTTAGAAATAGATCTTAGAGATCAACTGAACCAAACACCCCCCACCTCATTTTTAAACTACTGAAACAAAGAAATGGTTGCTAACCAAGATCACAGAACTAGATAATGAGATGGCTAGTCACAGAACCAGACCTCCTAACTTCTAGCCTGAAACCTTTTACTAAAAGTCTCACAAACACCTTCTTTAGGAACATTTGACTGTCCATTTTTCAATATGGCTTATTTTTTGTTTGTTTGTTTAGTTTTCATTGAAAAAATAGTGCTGGGTAACTCTAGATGAGTGATTTCAAATACAACTATACTATTCTGAAAAATTTGTGTCTGAATAGATTAAAATCAATTACAGCATTAATTTAATTTTAGAAAACTTCTTTTATTAAACAACTATTGGCTGGAGAGAATTGACTGTGAGCATTTATATCTTGGAAATCAACAAACAACAAATCAGGTCTTAATTTACTCTTTTGTAATTAATTAATTTTTGTCTGGGCTTAGAAAAATGGTGGAGGAAAATGTGAATCATTTGAATTAAACTTTACAGTGAGAACTAGGTAAATTTTTTTTTCCCTCCAGAAAGCTAGTTATTAAATAATTATCAGCATAGTGAACAAAAGCTTAGCTAGTAAAATGGAGATGGGAACAAAAATCACTTTTTTTTTTTTTTTTTTTTTTTTACATTTTAACATTTTTTTAACATTCAAACATATGATCAAAATGAAATTCTGTTCCCCACATCTGCATCTACAGGTTAGTCCCACCAAAAAAAATAAAAAATGCTTATTGCCATAGCACAACTTAATTGTAGCCAGATTTAATATTTTTAAACAAAACTTATTCTTATCTTTAATGGTTTGGGGATGGGCTGTTTATTTTTTCTGGAAATGGTTATAATAAATAAAAGGAAAGCCAAAGTTGTTAAAGATTATATGAAATGAATATGTGTTCTTAATTTTTTTTATCTTTGTGTCCTAAAGAACATGAAATGTTCCAGCACTCATGTTTACTGGAGTAGAGAATATTAAAATTCATATGCAAAGAAACTTTAAATCTATGTTACCCTAGTTGTATCTATAAGTGCAACAGAATCAGATAAAACAAAAAAATATCCACTGGGCTAGCATGGCATGGATTGTTTTTACAGCTGTCCTGTTACAGTAGATAAATTATAGAAACAGAGAGACAAATATTTGGTCCTAGTTTGATTCTTTATAGCTGAGCCTTCATTTCACACCCATACACACACACACACACACACACACACACACACACACACACACACACACACACATACACACCATATATATATATATATAAATAATATATATATATATATACACACATATATATGTGGTCATGTGATTCCCAAGATGATTATACAGAATTATACTGTTTATAATAATGTAATTACAGTATGTTGATATCATAAATTGTCATATTAGCATCACATAATAAATTAAATATATGGAGAGAAAGAGGGACTGTCCCTATAATTTCATGGCACAGGGAACTCCCAGCTGAGAAAGTCCCTCCTATTAATTAGACTTTTTCTTTGCCTAGAATATTTAGAAATAAAGTGAGTTGTCTAAGTTCACAAAGTCATTAGTCTCGGAAGTGGACCTTGGATACATATCTTCCTGATTTTGAATTCAGCTTTCTATCTACTATACCAAACTGGCTGTACATATTACATATGTGCATACACACACACACACACACACACACACACATACACACATGCACACACACAACCCCTCAGCACCTCAGGTTTTCATTATTGCAGTAGTTCACTGGCAGGTCTGTGTACCATCCTCCATTCAGCTACTAATGTGATTTTCCTAAAGTGCAAGTATCTTGTCAACAACACTCCCTCCCTGCCTCAGAAAACTCCAAGGGCTTCCTATTGCCTCCAGGAACAAATACAAAACACACTTTTTTGTTTCCTCTCAAAGCCGTTCATAATTTAGCTCCTTTCTACCTTTCCACTCTGCTTACACCTTACTCCCTGACACATCTTTGATCTAGTGATACTGCCTTCCTGATTGTCCTACAAACAGGACACTCCATCGCTCAGCTCTAGGCGTTTTCTCTGGCTGCTCCTCTTGCTGGTAAGACTCCTCTTCTCTGTTTTATTACTGACCTCCCTTTCATCCTTTTCTTGTTGTTATTGTTTGATCACATCCACTCTTCATGATCCCATTTAGAGTTTTCTTGGCAGACATACTGGAGTGGCTTGCCATTTCCTTCTCCAACTCATTTTACAGATGAGGAACTGAGGCAAACAGGGTTAAATGACTTACCCTGGTCCACAACTAGTAAGTGTGTGAGCCCAGATTTGAACTTAAAAAGATATGCTTCTTCTTGACTTCAGGTTGGGTACTTTATCCACTGCACTATTTAACTGTCCTCTGACTTTCTTTAAGCCCTGACTAAAAATCCCAATTTTAACAGGAAGCCTCTCCCAACTCCTCTTGATTCCACTGCCTTTCCTCTGTCAATTATTTCCTATTTGTCCTAAATACATCTTGTTTGCACATATTTGTTTCCTTGTTATCACCCCAGATAGAATAGACTGTAAGCTTCCTAAGAACAAGAAAGTCTTTTGTCTTTTTTTTTTTTTGTGCCCCCAGTTATTGGCACAGTGCCTGACCCATTGTTAGTACTTAATAAATGTTTACTGATTGATATGGGAATGCACATGGCTGGAAGAACTAGATTAAAATAGGTATAATACAGCTGAAATTGGATTCAGAATCTTCTTTCATATAACCTCTCTTTCTGTTCATCCTGCTTTTTCTTGTTATTTCCCCTCTTAGGAAATTGAGCTCCTTGAGAGCAGGAACTGTCTCATTTCTTTTTTTTAGGTATTCTTCCAGTTCTAGCATAGTGCTTGGCATATGTAAGCACTTAATAAATGATATTCCTTTTTCACTTATTCATTCATTAAAGGAGTTTATTCTGATGGAGAAACATTACATTTTGAAGAATGGTGCCTAGGTGGGATGAATGTTTTGGTACCAGAAGTCATAAAGTTGGTGAGTGATGTCACAGGGCAATTGATTGACAAGCTCTTTCTAGTGGTCTTGTCAGTATTGAATTGATCAATTGAACTTGTACTTGCAGGTTTGAGCATCCAAAGGGGAAACAGCTCTGTGGATGGCTATCCTGTGAATTATGGCTTGTAATTTCAGAAATGGGCTCTTCTTGAAGTCAGAGGCACTCTCTCTTTTCTCTATATATTCTCAACTTCAGATACAGTCAAGTTTTTGATCTCTATCTACTGACTTATCTAGGCAGCTATGTGGTAGAGTTGGATAGAGTGCCAGGCTTGGAGTCCAAAAGTTTCATCTTTTTGAGTCCAAATGTGGACTCAGATGATTACTAGCTGTTTGACCTGGGCAAGTCATTTAACTCTATCTCAGTTTCCTCATCTGTAAAATGAGTGGAGAACCATACCAGTATCTGCCAAGAAAACCCTAGCTCTTTCATAAGTATTTTTTAAGCTTCATAAAGTTTAAAACTAAAAGCATAATATGGTATAGAGAAAGAATTGGAATTGGATTTAGAGAAACTGAATTTGAAATCTGTTATTCAAGCAAATGTAGGCCCTCAAGCAAATGATTCAACTTTCTATTCTTTAATTTTCACATCAAAATGGAAGATGTTCGGCACTTAGTAAACACTCAACAAATGCTAGGGGCAGTTATATAGGAGAAGTCTCACACAGCTCAAAAAGGTATTGTTACCCATTCATTTGGACTCCCCCCCCCCCTTTTTCCACTTTTCTTCTTATGTCTTCTTCCTTGGTGAGATTTATTTGCTAATTGTTTTTTTAAGACTATAGTTTCTATTTTATTTGAATAAAATGAAGTCAGTTTGTTCTAAAGAGCATCTCTCTAAAACATCACTCTTAAAAGATTATCTCAGAGGCACCTCAATACCAGGAATTGTGAATTAAATGATATGCAAAACAAATGTATGGAAAAGCCCAAACATTATTTGTTAGAAGATTAGACAGAGTCTTAAGACTCTAATTTGGATTGTGGAAGTTTGTTTTCCTCCCACTGAAACAAAGATGATAACTAAAAGGAGATATAATAAATGTTTACACTTTAGTTTATCCTCTTTCTTTCTTCATTAACTTACTGTGGGTATTGCTCTTACAAGAGGCCAAAGTTCAGGGCTCTGTTTTTTAATTGCAGCTCACTCTTCTCTCCATCCAGGAGCATCAACTTTATCATTACTTGCAAGATTTATAGCTCTCCCTTCCTTCATCAGCTTGCTAATAGGCAGTTGTTGAATTCCCCTGAGTGTAACCTAGGAAATATGAGCATGGTGTAATTGCTACAGCTGGAATCGCATTCCACTTCAGAAGCTTCTTAACGGCATTCTCAGATGTGTGAATAATCCATTAGTGACCCAAGGGGATTACTCCCTGGCACCAATTTTACCTTTATGAGGAGGCCTGGGATGATGATACTTTCCCCTTCTCCAATTCAAGGGTGAGGAGAAACAAGGGGACCTGGAGTTGGTGAATTCCAAACCAGTAAAATTCTGAGAATAGAAAATGACTTTGTAAAGGAAGGATTTTAAAAGAAAAACTAGGGAATGTTGACTGAGGGGATATGTAAGTTTAATATTTGTAATCATTAAATAGCTGACTTTAAAAAAAATCACAAGCAATGAAGCTTAAGTAACATGATTTGATCTTCCTGTGTTTATGTGGATGACAATCGAGAGTAAGCAACACTGAACTTTCACTTCCTGTTCACTGTATCTAGGACAGACAATATTGTGAGGATGACTCAGTTGCTCCTGCAGCAACTGCTCTTTGAGGAAATTGCCTCCTGATTTCACCATCTCTCCCCTCTCTCTCCCTCTCTTTCTCCCTCTCTCTCTCTCCTTCTCCTTCTCTCTCCCCCTCCCCCCCCCTCTCTTCTTCTTCTTCTTCTTCTTCTTCTTCTTCTTCTTCTTCTTCTTCTTCTTCTTCTTCTTCTTCTTCTTCTTCTTCTTCTTCTTCTTCTTCTTCTTCTTCTTCTTCTTCTTCTTCTTCTTCTTCTTCTTCTTCTTCTCCTTCTCCTCCTCCTCCTCCTCCTCCTCCTCCTCCTCCTCCTCCTCCTCCTCCTCCTCCTCCTCCTCTCCTTCTTCTTTCCTCTCTCTTTCCTTCTCTTTCTCTTGTCTCTGCATGTGACTCTCTGTCTCTTCTGTATGTGTGTGTGTCTCTGTGTCTCTATTCCTTTCTGTCTCTTTCATCTCTCTCTGTCTGTCTCTATGTGTGTGACTCTCTGAGTTTCTCTCTCTCTCTCTGTGTCTGTTTGTCTGTCTTTCTCTTTCTCTTTCCCCCTTTCTTTCTGTCTATCCTAAGTCCTTACTGCTTTTCAACTTTGTTTTTGCAACTAACACCCTAAATAACTGTTCACCAAAAATTCCACAGAAAGAAATAATAAAAGTATTAACTTCACAACTTTGAAATATATGGAGAAAATATATGTATACATATTGCAGAAGGGAAACATCTGCCATAATGTTGATCACTTTTTAAACATAGGACCACAATTCTTTCATAAGCATTTTTTAAGCTTCACAAAGTTGAGAGCTAAAGGCATAATGTGGTATATATAGAGAAAAGAGAATTGGAATTTTGATACTTCTTGTAATATCTTACACAAATGATTTAACCTTCCTATTCTTTACTTTCTCATCTGTAAAATAGGGGAACAAGGGATTGAAGTGAATTTGGATTAGATGAAATACAAAATGCCTTCCATCACTTCTTTTACATAGACGGTGACTTAAAATTTTTTCTGCTTCTATTATTTCCAACATTGGACTCAAATCACTAAATCTTTTCAGTCTAATTTGGAAAATCATTACTCAACTGAAATCACTTTTTTCCAAAGATCAAATTGTTAGATGCTTTGGACTTATCTTAATCCTTGACATTCTTGAGCTCCATGAAGTCTTTGATACTAATGACCATTCTCTTTTTTTTCTTGCTTTTCAAGACACTTTTGTCTCTTAGTTCTCTTCCTGTCTGAATGGCTATTCTAAACCACTATCTTTCGATACTGAATCACACCACCTAATTGTGGCTATATCCCCAAACTCTGTCCTATCCATCTTTTCTTCTTTCTTGGTGACCTCATTACTTCTCATGACATTAATTATTATTTCTATAAATCACTTCCAGATCTGAACATCTATCACAAAACACTAAATGCCTTTGGACATTCCAAACTCAGTGTCCCATAGATATCTTATATTCAAAATATCCAAAATAGAATTCAGTATTTCCCCAAAAAATGCTTTCAAACTGCTCTATTATTGTTAAGGACATCCTTATCCTCATTCTAGTTATACATACCTTCAATCTCAGTGTTATCCTCAAATTCTTATATTTCTTCAGTCCACATATCTAATTAGTTGCCAAATCTTGTTATTTTGATGTCTACCATTCTATCTCTTCTGTCTCTACCAAAAGAATCACTATTCTGGTTCAGGCAAAAATCACCTTTTGACTAGACTATTGAAATAACCTAATAGTTTTAAGAGTCTAAGATATATTCTATGCTTCATACAGCTGCCAAAGAGATCTTCCTAAAACACAGATCCAACCATATCACACAGATATTCCAGTGACTTCCTATTACCAATAGGATCAAATACAAACTTCTCCTTTTGATATTTAGGGCATTTCACAATTTAATCCCAATCTATTATTCCAGACTGTATACTCATTACTGTCCTTTATGAACTCTACATTCCAATAATACTGAACATCTTCATATGCATATTCCAGTTCCATCTTAATGCCTTTTTGCTGGATTCTCTATTCCCATCCCCCCTCTGTCATATCTGAAAAGTATTCCTTCCTCATAGCCATCTCTTAAAATGCCTAGTTCAAGTGAAATGCTAACTTTTGTACTATAAACTTTTGTGTAAAGAAGCAACCAGAGTATTATTTATTAATGGATAGGTGTGCAGGGCAGCTAGTGGCACAGTGGATAGATCATCAGCTTTGAAATCAGGAGGATCTGAGTTCAAATCTGGTCTCAGACACTTAACACTTCCTGTGTGACTCTGAGCAAGTTACTTGGTTACCCCAATTGCCTCAGCAAAAAAAAAAAAAAAAAAGAAGGAAAAAAAGAAAGAAAGAAAGAAAGAAAGAAAGAAAGAAAGAAAGAAAGAGAAGGAAGGAAGGAAGGAAGGAAGGAAGGAAGGAAGGAAGGAAGGAAGGAAGGAAGGAAGGAAGGAAGGAAGGAAGGAAGGAAGGAAGGAAGGAAGGAAGGAAGGAAGGGAAAAAAGAATGAACAGGTGTGGGGAAAAGAAAATGAGAGAAAATTAATTCAGATTGAATATCACATTCTTGCTGCTAGGACACATAAGCAACAAGATTGAAGTGTATGTATTTTCTCTTGTCTGCACAACAAAAACATTAAGCAATCTAGAAAAAACAGAATGGCGAATATCACCAAAGAAACAAAAGAAAAAACAATACATTGGAAAAGTTTATATATATATATATATATATATATATATATATATATATATATATATATATATATATATTTATAAGTGGAAGACAGCCTACAGCAAGAAAATATGTTCAATATGCAAGCAAAATATACTGGTCTCAAAGACAAGATATAAAGAGATGAGTTAAGGATCTTAGGCCTTCCAGAAGAACATAGCAAGAGGAAAAAAACAAAATATCATGATGGAAGATTTAATAAAAGAACTGCCCAGTTGGATGCTGAAAATGAAATATCAAGGGAAAGAATTCATAAGTTGCCTTAAAAGAGAAAAAGAAAAAAAGATTGCAAATTCCAAGACACATAGTCAAATTTTAACAATCTCATTCAGAATCAAAGGCAGTATGAAATTAGGAAAAAATGTTTTCAAATACAAAAGAAATTAAAATAACACAAAACTATTCTATATCCAGGAAAAAATGTAGGAAGAAATGAAATAATGTGTTAGGAAAAGCAATAGAGCTTAGCATACAACTCATGATAATGTACATTGCAAATCTGAGTTTAACAATAAATGAAAAAAGATAAAAGTTTCAGTCATTAATAAAGATTTGAATCAATCTTAGAAAGAAAGGCAGAATCAAAGAAATTATTTGTTTCTTGAACATCCTCAAGGAAAAGAAATGAAGGTCTGAATAAGCTTAGTAGCTAAAGACAGCAACAACAGCAGAGTGAACGGACTGGTAAAGGGATGCTTGCTGATTGTACACAAAGAAACAGGGGTGAAAGTAGAACAGTGCATAGTTAATAAATAGCATGAAAAGGCAGGACTAGGGCTTCTGGAGAAAATCTGCCAATACCCCACCTCCGACAAATCAATATTTTGGAAAATGAAAGGAAGGAGAAGAGCAGGGAGGGTAGAGGGAAATGTGTTATGTGCCTGAGTCAAATTAAGGGCTAACAATAAGGAGAAGGGAATCCTGGTTGTAAGTAAGAGAAGGCCATATAAGGAAATGGATAAGAAGCAGGAAGGGAAGAAATAAAAAGTGGGAAGAAAAGAAGGAAGATACTAGAGTTTAGAGAGGTTAGAGAAGACTTCTTGTAGAAGGTGGGATTTAGTCTGGACATAAAGGAAAACAGAGAGCTCAGTAATCAAAGTAAAGAAGGGAGAATGTTCCATGAATAGGGAACCATCAGAGAAAATGGCTGGGGCAGAGAAACGGAGTGTCTTGTTAGTGGAATAGCCAGAAAGCAGTGTCACTGAATGGAAGCTGTGGTAAGGGATAAGAAGACTGGAAAGGTCGAAGGGGACTATATTATAAAGGGTTTTGAATCCTAAATAATGCATTTTGTATTTGCTCCTGGAAGCAATAGGAAGCTACTAGAGTTTATTGGGGGCAATTAGGTAATATAGTAAAGAGAGTGCTGGGCCTAAAGTCAGGAAGACTCATCTTCTTCAAATCTCTCTTCAATCACTTATTAGCTTGAGACTGGGCAAATCACTTAGCCCTGTTTGGCTCAGTCTCATCTGTAAAAATGAGCTAGAGGAGGAAATGACAAAGAACTCCACTATCTTTGTCCAAATGGGGTCATAAAAAGTCAGAAATGACTGCAATGATTGAACAATCTCAACAAGAGTTTATTGAGTAGGAGTGGGGTTGACATTATCACATCCAAACTTTATGAAAATCACTTTAATGGCTGAATGGATAATCGACTGGGGAGTCTGGAGGCAGGCAGACCTACCAGCAGACCACTGCAGCAATCAAAGTATAAGGTAAGGAGGGCTTATACTAGAATGTTGATAATGTCAAAGGAGAGAAAAGATTATACTTAAAAGATGTTGTAAAGGTGTAAAAAAAAAAAAAAAAAAAGTCAAAAAAAATTTAGGTACAGCCAAGATATTGACAATGTCATGAGAAATAATGAGAAATCCAGGATGACTTCTAGGTTGTGAGCCTGGTAGACTGGGAAAACAGTGCAATTGTATTGGCCTCTAAGGTAACAGGGAAGGTAAGAGGGATCAAGGACTTATAGGGAAATAAATATTCCTGTTTTAAACTTAATATATCTATTTTAAAATATCTATTGAGTTTAACATATCTATTGGACATCAGATTGAGATATCTGAAAGGCAGTTGGAGATGCAGTATTGGAAGTCAGCAGAAAGACTGGAGCCAGAAATGTAAATTTGAGAATCATCAATATAAAGGTGGCAATTACATTCATAGGAACTGATGAGATCACAAAGTAAAGTAATAAGAAGGCCCAGGACAGAATCCTGAGGGATACCTTCAGTTAAAGGGTATGATCTGAAGGAGAAGCCAGCAAAGGAAACCAAAAAGAAATAGTCAGGTAAAAAGAAAACTAGGAGAAAGTGATAAACCCAAAATCTATTGAGGGAGACTATCAAGGAAGAGTGATTGACAATGTTAAAAGTTGCAGATAATTAAAGACAATAAAGGTTGAGGGAAAAATCATTGAGTCTCATAGGTCATTAGATCATTAGAACCTTGGAGAGAGCAGTTTTACTGAAATGCTAAAATCAAGACAGATTATAAGTAATTAATAACAGAATGAGAGGAAAGAAAATAGGAAGAACCTACTGTAGATAGTTTTTTTTTTTCAAAATACAGAAAAGATGTGGGATGAGAGTTAGCAAAGAAGGAAGGATCAAATAAATTTCTTCAGGATATGCAAGACATGTACACATTTGAAGGCAGTAGGAAGGGAGACATTAGAGAAAGAGAGATTGAAAATAAGAGAGAATGGAGATGATGGATGGTGCAGTCTATTGAAAAAGGCAGTATAGAATGTAATTGCTTGAACAAATAGAGAGGTTAGCCTTGGTAAGAAATAAGGCTACTCCATCATGTGAAATAGGGGTGAGGGAGGAGAAAATGGAAGAAACTGCCTGTCTTAGGAAATGAGGAAGAAGAGAGAAAAGGAAGTTCATGGTGAATAGCCTTATTTTATTTTATTATTTTTTTTTCTGTAAAACAAGAGGCAAGGTTTTCAAATGAAAGTGGGGTGAGTAGGATTATAGAAGATTTGAAGAAAGACACAAAGGTTGGAAAATGGGATAGTAGGGTAATAAGGTAATTATTATAGGAATGCCAAGCAACAGTGAGGTTATGGAACCCATCGAGGTTATGTAACAAATTTGTGCTGGACCCAATTGGAATAGTTTAATGATTTTCTCTGCATTATTCAGCAGCACATGTTTAAATATATAGGTAATGAATGGTAGGAGTAATCCTAGGCTGACACACCACAATATAATAAAGGGGCTAGGGATTCAAGAGAAGAACACATGTAGAGTTGAATTGGTTCATTGAGGAATCAAAATAGGAAGAAGTAAATGATTACTTCAGGAGAAATGGAAGATAAGTGAAGGATTTAGGGAATGGAGGTCATGGTGAGAATAAAGACTAGAGTTATATAAGAGAAGGCAGAGTGAGGAGTGAATAGTCAATAGATTATGGTTGGATAAAGGGATTTCAAAATTCTTGAATATGGAGTTGTGATGGCAAATCAGAGGTATGAATATTTTTGTGTATTACTGAAATGGAATGGAGGAATAACTTATAGGAGGTAAGTAGGTTGAGGAATGAAGTGATTTTACATACACAGCACACATAGGTGGGTGTGTACACACACACATACCTCTCTGTATGTCTATTTATCTCTCTGAAGGAAATGGCAAACTCTTCCAGTATCTTTGCCAAGCAATCCCAAATAGTGTTATAGACACAACTAAAATGACTCAACAGCAATAATACACACACATATACACTAAAAAAAATAAAATAAAATAAAATTAACTCTACCTGTCTTTCAGGTAATATATAATATAATGTCTGTCTTCTAGTCCTTGTTGGTCTTTATATACTCTATTACAATTACATTATTACAGCACACTATGTCTGTGTGAACTTAGAGAACCATTACATCACCATGATAAGTACTAAGTATGTAAACTAAATAACCATTGTCTCATCAATTCCTCTGAGTTAACACCTTGTTTCAAGTATACTTCTCCAGAATTCTGGATCTCTACAATAATAAATACTTGTTTTTATTGGTAATTAAGTTCACAATAATTTTTTTCAATGTTTGAATTGGTTTTCACAATTGTACAATGCTTTAGCTGAAGCCATAGAAGGTTTGCTCTAGGTAACGACTATTATCAGATTTGTAGGATCTAGAGTAGAAAGGAACCTTAAAGCTTATCCAGTCTACCACCTTCATTTGATGAATAAGGAAAATAAGGTTCACAGATATTTAATGATTTGAGCCAGGTCATTCAGGAATTAAGTGACAGAGATAGGATCCCATCTGAGCTTACCTGAGTCAAATCCAGTGCTTGCTTCCTACTGCATTACAGTGTTATCTTGCTACTGTAGCCTGAGGAAAAAAAAATAATAAAATTGATTGTCATGACTTTTGCTACTTTCAGTTTTTTTAGTCATGTCTAACTCTGTATTACCCCATTTGGGGTATATGGTAGGTGTGGAAGAGGAATGAATTTATGACCAAAGAAGAACTAGAGACCATTATTGATCACAAAATTGAAAATTTTGATTATATCAAATTGAAAAGTTTTTGTATAAACAAAACTAATGCAGGCAAGATTAGAAGGGAAGCAATAAACTGGGAAAACATTTTTACAGTCAAAGGCTCTGATAAAGGCCTCATTTCCAAAATATATAGAGAATTGACTCTAATTTATAAGAAATTAAGCCATTCTCCAATTGATAAATGGTCAAAGGATATGAACAGACAATGAAGAAATTGAAACTATTTCTAGCCATATGAAAAGATGCTCCAAGTCCTTATTAATCAGAGAAATGCAAATTAAGACAACTCTGAGATACCACTACACACCTGTCATATTGGCTAGAATGACAGGGAAAGATAATGCGGAATGTTGGAGGGGATGTGGGAAAACTGGGACACTGATACATTGTTGGTGGAATCATGAACACATCCAGCCATTCCGGAGAGCAATTTGGAACTATGCTCAAAAAGTTATCAAACTGTGCATACCCTTTGATCTAGCAGTGTTACTACTGGGCTTATATCCCAAAGAGATTTTAAAGAAGGGAAAGGGACTTGTATGTGCAAGAATGTTTGTGGCAGCCCTCTTTGTAGTGGCCAGAAACTGGAAACTAAGTGGATGCCTGTCAATTGGAGAATGGCAGAATAAATTGTGGCATATGAATATTATGGAATATTATTGTTCTGTAAGAAATGACCATCAGGATGAGTACAGAAAGGCCTGGAGAGACTTACATGAACTGATGCTAAGTGAAGTGAGCAGGACCAGGAGATTATTATATACTTCAACAAGACTCAGAGAAAGGTTAAGTAACTTGACCATGATAAATAGGGTATATCTTTGCAATGGATTATGTTGACAAATACTGAAGTTTTTAGCAGTCAACAGATTCTTTGTTGTTTAGCAATTTCTTCAAAAATAATTTTATGTCATGTTTGCTATAATTATGTATTATGAGAAGACCAAAAGAGAATAAGGACAGTTTTACAACTTTTGTAAACTAAACAAAATTTTTAAAAAAATACATTACTGCCAAATAAAGGGTAAAGACAAATTTGTCTTCTTGTGAGAAAAATTTCATGACAGCTATTAATATTCTAATATATTTATGTACTCATTGATAAAAAGTATCTGACTTTATTGTTTTCTGTGGATCAATCTGAGGGGGGAAATATATTTACCTCTAAAGTTCTATTTCATTCTATCTTCTTGTTTTTTTAATTATTATTATTTGTTTTTAACACATTGCTTTATGAATCGTGTTGGGAGAGAAAAAATAGAGCAAAGGGAAAAACCATGGGAAAGGAAAAACAAACAAACAAAAAAGAAGGGAACAGAGCATGTGTTGGTTTACATTCAATCTTCATTGTTCTTTTTCTGAATGAAGATAATATTTTCTGTCCAAAGTCTTTGGGAATTGCTTTGAATCACTGAACCACTGAGAAGAACCAAGTATTTCATAGTTGATCATCATACATTCTTGGTATGGTATACAATATATTCCTGGTTCTGTTTGTTTCTCTCAGCATCAGTTCATGTAAATCTTTCCAGGGCTTTCTAAAATCAGCTTGTTCATCATTTTCATATAGAATTTATATAGAATAATAATATTCTTCATACACCACAGTTTATTCAGCCATTCTCCATTTGATAGGCATCTACTCATTTTCCAATTCTTTGCCATAACAAAAAGGGCTGCTGCAAATTTTTTTTTTTTTTTTTTTTTTCTGCACATGGGGGTCCTTTTTCTTCTTTTATGATTTCCTTGGGATACAGACTTAGTAGTGACACTGCTGGTTCAAAGGGTATGCAAAGTTTGAAAGCCCTTTGGGCATAGTTCCAGATTGCTCTCTAGAATAGTTGAATCATTTCATAACTTCACCAACAATGCATCAATATCCTAGTTTTCTCACATCCCTTCCAAAATTATCTTTTCCTGTTCATCTTAGCCAATCTGAAAGGTGTGAGATAGTACCTTAGATTTGTTTTAATTTACATTTCTCTCATACATAGTGATTTAGAGTATTTTTTCATATGATGAAATAGCCATTAATAGCCATTATAGATGACTTTAATGTTTTCATCTTAAAATTGTTCATATCCTTTGACCATATCAATTGTGAAATTATTTGTATTCTTATAAATTTGGCACAATACTTTATATCTTTTAGAAATAAGATCTTTATCAGAAACACCAGCTATAAAGAATTTTCCCCAATTTTGTACTTTCCCTTTTAATCTTGTTTTGTTAATTCAAAAACTTTTTATTTAATGTAATCAAAGTTGTCCATTTTGCCTTTCAAAATGTTCTCTAGTTCTTCTTTGGTCATAAATCCCTCCCTTCTCCAAAGATCTGATAGGTAAATTTTCCCTTGTTCTTCTAATTTGTTTATAGTATTATTTATGCCCAAATCAAGTACCTATTTTGAACTTATTTTGGTATGGGGTGTATTGCATCTTCTTATAAAAATATAAAAGCAAGATTACCAAATTTGTTTTTAAAATATTAAAATATTAGCAAAATATTGGCAAAATATTATTAAATTACTTCTCATTCTCATATAATAAATATCTTTTCCTGTCTTTGACAGGTTTCCATTAAATTTACCAGAATAAGATTGTCCTAAACTTATTTATGTAATGGACTATTAAATCCTTGCTGCTAGTGAAAGAAAATGTTTGACTGCCAACAAATTTCTCTGATAAGAGAATGATGTATTTCAGAGTCACTTCTCAAAGTGATTTTGTTAATTGATTTCTTTTAATTAGCTCCATCCTCACAGACTTTGTAAAGCAGCCTAAAGCATTTAGTTTTATCTTGAGGGAAAAAATTTCTATATCTTATGGGTAGCCACATTTACTATCAATTAAACATAGGTCCATTGTAAATATATAAGGCAATAAATCACAATATCCTCCTTAAATTTGTTCAGCTCATATTAATCTTCTCTTTCATCCGCAGTGGGAATTATGAACCTATAGTACTTTTAGACTACCCAGCTATTAGCCATAGCCTATGAAGAAAAAATAGAAAATTGATTTTTGAGGAATTATTCATATAGTATATCAATAAAATTTATAGCTATAAATGAATCACATGAATCTTGCTAAAAGAAGCATGTTGCTTATTTTTTTAAACTTCTGAAGATGTCTCTGTGCTTTGTTTATGCCTAAACTTTTAATTTCTAGTGCTCTTCTTGTATCATATTAGACATGTAGTGTTTATTAAAAAATATATATGAATATATATATTTTTGGGAAGGTGAGAAAGATGTTGAAATTTTCTATACCTTCAGTCCTGCAAAACTTATTGGACATTTAACATTGGATTTCATGTAGACATCTCCAACTCATCATGTCCCAGAACTGAAATTAATATATTTCCAAAAGAAAACCCAACCAAACAAACAAATCAAACCACTTTCCCCTTCCAATTTTCCCTTTTTCTGTGGAAGTCATCTATCATCCTTCCAGAATCCCAGATTCATAATCTCAGCATTATACTCAGCTCCTCATCCCTTACCCTATATATCTGATCACTTGTGATTAGTGATAGCTTCTTTTTTTTTTTATATTGTCAAGTTTTATGTTAAAAAAAAAAAAAAGTAGGCTCATATGATCCCAGACTCTTTAAGCTAGCTTTCTATACTGTTAAAATTTGGTTATATTGCATTCATCATTATTTCATGAATAGGAAAGATATAATTGTTGTAAAAGATGCTCAAAACAAACCCCTGAATTCTAGTTTTTCTTTTCTTTTTTTGTACTGATGCTATTTAACTATCCTTACATTAGGATCACAGATTTCATTTCTGTTGATGGGTTGAATAAACCTAAGCATATTTTAGATTCAGCAAATATCTCTATCTACTTTACAGACATTTTACATTAACCAGAATCCAGGTCACATTTTGCCACACCTCTTTTTCTTTTGATTCCCACTATCCAGACAAATATTTCCCTTTGCAGTAAAGTTCCCACTGAAGTCAAACAGAGCTCTTCATAGCAGAAGGAGAGACAGGCACTGAAAGAAATATACTATATGTTTCTCAACACATGCATATTTAAAAGGAAATGTAATCTGTGTGTCTCTGATCTCCTTACACGTAAACCATCAAAATTTTCTCTGGGGTGAGCTCCAAGAAATCTTTCCCCTCCCTTGGGAGTGGAGTCATTTTTAGCAGAGGGTATACCAACATTTATTCATAATCTTTTAACCAGTATATTTCATAGGCTGGGGAATTTTTTTGTTCCTAGTTTCTTGATAAACTCTGATTTTTTTTAAGGATGGGCATAAAATAGTGACTGATTTTGTCCCATTGTCAATTTTACTCTTTCATGTCCAATAAAGTATTTAATTCCATTGTAGAACTTAAGCAAAAAAAAAAAAAAATAGCATCATTGAGAGAAAAGTGTCTCTGAAATGACAAATTTATTTCAAAAACACTTGTAATACTCTCTTCTATCATTACATAGAGAAATGTATTTCATAGGCTTTATTAGTAGTGCTGTTATGTGAATACTTAGTCCTTTCTCGAAGCAAGGGAAACCATAGATACAAAGAAGTAGTAAAATTAATACTATTATGTAATCTATTATGTAGTTTAAAAGATATAAAAATTGTCTATGCAAAGTGCATTTGGGAAAAGAGGTTCTACTCTGAGGATAAGTAATTAAGAATGTGGATGGGGACAGACAAAGAAAGGAAGAGAAACAAAAGAAGGATATACAAATAAGGAACATATGGGAGCATAATATTACGGCAATGTTAGTGTTGTCCAGCAGATGTCACTACAGGGGAGGTTTGGATGAGGAGTACTTTTCTTCACCTGCTCTCCTCTTCTCCCCTCCTACCCACCCACTTTCTTGAAAAAGTCAGGAGAATTGACCTCACTTGTTAATCTACCCAACAGGGCAGGCTCAGGGTGTCATCTTCTATTGAGGTACCTATTCCTCCTAAACTTCACTCACCTCTAAGGGTGGAGGAAGATCCTGAATTCCCTTAAGGTAAAAACAATCATTTTGTTTGGACATTAGATTAATTCCTAAGGCTTTAGTTTGGGGGAAGAGGATCCAGTTCCCCATGCTTTTCTTTATTTTTTTTCTTTTTCTGCAAAGCCAAAAACACCTAAAGAAAAAAAACAGATTTTATATAAAATTCACAAAATATTCCACACCCCCAGGCAAGCTGTTCATTTCTATGCCAAGAAGGTGGTCTCCCAGCTAGTAGTTTAAATTTTAGCATCACTATTCACAGGCTCTCCCTCCCTGAACTCCTACTAATACACACATTTTATCACTCTAAAACAAAAACAAATTCAAGTATTCTTATCATTATAAAGTAAAGCTTTTTTTTTTTAAATGCAAGCAACTAGGAAGCAAAATTTAAAATAGCAAACAAACACTTTGTAATAAATCTTGCTACCTGTGGCATGTGTCAGTGAATCAGAAGAAGGAAATGAGTAAACATATGAGTAAAAAATTTCACAACTCATCCAGCAATTTCCCTGAGAAGCCATAATTTGGTCCTTCTGCTCTGTTCTTTTAATAGCCCAAGCTTGAAAGCCAAATAAAGAAAAAGACTAGAGTCATTGAGAAGTGACAAATTAGACTCATGGAAAGTTTCTCCCATTCACTGATATGCCTACTGCTACTCTTTCCTTCTGTAGCTTTTTTCTCTCACATCCTTCTATATTGAACAATCTGAAAAGTTAGCCTTTGAATTCCAATCCAATAGTAATATCTTCTCTTTCCAAACTTGAAAGAAATACAACTCCCAGGGTCCTTAACAAATTAGCTCCCACACAAGACCACCAATTCAAGTTTGAAAGGTCTATAACTTTTTGCTTAAGGGTTGAACACTTTGTTATAGGTTCTTTTCTTTTTCTTTTTTGCTTCCTGTTTTATATGGATCTCTTGAGAACAGTATGAAATAGAAAAATGTTTGTGAGCAATATCTTCCATGATGTCTCAGTCTGAAGAGCAATTGTTTTATGGCAGATTACATTTTCTATGAGATTAATTGCCATTCAATAGATATTTGGTAAGCATCTATTAGGGGCTTAGTTTTGTGCTAGGTACCTAAGATACAAAGACAAAATCAAAGTAAACCATTCTCTGAATTAGCTTATATATTATTGGATTAACAATTAACTATATATATTACAATAAAAATTGAGTCAAGAAAAAGCAGTCACAAGTGGAAAGATTCAGGAGATGAAGTTAATAGTTAAGTTTAGCCCTGAAAGATGACATTGATTCTGACAGGCCAAGATAAGGAAGGAAAGCATTCTATCTCATGTTTTGTTGTTGTTTGTTTGTTCTTAGTGAATTGGGTATATTCAGTCATTTCAAGCACATCCAACTCTTTCTTTGTGACCCCATTTGAGATTTTGTTAGCAAAGATTCTGGAGTGGTTTGCCATTTTCTTCTCCAGTTTATTCTCCAGATGAGGAAACTGATATAAATTGGATTAAGTGACTTGCCTAGAGTCACACAACAAGCATCTGAGGCCAAATTCAGACTCAAGAAGATGAATTTTATAACTCCAGGCCTGACTCTTTATCCAGTGTACATATCAGAAACAGACTATGGAAAATATATGGAGAAAGATCAGCAGTCAATCTTGATGAGAACAGTTTATGAAAGTGAATATTATATAACAGTAGATAGGAGCTACATTATTGAGTATCTTAAGTGTCAAGCTAAAGAATTTATATTTTATCTCAAACATGTTTTAGCTTTCATCCTTCCTACAAAGAAAAAAAGAAAGCTGTCATGATCTCATGAAATTTTATTTGCTATTATTTGCCTTATTAGTTTGTTGCAGATACTGTATAGCAATTTTCAAATGTTAGCATAGTAAGAATTACTTGACGAATAACAGGAAAAGAAAAAAAGATTTTGATTATATCCTATGACCTATTAGTTTGAAAATTGTTTTAAATACTGGTCTGAGGTAACAAATAGATACTGTTACATAATTCTATCATGCACAGTAGACCAATTCCCATGGACTTGAGTGGGCTGTCTGTAATGAATATACTTAATAAACATTGAAAACAAAGTTCATGATTGCTACATTTATTTCTCTATGTTTTTGTTATACTTTCAGATTAAATGTTGATATACTATTGGGAGATGCAAGATGGTGCAATGGAAAAATAACTAGCATCTCCACCAAGATGACTTAATTTCAAGTCTCATGGCTGACACCCATTGCATGTGTGATTCTGGAAAAATCAATTAACCTTTTGATGTACTGGCCAAAGGGTAAGATTAAAAATTGCAGTTACTTCAGTCACTTCAGTAATATCTAACTCTTTGTGATCCCATTTTGGTTTTCTTGGCAAAGACACTAGACTGGTTTGCCACTTCTTTCTCTAGCTCATTCAACAGATGTGAAAACTAAGGCAAACACAGATAAGTGACTTACCCAGGTTCACACATCTAATAAGTGTCTGAGATTGGATTTGACTTCATGAAGATGAATCGTCCTGATTTTAAAGGAACTCTATCCACTCCACTCTATCCACAGTGCTCTTATCTTCTATAGTACCTAGTTGTCCCTCAACCAAATTTGCAAAGAAGGTAGCTATTTGTATTGATAGATGAAATTCTTCAAGGTGTGCCTATGAAATCACAAGTGCAATTTATATCCCTTATGAAACTGTTTTGTGCGCAAGAGGTCAGGGAAATTTTATAAGCAGAGCAAATCACTGATGAGAAGGAGGTTGATGAGAACTGTGATATAAAATAGAACTGGTGATATTCATATGTTTGATTGGGTTTCTATAAACCTCAATGAGGCAGCTAATTGGTATAGTGGATAGAGCACCAGCCATGAAGTCAGGAGGACCTGAGTTCAAATGTAACCTCAGACACTTAATACTTAACACTTCCTGGCTGTGTGACCCTGGTCAAGTCAATTGCCTTAATTTAAAAAAAAAAAAAAAAAAAAAAAAAAGAATTCCTAAATAGTTATATGGAGCCACCAAATAGGAAAAAAAAAAAAAAAATTCTATTTCCTTATTTGGGAGAAAGGTTGGATTATATATATACTTCTCTCCTCCCCTGGAGCATAAGAATACACATAGCCTAGAGGAACAAAGAAAGCCCTTAATTCTGTTCCATGGCAGATATTCAAATATCAGTGATTCTAGAATAATTTTCTTATTGGCAAAAGTTAAAAATTAGAGTAAAGGATATTTTCTTATTGCTGATACTTCCTTATCTTTTTGATAAGGGAAAGAATATTTGGCAAACTGGAAAAGGTAAGACACATAAAATGATTAGGTGTAAGTTGAAACATTTCATCTAAATGTTAATTTTTTTTTTTCAGTTTTGCTGAATTTAATGCTTTTCTCCCCCTAATTATGATGGGAGGATTCTATAAAGAAAAATCTCCATGCAGTTCTAATTATCATCAATACTATGCATAGCAGATGTCATTAATTTTTCTCATAGGCTTCACTTGGATACACATAAGGATTGCATGTTTGGATGTTTCTTCATTATTTAAATGTTCTCTTTCTTCTGTCTGCACCTTAGAATGCTTGGTTTCTTCAGGATTCAGTTCAAATTCTACCTTCTGAAAGCTTGTCCCTTGTTCCCCCCGTTACTATCTCCACTCTAAAAGTATATTGTATTTACCTGATATGTTTCTATGTACATATACATTTTTATGGCTATATATAGTTTTATTTATTTTTTTATTAATAGTTTTTATTCACCAGATATATGCATGGATAATTTTACAACATTGACAATTGCCAACCCTTTTGTTCTAATTTTCCCCCTCCTTTCCCCCTCCCCCAGATGGCAGATTGACCAATACATGTTCAATAGTACATATAAATTTTAATCTTACTGAGGGCAGGGACTATTTAATTTGATCTTTATACTTCTCTCACTAAACACAGTGCCTTGCATTTTATAAGTCAAAGAGATGAGAATAAAATCACATATCTTCTGTCACCAAATTCAACACACTTTCCATCATACTGTGACCACAAGAACTAGATTAGCCCAAGTACTAAAACATAAAAGCCCCTATTTTTTAGACACAAGTTAAATTTGCTTTTCTGGACTACAAATAATCCTATTCAGTCTTAAAGCCTTGAAAGTTTCTGCTTCTATGAGGAACTGCTAACAATGCCTATATTAGCAGGCATTTACTACATATCTAATACAGGCTAAGTTACTCTTTATTAAGGCTCAATATTCTCATCTACAAATGAGAGTTTTGGACTAATACCTTTAAGCTCTCCATGGAGTCGTTAGAATGCTTTTGATGATTGACATGGAGTAAGAAAGATGTGACTTCAAGTACTGCCTCAAATCTGTTGAAATTCCCAGAATGCCTCTGGGGAGACAAATGATACAGAGAAGTATGTCCACATGCAAATGTAGTACAAGTTCTGGGAAGACCTGCCAAAGCAAAAATGCTTCAAGTACAGACCCAGGGATCAACTATGAGTTTGTTTTTCAAGAGCCAACCAATACAAATTCCAGAACTAAGGAGAATATATTTTGGCTATAGCTATTCATGAAAGTTCTCTAATATGACATAGAAGGGTTGTGCTCTGTGTAGATTAAAAGCATACCTCCTTAATTAAACCATATATCTTTTTTTTTTAACCATATATCTTTTAAAGTATTGACTTTTTTATTTCCAAAGGAATTGACAAGAAATACTTTTTGCATTGTGAATCTTCAATTCAATGTTACATTATCTCAAAGCCAAATATTTAATCTATCTCATTCTTGACAGTAATTTTATAATTCTGACAAATCTCCTTATTTACCTTCTAAAGATTCAAATATCCACCTGGCCCTAAGAACATTCCAGATGCAATGACCTCTTGGTGCTCTGTTTGCCTAGATTATATCTCTCCATCTGTTTTCCTTTTTTGCCTCCTGAATCGGAATCATGTGTTTCCTCAGGCTCTTTGGGTCAGCCACTATTTTTGTTTTTCATTTCCTACTGAAATAATAATGTGTGGTGCGTACTGACAGAAGTAAATAGAAAATTATGTAGAAATCCAACCACTTCAAAAAAAAAAAAATGTCTCATATCTCCCCACAAATATCGTCAGGCACTCACTTAGGCAGTAACTACCAGTCCAAATATCTGTAGTAAGAAGGTGTGATATACTTAATTACTAAGGACAACTCTTTTTTAAAATATCAACATTCTTCCAATGTTGATATATTGAATGCAAGTAATGGAATGCTTAAGCCTCTGAAGAATTGAAATTGATGATCACCCAAAGGGCAATAGAAAAGTAAGTTTTTGGCATGCACAAACTATAATACATTACTGACAAGGAATTATGAAGTAGGTGGAGTATAAAAAATGTCATCAAAGTAATATATGAGAGAAAAAAAGAGATAGAAGGTCCATAGAATGAGAGAAAAAGATAACATCATGATATCGAGAAAAAAAACAAAAAGATCCCATGATACTGTATGGAATCTTTTGATAACTTTGTGGGAAAACATAGACAAGAGTTGCATAAGTTGGGCAGACATAAGTGGTTATAGTTTTGAGGGTTAGGGAAACATTCTACAATAATTAGATCACAAATAATTTCAATAAAAATAACTGCAGGTGATATGGCTATAAGGTAGGTAGGTAACCAAAAAGTAAAGGATGAAGGAAAAACATGAATAAACTACAAATAAGCAAACAGGACATGAACAGATAAGAATATGTATATTTTATCTGCTATATCTGTATGTGTTTATACACACATACACACACACACACACACACACAAATAGAAGTAGTGCAGTGTATAGCACACAGAACCTGGATTCAGGAAGACCTGAGTTTAAATTTAGCCTCAGATACTTATTCTGTGATCCTCTAAAGGTGATATATTTCTATTTTCCTCATCTGTAAAATGAAGATAATAATAGAACTATTTCCCAGGATTGTTGTGAAAACCAAATGAGAAAATAATTGAGAGCTGCTTAGCACAGTGCCAGGGATGTTATAAATACTATATAAATGTTAGCTATTATTATCAAACATGTACACATTTTTATACATAGATACTAAAGTGCATACATATCAACGTATTATTTATTTACAGTAATATAGGCTTCATGTATTATATTTTGGATGTCCAATATAACCCTTCAGGCACTGCAATAATATAAGTAGCTTACACAGAACTGTGTCATGCCCTCTGTATACTTATGAAAAATCAGAATATCACTTTTCTATTAGACCCAAAGTGAGTATCCTTTATACTTTTGCTCTTTGGCTGGCACTTTACTCCAATCATCCCCTGGTTCCAACAAAGTCCCTATTGGTTGGGCCTGCATAAAAGCCAACCCCACCAAGTTTCTATCTTTAGAACAAACAAACATACAAAATAACTACCAGGAAAGAAATCTTTGCTGACCTGTGTTCCAAATAAACCTAATGGGTTTTATAAAGTTATTGTTCATTATTATAAAAATTAGTTCATTTATAATTCTAAAGCTTTCATCCTTTGGCTCAACCTTGATCCTCTCTATGTTGAGATTAGACAGGCAATAATTTTTTTTCTGAGTACATGATTTATTAAACATAGCAAAGTTATGATGAAACTTGAAAGTACTCTACTCTTGTAGAATACTAAGTCAATTGTAACTAATCCTATTCTTGATTACCTACTCTCATATTTGGAATTTGTGGGAAACATAACTAAGCCACCTGCTCCTTAAGGTTATGACTATAGGAGTTTCTGGGTTTAGGAGGAAACTCTGTCATCCAGGATCATAAGCACTGGAAAGTAGGAGAAGAGATAGCAAGACTGGAATAATTTCTCAATTTTCTCATTAGCCACTAATGTTTTCTAAAGCCAGGTCTTTCCAATGACTTTAAGTCTCTGAAAATTGGCTCCAATCAGCACCTCTGGTTTCCCCTTAATCAAGCTTTTCTGTTGCATTTCAGAGCTAGGTTGCTGCTATAGCTTTCCTACCTCTATGCCTCTATACCTAGCAAGACTCTCATGGGCTGAGCTGTTTATTTTCCAGGAATACCTGTGCTTAGAGAAAAAGGCAACTCATTCCCATTTCCTCTTTCATCCTTTACCATCCTTTACTTTCTCCCTCTTTGGGAACCAACATCGCCTCCTCCCAGAGTCTGTGGAAGCTTGGTCCACAGAAAGCTGATCAAAAGGTGAAAATATTTTACCTCCTACCATGCCTTAGTCATTCATAGTTCTATCTACAACCAACTGAGAAAGACACTTAGAAAAAAGTGACTCTTCACTGCTAAAGAGAGAACACTTAAATGGGCCACTAATGTTATGACAAAAATTCTGAAATAAGAATCATATGCATATAATTTTCTAATGCAGATATCCTACTTAGCCATATTTTTATGATGGCTTACCACTGATACTTACCTTGGTTTTACCAATGTAATGTAAACCTTGAGATATGGAAAATGTTGACGGTATGGGCCTGATGACAAACTATATAATTCATTTCTTAGAAAGATTATAACTGAATTTGTAGAGGCTTATCCTTGCTTCCTGGATTTTTGTTGTTGTCATTGTCATTGTGGTATTAGTGGTGGGATTTTCTTTTTGATGGAGAAACTCAGAAATTTGCAAAGAAACAAATCTTTATCTGTAGAATGGTAATGATCTCTATCCATGGAGGGTATACCTATAACCAATTAAAGTGATTTCTCTTTTGAAGTCATCCCAAATTCTTTTTAAAAAATTTAATGATAACTTTTTATTTTCAAAATATATGCAAAGATAGTTTTCAACATTCATCCTTTCAAAAGCTTGTATTTCAAATTTTTATTACCCCTTTTCCCAAGATAGCAAGTGATCCAATACAGATTAAACATGTGCAATTCTTCCAAACATATTTTACATTTATCATGCTGCACAAGAAAAATCAGATCAAAACAGGAAAAAAAATAAAAAAGCAAGCAAACAATAATTTAAAAAAAAGATGAAAATACTATGTTGTGGTCTGTTAGGATTATTACTAGGTGCTAAATTGGTTGTCTGGTACTTAACAATTCTCTAGCTCAAAGTTCATACCTTTAAAGGAGTTTAAAGGATTATTACTAGGTGCTAAGTAGGTTATCTCTAGATTGTAAACCAAACATACTCAAGCCACACCTCTAAAATGTACTGCACGATGCACTCAGGTGGGCATTAAAAGAAGTACCATAGTGGTGGTCATTCTGGGGACTAAGACTGAGGATGGGCCTTCCTCCCTGGCCTAGAAGCATCAGTTCACATGCTGAATTGTGGCCAAGAGCTGAGCAAAAGCTGCTTTAATGTGAGTCACTGTCTTCTGGCTTTGCAGGTTTCAGGTCACCTTCTTGGCCTCTAAGTCTTTCTTGGATTAGCTCAGAAATGGCTCTCTGTGTCTTCTCCAATTTTTCCAATTTTTTAGCTACATCTCTTTTTAAATCCCAATCTGGCTTTCTGGAAGCAAGGTTAGCCAAATCCACTTCCTCAATAATCGGCTCAGGCTTCGGGGCTTACTGGTCTTTGACTTTCTCTTCCACTGAGGCTGATTTAGCCTGAAGCACCTTCCTCTTTTGTTCCTCATCCTCAGGAACATAATTCTTCAGTTTGAGTTCCCTGTGTTTTTCACCTCCTCCTTCTTCTTTTAAAAGTTTACTTTTTGGTTCCTCATCTTCTTTATTCTTGCGCCCAGTCTTTTCTCTAAGCATGTTGAGCCACTCTTTCCACCGCAGAGCCTCTTCCTCCAGGTGTTCCACATCACGGATCGACACCACCATGTTGTTTTTCATTTAACTTCTGGTTGGGCACAGGATACCAAAGAGTGACCCCACATTGGGAGCCAAAATGTAATGTTCCATTTCTCTCTAGATTGTGATCATTCTCTGGGAGGAGATCTCTTGGGGAGCTTCTAGGGAAGCAGCCTTAGTTTTAGTTCCAGTACTAGTAATCCCCAAAATGCAGCCAGGAGTTAAAGTCCAGATCCTATATTGTGTCCTTCAAGTCTTGAATCTTTTCCTGTCAGAATGTCTACAGCCAGCTTCAGTCTCTAGCTCCCTCTGAATCCAATGTTTCCAGCCAGCTCAAAGGTAGATGTGGGAGTGAATCAGACTCTGCCTCCAAGAGAATAGGATTGTGGGTTTCCCAGAATTAAATCCTAGATGTGAATTTCCCGGAAGTCCATGAGCAGGATTTTCCTTTAGACTTGTAAATCTGCTGGACTTGCAAATCCACTGAATCCTGGCTCTCTGAATCTCCTTGAGTTTCCCTGAAGTTCTCCTGGGAAGTCTTCTCCTTGACCCAATCCAGATTGACTTCCCCACTTAATGTTGGCTCCTTACATTCTCCCAGAGAATGGGTTTGTGGGTACTGGGTACTCCATGGGCTTGTGGGAACTCTTTACAGAACCCATGAGCAAACTCCTTTAAAGGTGCCTTTAAAGGAGTTTGCTCATGGGTTCTGTAAGGAGTTTGAACTCCTTTAAAGGTGTGAACTCTGAGCTAGGGAATTGTTAAGTACCAGACAACCAACTTAGCAGTTAATTTGCATTTCTCTAATCAATAGTTATTTAGAGCCTTTTAAAAATATTTCTAGAAAAGTCATCCCAAAATTTAAGGTTTTTTTATAATTTTTCTCTCTAGGATCAAAGACAGAAAGCTAGGAGCAACCTCTAAAATCTAATCCAGTTTCTTCATTTTTATGAATGAGAAAATATCCCAAAAGATGATATGATTTATTATGAAAGTATAAAAATACAAGTATTCAACTATCTTTTTAAAATTTTAAAAGAATAACTTGTTTCTAGAATGTACATTTTCTAAAAAAATAATATATTGTTATTTTTTGATATATAGCTGATCACATAATTTGATAATTAGATATAACTATAGTCATCTATTGACGATTCCATTCAGAATTCACTTCCCTCTAAAAATGCATATCACAACCCATCTGTGCTTGCCTTTTCTGTGCACTTCTGATGCATGTTTTATATGTTTTAGTTTTTGTTTTGTTTTGTTTTTTATAAACTAGAGAATCTATACAATGTTCCCTCTTCAAGGAGATTTTCCATGTCTTCTCTCCCCCCCCCCCCCCATTATAATGAGACCAGTGGATCATTCTAACTATCTGCTGGTTGGATTCACAGAACAACCCATATGTTTGCAAAATTGAAACAACTTGAATTGTGGTTCTTGCACATCTGTTTTTGCACATTTCTTGCTTTTTTGATGTGATTGATGAAGGGAAACAAACTTGGATATAACCAGCCATTTACCTCTCTTCCTGAAACTTCTTCATAAAAATATTTGGAAAAAAATTACTGTATTTGCTACATTTCTGGTAATCTCCCAAAACATATTACTAAGGAACCATTTTTTTTTTTTTTAAATTCAGGGGAAACCGTTAAAGCACATACTAACATTTTCTTTAAACATGTGCTTATGTTATTAATGTCAAAATAATGGTGCATTCTCCTAAGAACAAGATGTTAACATTTTCAAATACGTCATAATCAAACTTTATTGCTTTTTTAGCAATGTTTTAATTTACAGTAATTTGAATCAGTTGCCTATTAAAGCACAATTTCAAACTCAACATTTATATACCCCAAATTTAAATAATGAATATTGTTATATCACTGTTAAAATAGCCTTTAAAGATTAGGTATTTTTGGAATATTAACTCAATGAGCAACAAATCATTAAAATTAATCATCTTTTTTTTTTTTTTTTTGGATCTGATCCTATGGTTTCACTGGTGTAGGGAATTCCTATTATGAGAGTTCCCTCTGCTAATATATACCTCCTACTTTTTTATAACAGTCTTAGAGAGATACTTGAGTCCACTGATCCACTTGCTCATTATTAGTGCAGATCAGAAGAAAGAGTTGAAACCAGATTTTCCTGAGTTTAAGGCCATGCTTCCTCTCTACTAAAGAAGACTCTGTATTTTGCATTTTTCTAGTTTACGTAATTCAATTTTACTACTATTTGTGGCTACAAGAGAAGAATTGGACCATGAACTCAGAAACAGATCTCATAGGCATATTTTCTAATCAAGCTGAATAAGGCTGGCCAATTCATATTGGACTGAGAAGGAAAATGATAAATTGAGGGTGGTACAGAGTTGAAAGACAAATAGGAGTAGTACAATGCTGGAAGAGGGATATGCAGAGTTAGGGAATAGACAGCTGTTGCTGTATAGATAGAAAAAAGACAAATAGATTGATAGATAAATGATATATCAAGAATTGGAAGGGATATCAGAGGTTATCTATTCCAGGTCTTAAATGTTTTCTACTTATGACTCCTTTTCCCCAGAGAAATTTTTACACAATACTGGGTATATAAAATATAAAATAGGTATATAAATCAAACATTTAATAATAATAGATCAATTTCATGATCTCTACCTTCAGTTATAAGATCTCACAGTTTTAGAAATTAGACTCTAGTCCATGCCTTTCATTTTAAGAAGAGGAAATTTAAGGAATTTAAATGACTTTCCCAAGGTGAAACAAATAGTAATTTTCAGAGGTGGGATTTGAATCAAGGTCCCATGATACTCCAAGTGCTGAGTCTGCTGTTTTTGTTAGACTGTGTTACCTCAGTGACATGCAAGTTGGTGGCTATAGTGACTTAGTTATGTTGGAAACATTCTAGGAACAAGTACTACAAATAGAACAGGAATTTTTCATTATTCTGACTAAAAAAGCATACTTTTCCATTGGAAAGAAAAATTCTCCTATACATATTTTCCAATAGCCAATTCTTCTGTTTCTTACAGTAAAATAAAGCTTTTTGCAAGTCAACAAAACAAGTCTAAGAGTGATTCTCTTTTAAAATCACATTTAATTTTATCATATGTCAGTTCTAAATTATTTACTTATAGTGTTTGTGGCAGTCCTCTTTGTGGTGGCCAGAAACTGGAAACTGAGTGGATGCCCATCAATTGGAGATTGACTGAATAAATTGTGGTATATGAATAGTATGGAATATTATTGTTCTGTAAGAAATGACCAACAGGATGATTTCAGAAAGGCCTGGAGAGACTTACATGAACTGATGCTGAGTGAAATGAGCAAGACCAGGAGATCATTACATACTTCAACAACAATACTGTATGATAATCAATTCTGATGGACGTGACCTTCTCCAACAATGAGATGAACCAAATCAGTTCCAATAGAGCAGTAATGAACTGAACCAGCTACACCCAGCAAAAGAGCTCTAGGAGATGACTATGAACCACTACATAGAATTTCCAATCCCTCTAATTTAGTCCACCTGCATTTTGGATTTCCTTCATAGGCTAAATGTATGCTATTTCAAAGTCCGATTCTCTTTGTTCAGCAAAACAAATGGTTGGTTGTGTATACATATATTGTATTTAATTTATACTCTAACATATTTAACATGTATTGGTCGACTTACTATCTGGGGGAGGGGGGGAAGGAGGGGAAAAATTGGAAAAAAAAAAAGTTTTGGCAATTGTCAACATTGTAAAATTACCCATGCAAATATCTGGTAAATAAAAACTATTATTATTATTTTAAAAAATAATAAAAAATAAAAATAAAAACAAACAAAAAAAACAAAATAAAATAAATTATTTACTTGTGCCTCATCATACAAGTATTCAAGTCAAATCCAAGTATGAAACAAATTAAATTGCTTTTCCCTATTACTTTCTTTTGATACCCTTATTTTTCTGTATCCTATTATTCTTATGTCACTCTCCAGTTATTTAAGATTTTCTATTGTGGTGCCCTACTAGGTTTGGAAAGTTCCTCCTATCTCTAAAATATTTTTTCTTCTTCTTTTCTGTCAAGAGTTGCATATCACATGCCACATTTCCTGATTAATTTGAACAATGGTGTTAATGAGAAAAAGCATTAGAATTTCATAATGCTTTAAGAAAAAATTGTACCAAAAATATATGCATGGATCCAAATAAGGAATGTTAAAAGACTGCCCCATCCCTTTCCTTTGCAGAAGTAGACTTATCAGTGAGGAATGTACATAGTTTTAGACTTCCTTCAATGTATTGATTGAAGTTTAATCCTGTAATTTATACTTAAGGAAACTTAACTAGAAGTAACTTGCTTCAAGGAAACCTAGCTATCTAGGTTTAGGAGTCTGAAATAGCCAGGAATCCACAAACCAACAATGATTCAAGGGAAAGGTGGCTTTTGGTTTTTTGTTTTCAAGTTTTATCCCACAGGAATGAGGGTTTTTAAAAATGTCTCAGAAATCAATTTGACTCTCACATAATTTTGTGGGCTCAAACTTAAGCTTTCTGTATCTCATCTAGGACACTATAATATAATACTGGAGTAAAATGTTAATCATTTGGATGAATTCAAAGAAAGGCAGATATAAATTATTTTTTTTAAAACCTAGATTGTAGAATATTTTAAAGAAATCAAATGTTATTGAGTACAAGTATTTGCAGAAATTGAAAATAATTACTAATATCTTTTTTTGGTCTAGAGCACTATTTTTATTGATGTAAGGAATATGTATTATGGAGACTTATTCCTATTTATATAGGCCAGGGTTTGCTCTGCAACAGACATCTAGAGTTCAAAAGGATCTTTGGGGATCATCTAAAACCCCTTCATTTTACACATGGGGAAACTAAGACCCAGAAATGTTTAGTACCTTAATCAAGAACATGTAAGTAGTAATTGACAGGGAAGAGTGCTCTGGGGATTCTTTCTTATTCTAGAGAGACTATTCTTTCCACTAAAACTCCCTGTCAAATCTTCATATTCTTGGAGTTTCTGGGGGCTCTGACTTAAGTGACTTGCTTATGGTCACACAGCTTATTTTGGTTGGAGGCAGGAATTAAACATTAGTCTTTTCTGCCTCTAAGGTTGGCCTTCTGTGCATTGTTATCCTGCTTCTTAGAGCTGTCCTAAAGAAACTTATTTCAAGAACTGAAAAAAAATATATACACAATACATAGATATGTGTGTATATATTCACACAAACACATGTGTATATTTAGATATAAGTAGCATGTCATTTTCTATATAAAGTAGATAGATTTACATTATTGATCAGAGAAATGCAAATTAAGACAACTGAGATACCACTATACACCTGTCAGATTGGCTAAGATGAGAGGAGAAAATAATGCTGAATGTTGGAGGGAATATGAGAAAACTGGGACACTGATATATTTTTGGTGGAATTGTGAATACATCCAGCCATTCTGGAGAGCAGTTTGGAACTATGCTCAAAAAGTTATCAGACTGTGCATACCCCTTGATCCAGCCGTGCTACTACCGGGCTTATATCCCAAAGAGATCTTAAAGAAGGTAAAGGGACCCATATGTGCAAAAATGTTTGTGGCAGCCCTCTTTGTAGTGGCTAGAAACTGGAAACTGAGTGGATGCCCATCAACTGGAGAATGGCTGAATAAATTTGGTATATGAATGTTATGGAATATTATTGTTCTGTAAGAAATGACCAGCAGGATGATTTCAGAGAGGCCTGGAGAGACTTACATGAACTGATGCTAAGTGAAACAAGCAGAATCAGATCATTATACACTTCAACAAGAATACTATATGATGGATGTGGCTCTCTTCCACAATGAGATGATCCAAATCAGTTCCAACTGTTCAGTAATGAAAAGAGCCAGCTATACCCAGCAAAAGAACTATGGGAAAATTGTGTGGACCACAACATAGCGTTTCCACTCTTTCTATTATTCCTGCTTACATTTTTGTTTTCCTTCTCAGATTATTTTTACCTTTTTTCTAAATCCGAATTTTCTTGTACATTAAGATAACTGTATAAATATGTGTATATATATATATATGTGTATATATACACATATATGTATGTATATATTATATTTAACATGTATTGGACTACCTGCTATCAAGGGGAGGGGATGGGGTGGAAGGAAAGTAAAAGTTGGAACAGAAGATTTTGTAAGAGTCAATGTTGAAAAATTATTCATGCATATGTTTTGTAAATAAAAAGCTATAATAAAAATAATAGATTTAACTTGACTGACAATGCTTAATTCTTTTCCAGGTTTTTACTATCAGCCCCATACCAATTTTCTTTTTATATTATTAATTTAAATGTAATTTTTTGTTCATCATCCTGATGTCATTAGTCCTCTTCAAGACCAATAATTTGCACTGCAAATAAACATTTACCTCAATGGTCCCTACTCGTGCAAAGGATAGAGTACTTGATCTGGAAGAACAGATTCCAAATCCATTTTCTAGAAAATATTAGTTTTGTGACCTTAAACAAGTTACTTAACCTCAATTTTCCTGTTTATTCCACCAAAATGGAGATACCATCTTTGGAGGATTTTTGCAAGGATCTGATGAGGTAATGTTTATAAAGCACTTACTATATGCTGGCATGAGGCTCTATAAAAGCTTACTACCTTCACTTTCCTTTCCATTCAATGTAACTCCAGTACAAAACAATAGATTTAATAGGTAAAGTTTACTGAACCACTGTAATCATTTTCACTGAGGGTATAGCACAATGGAAGGTAGGCTAAAAATTCAACATAACTATGGCAAGTCTATGGTGGTTTGTCAACACGTAAAAACATACATTCAAATGTGGCCTTAGTAGCTGTCTTCTAACTCAACCTCAATTCTGAAGTGTTTGAGAGTCATAGTTCATATTTGGTTTGAAAGAATTCAAAGAGATTCTCTTATAATCACAAAAAACTTTGTTAACATAAAAGCAAAATGGACCAAACTCTGAGAGACTCTAGTAATTAGTAAAAATTGGGAGAGCTTTAACTCCTGAAATTGTGGGCTTCAGTCAACAAGGCAGCCTAGTTGAAAAGAGCAAGGTACAGATAAGGTAGGAGCCAGGATGGATTTTGTTTTTGTTTTAGCAAAGTATTGTCTGTCAATCAGAGAAGGCGGCAGGATGTAATCAAGTGAAGAGACAAGATGGGGATCTCTCTCTCTCTCTCTCTCTCTCTCTCTCTCTCTCTCTCTCTCTCTCTCTCTGTCTGTCTCTCCTTTCTCTCTCTCTCTTAACTTTATAGGTGGGAACTTTTTCACTCCTAATTTTCTCAGTCGTAAGATCTTTTGCTCTTAGCACACTCTCCTATTTTTCTGGATTGGCATTATATGCCCCTGCCAACAATTAAAGATTTTTTTTCTAAGCTCCAACCCTTGCTAGGTTGCAGCTTCAAGTAAGACCTTTGGAATGATGGCTGGGGAATAAAATTCTGAATCAGGACATATTACATTGTTAAATTTCTTTTCTCTTATCAATTCCTGACTGTAGCAGGAAATGAGTTAAAATGAAAGATTGAACCTGTTTGAAAATTCCTTAACCACTTTAGAAGATCACTGCTCCTGATGTAATTTAGACTGATATTGGAGAATGGGAAAGTGGTTGAATTATTGTTAACATTTTTACTGTATTACTGCATCTAAATAATTTTACTGTTGCCTTTGCAGGTAGATTTGGTTATCTCTGAATGTAAGATCTTAAGAACTTATTGGGGTGAATTTCTGTTAATTTACTTGAAAGGGGTCATGTGTCTCCAATTAGAGTCTGACTTTCTAAAAGCTTCAACACCCCCACCCCCAACCCACTAAAGGTTGGGTGGGGTAGGATCACCCACTGATCTCTGCTAGCACCTAGTTAGCCTGGGATGAAGGTTAGCTGCCTTCCCTCCCCCCTGTCTCTTGGGAAATGAAGTGTGTGTGTGGGGGTAGGCCAGCCACGTGGAATCCCCACAAGCACTAAGTGGGTTCCAGCCTCCTTTCCACTGAGGCTTGGTTTAACAAAAGATTTCAAGAGATAGACCTGTCTTTAAGTTATTGGTCGATTTTTAAGATTTGTTAAAACTGGGATTCGTTAAAACTGTTTAACTATTGCTGTACATTTGAGGAAAACTTTAACTATTGCTGTATATTTGAAGGATTTTAGGAAATTTACTAGTCTGTTATGTATATTGATGTGGATTGTGATCCCTTTAAGAAACTAGTCCTTTTAGATGGATTTATTCCTTTCTGATTCCCAGCCCTTCCTAGCTATTGCATTATTAATTCAAGAAGCTAGGACCTTTGATTCACAAATCCTGGTCAAAAGCACCCTTTTGAATTCCAATAGGAGAACTGGGCTCTCCCAACCCCCATGGGATTGGAGCCAATTTGGGACTCCACCCACGGGTCCCTTTAACTAAATCTTTCATTATAAAAGAGCCAAGCTGGAGTCCTCTCTTTGCAGAGGTTCCAAACATGGCAATCTTACACCTAGCCTGCCAAGGATCTCTGCCCACTGGAACACTGTTTCCAGTGCCCTCTTTTCTCTACCTTCAACTTTACTAACTAGACTTTAACTTTACTTCCAAACTCCATAATAAACCTCTTTTATCAATCTAGGTTTTCAGGTCTGTAAATTCCTTGACAGGGGACTCTTGCACCACCACCAGACTTCATTTAACTCTGTATCCTTGTGCCGAATCCAAAGGGGTTACAGGGGAACTCTATTTGACTCCCACTATCCTGAACCTGCCACTAGATCTCAATTAAACCCTAATTTTATTTAGGTACCCCAATTCTAGATCTCATCATTTATGAATTTTGAGCATGGAATTGATACCCTAAAAGCATATTAGGGTTATGAGCCAGTGTCATGGGCTGTCTCAAAAGACATCAACCTCCAAATCAAGCGGCAAAGCTTTTTATTACACTAAGTTCTGATTAAATTCATAAAGAAGTTAGCTATAACAAGGGGAAATGCAAGTTCCCTAGAAGAGATGATAGTAACACTAGCCAAGTAGGGATTGCTGAGCAAATCCTAAAAGTGATTTAGCCTAAAGATGTTATTTTAGCAAGTAGACAAACCCCTAAAAAGAATATACTTATAAAAGTAGAGGCATTGATGACACACATATATATATATATATATATATATATATATATATATATATATATATATATGTAACAGGCTAACCATAAAAGGAGTTTAGTGAGAATGTACAGTATGAGTACATCTTTGTAGGGGAAATAAAACCTCAGGGGTTTGGTAACATAACTTGGTTTTCAAATTGAATACAGTCAACTGAGAGGTTATGATAATTTTGTTAATGCAAGGAATAAAAGGTTTATTTTAACAAAACATCCACTTAAAATAAAAAATCTTATCAGTTCTCCTCCTTGCTTTTCTCAAAGTATAGTTAATCTTCCAGATTATTTACAATGACTATTCAGATTTTCTCTTCTAAAGCCCACCTAGCAAGCTAGTATTTCATCATTCCCATCAACCACACATTTATAGTTCCTTTCTTGGAGTCCACTTTTCATCATCACTACTTATTACCTGTTTTGTCTCCTCCAATCCTTTCTACTCCTTCAAGTTGAAAGACAGTGACTACTGGACATATAAAAAATATAAATCAGACTCTCTAGGGTATAGATCTTACTTACACTGTCATTCCTGGATCTCTAGACCCAGAGCAGAATTTTCTCTTTACATTATTGTATCCATGAACTGATTTTCCCCCAGCATTCAAGAATTACTTTTTGAGTTTTGTCAGCATTCAGCCAGTTACTAGGTTTTATATTTTATACTATCTCAGGGCCCCTCCCTTCTGTTCCAACTGAAGCCAATTAAGTTCAAGCTTTCATTTTTTCCCAGTAATAATTTTTATAATGACCTCTGATCAGGTCTTCTTGACTTCATTCCATTTTCTTTTATTTGTTATTGTCTATTCTTGATACATAAGTATACTTCCCAAGATGATATTTCTCTTTTTTAAAAATTGTTTTGCTTGGTTTTTTTTTTTTTTTGTTGTTATACATGTACATTAATTTTTAAATACACATGTCTGTGAATTATGTTGAGGGAGACAGAACAAAAGGGGAAAACCACAAGACAAAAAAAATAGAAGAAAAAGAAAAAAAGTGAACATAGCAGATGTTGATTTATATTCATTCTCTATAGTTCTCTCTCTGGATGCATATGGAGTTTTCTATCCAATGTTTATTGGGATTATTTTGCATCACTCAACTGCTGAGAAGAATTAGGTCTTTCATAGTTGATCATAAAACAATCTTGCTATTACTGTGTACACTGTACTTCTGATTTTGCTTATTTCACTCGGGATCAGTTCGTGTAAATCTTTCCAGGCCTTTCTAAAATCAACTTGTTCATCATTTTTTATGGAACAATAATATTCCATTACTTTCATATATGGTAACTTATTTGGCCATACCCTAATTGATAGGCACAAGATGCTATTTTTCTTATTCATTTCCTACTGAATAAACTACTGACTGTAACGCAATCTACATGTCAAGCTTTTATCTTAATCTATTCTTCATACATTGTACATTCCAACCAAATTGGCTTATCTTCTCATCATTTTATCCATGGCAGAAATGGCTTTCTTTCACATTTTAGTCTATTGCTAACCTTTCATTCCTTCAAAGTCAAAATTGGATGCTAACTTTTCCTTGGAGCCTTTGATGACTCCCCAAGTGAAAGTAATTTCTTCCTCTTCATATATTTCATAGCATTTGTCTGAATCTCTTTTGGTACTTTTCATACTCTCCCTTACATTACAATTATGAATGTTCTTTCACCTCCACCTCCATACATACACACCATTACATTTATAATTGCCTTAAGTACAGAGAAAGTGTCATACTTATATCTCCAGAACTCAGCATAATGCTTTGCCTTTGGTATGTGCTTAATACATATTTCTTGAATTAATTGTTATAATGATTATACTTCAGTTTAATGCTATAGATATCAAATGTAAGCACATCTTAATCCCATAGTCTTTCCCATTAACTAGGAATTTTACCATGAAGTTGTCTGGAACCCAGGCCCCTAAGCATATTTGTTCTTTCTGCAAAGACTATAACTGACTACCCCAAAGCTGTTGTCTGAAAGGATTTATTAAACATTAATTCTAATTCACAATTTCCCTTTCGGCTGTAATTGACCTACAGGAAACTTGTAGGCACAGGTATTCCTTTGGGGATATATATTTCAAGAGTAAGTCAAGGGAGTGATTAAGCCACCTAAAAATAAAAGAATTAGTTTGTTTGAGAACCAGGAAATTGTAACCTAAAACTCTCTTGTGTCTTTGCTCTAATTTAATCCTAATTACATAGGTTATGTCCCTTTCAACAGCTTCTATATTTGACAAAATGCAAGGCCACCAAGGCTGGCTTCTTTGAAAGATGCAAATCTAGTTATGCTGCCAATGGCTTAATAGCAAGAAGCTTGCTTAAAGAAAAGGAAGGAATTTAAAAATACTTCAAAGGATCAAGCTACATCAATTAATGCAATAATATTTTTAATCCATAAGGCATAGTAAATATAGTAAAATGAAAATTTGTATATTGCAAAGTAAAATTTAAATCTGTTTATAATTGTTATTTGTATTTGAAATATATTTGCATGGACAAGAGAAATTATAGTGAATTATAATAATATTATGTTTAAAATATGTGCCAATTGACATATTGACCCTCATGTCAAAGTTCAAAAGTTTAATACATGTGAAGATAAGGGGATTGAAGAAGAAATAGAAGACTCAGGGTACCAGATTCGTAAGACTGTGATGATAATTGACACATTTCTTCACTTTCAAATTCACCTTCAAATTCTCCTGCCAGTCAATTAAAAGCAAATAAAGAAGAGAAAATTGTTGCACTTTGAGTCAGCAGAATGGGATTTAAATTCTGGTTCTAATATTGTCTTGATTACCCTAGACAAGTCCCTCACTTTCTAGAGGCAAGTTAGAGGACAGAAACATTTCTTTTTTTTTTTTAGAGAATTTTAAAATTTCTTTTTAGAGGCCAGAAACTATCTCTTGGCCTTGTTTCCTGGAAAACACTATATAAATCTGAGTTATTAGTCCTATTATATTATTATCACAGGAAATGCCACACATTGTTCTTATTCAATCTGAAATCATAATAAATAATTACTTATTCCTTAGTAGTTTGTATTCTACTCCTTCTAGCCATTCCAGATTCCAGATACCAAATGGGCTTTCAACATGCAAAATATAAATTTGGTTAAGTTCTTTAAGAATTATTTTGGATAATAGAATGCTGTAGTCAAAGAATTCATCAATTACTGCCAAAATTTTTGGAAATAGGAATTTCTCTTCTTGGTTAGGTTTTAGGTCTTAAAACAGCAAAGCCAGTCACCAGATGCACATTTAAAGGCTTTTCAAGATAGTAGAGGATCCAATATAAATTATAATCTGCCGGCATATCCTTTGAGAATTTAGGCTTACTTCCCCAATCCAGATTTTTAAAAAAATTCTAATTGCTGATTAGAGACTGGTTTCAATTATATGATCATAAGATAATAGATTTTGAGTTGGAAGAGACTTTCTAGTACAATGCCTTCATTTTAAAACTAAGGAAAATGAGGCTGAATAAAAGAAGTTAAATTACTTGTGTGGGATGATATAGCAAGTGTAAGAGTATATTGAATTCAGATCTTCTAAAATACAAACTTGACTTTATCCACTGTGCCACCTAGTTGTCTCATGGTGTACACAATTCTGTTCTATAACACATCCAAATGGCAATGATTATCTTTTACCTTCACTACCATTCCCTGCCTCTACTACACACATATAGCTTAGTAACATTTATTAAGGACCTACTATATGCCAAGTATCATGCTAAGTGCTGAGAAAACAAAAAAGAGGCAAAAGTATCTCAAGGAATACACAACCTAATGGGGAAGATAAAATTCAAACAATTATATACAGAGAAGTTACATACAAATAGGGCCATTAAGAGTTGGACATGACAGAAATGACTATACAACAAAAATTAAAGAGAGGAAAGTTTACTAGAAAAAAGTGGGGAAAGCTTCCTGTAGAATACAGGATTTTAGTTGGAAATTCAAGGAAAACAATTGTTCAGTTGTTTTCGGTCACGGCTGACTCTTCACAAACCCCCTTTTGGAGTTTTCTTGGCAAAGATACTAGCATGGTTTGCCATTTCTTTCTCCAGCTCATTTTATAGATGAGAAACAGAAGGAAACTGAGTTGTGACCAGCCTAGAGTCATATAGCTACTAAGGATCTGAGGCTAGATTTGAATTCAAGAAGAAGAAGAATCTTGGTTTCAAGATTCAGCACTTTATCCAATGGGCCATCTAGCTGCCCAGTTAAATCAGTAGGCATGGGTAAAGAGAAACTCAGCTATTTCTGTATCAGACACCACTACTTCAATAACCGTGGTAACAAATCTGAACATTATTTTCAACTCTCCACTCTGCAAGTTGTCAACTCTTATTGATTTAACCATTACAACTTCTCTTACATATCCTTTTCTCTTCACTCATAAACTGCCAAGCATTCAAACTCACAGAGTTTGCTACTACTACAGAGAGCACAATTCCAATTGGGCTGGTCATGTTGTTTGAAGGCTAAATGTATACTTATCTAAAAGGCTATTTTTAAGAAGAACTCACACAAGACAAGTGGTCAAATGGTGGTTAGAACAAGTGATACAAGGACACTCTTGTACTCTTGTTGAGTCATCAGGTATGAATTGTATCATCTCTGTAATATTCTGGCTTAGATAGTCTCTAATCCAAGCAAAGGAATTTTAATGAGATTTACATAAGGTGGGTCAAGCTCCCAGAAGGGTCATCAGTCCCACAAAGCAAGATAAGGATTTTTATAGAGTAAGTGGTGCTAACTACATCACAAGATGTTTAACATGGGGATGTTCTAAAGCCGGGGTTCTCAAACTATGGCCTTGGGCCAGATGCAGCTGGCTGAGGATGTTTATGCAGCCTACTGGGTTATGGCAAATGGGCTGAGGGGCGGAGACAGAGTGTGAATTTTTGTTTTTCTATAGTCTGGCCCTCCAATAGTCTGAGGGACAGTGAACTGGCCCCCTATTTAAAAAGTTTGAGGACCATTCTAAAGCCTTGGTGCAACTGCCCATATGGCTACCCAGAATGCACATAAAAAAGTCCATTTAGGGGGGCATCCATGTATATTAATGATATTATAAGTAGCATAAGTTCACCCAGGTTAACAAAGGGGAACTTCAGGCACAATGTAGGGGAAAAGACTTACAGAAGTTTATAGTCCAATGTCCTGTTCAGCATCCTATTGGTGCTTTCTTACTGGCTGGTTTCCATGGTAATCTAAACAAGATGATGTGATCACCAGGGCATGCTATCTGCTTGTTGCTACAGTGATTTCTGTAGGACTTAAAGCTGGGGGAAACAATAAAAATCAATTAAATCAATAAAACAATTTAAAAATTACTAACTCCCAAGGTCTCTCTGAAGAAGTATAGAACTGATTGCCTGACATGAAAGATCTGACAAAAGATATTCAGCATGGTGTGTTTGAATCAAAAAAATTCTAGGCTCTATGAACAAAATAGAATTGAAGTAATTCAAAAGGAAGATGAAATGCACAAATATGGAGAATTTACTCCATTGTTCACATAGACTATTTGTATCTTGGACTTTGATAGATCATTCTAAGCTCATATTGATCTGATCTGTCACAGTCAGACACAGAATAAATTGGCTTTTAGTGATGTCATTATGGTCTTTTTTGAGAATGGAAGACAACAATCAACCAAACAACTCCATAAAAATTCAGGTTCCTTTTACCTGGATTATTGCAGCAAACCCCTGTCTGCTGTCTTCCCCACACCAGTTCATCTCCTATTCATCTGTCAATTTGATATTTCTATCCTATCACTTCCCTGATCAAAAAGCTTCAGCATTGAAAATTCTAATCCAGATGTTTTCCAGAGATACCACATCAAGTAAAAAAATTCTACAAATATGCAAGAGGAAGCAGTTCAAATAGCAAGGAACCATAGACACAATTGAAAAGCAGTTTCTTCCATGAAGTATAAGAAATCATGGAATACAATATCCCAAAAGGCAAAAGAGACAAACCTAAAACAATTCTTGAAAAGATGAGTATAATCCTTCAGGGGAGAAATGATTCTGTAATAGATTTTCAAGCATTTCTGATAAAAAAAAAAAAAAAAAATAGACCAGAGATGAGTTGGGACTTTGAAATTAAAACACAAAATTCAAAAGAAACCTAGAAAGCTAAATTTATTTGGACAATTAAAAAGGCAAGTATGATGATAGCATATGAATGTTCTAAAATAAGGAAGAGAAAAATAATCCCTTTTGAAATTTATGTCTTCAAAGGGTAAAGGGTAAATTAAGCAAACAAATAAACAAACAATCTGAGTACATTGGTATTGTTTTGAGGATTTTATCTCTTAAATGGCAAAAGAAAAGAGAAAGTAAAAGGAATGCAGAATGGGGTAAAACTTGATTTTTCTTATAATTGTGGTATGTTAAGAGTTGTCATCATTGTTTGCCCTTCATTCTTGAAGATGACTGTGACATTAAGGAGATGATGCGAAAACATGCAAGTGAATTGGATCACTCTCACTTTATCCTCCTCCAGAGCCATGTGGATGTAGTAGCAAAATGTAGATCAGGGTGATTGGAGATGGCCCTGGATGCTTGGGAGACCTAAGCCTTTTTAAGGTAAAGTCTTTAACAAGTCTCAGTTTGACTAAGGCAACATCTAATCAGTGATGAGAGGTAGGTAAGAAATGACATATGGGAAGGGAAGGACCCTTAGGATTTCTGGCCAAAACAGAAGCAATTGCTAGGTGCATTTGCTCTGATCCAATAAGGGTCCAAACAATGGCCAAGTGGGGCTTAGTCTGGGAACTACTGTTGGCCAACCATGAAAAGCAGAGTGATTTGGGTTTAAAGCATGATCCTTAAAAAGAAATCTACAAAGAAAGAAAAATAGCTATGTTACCCAACTGGCAGAGCTTTCCTTCACTTATATAATGAGTGCAAACATCGAAAAGATTAGGGAAGAAGACATCAAATGAACCTCTTTTATTGAAACTGGACAGAAGACACTTAAACACACAGAAGTATACATGAACAGAGAAAGAAGTTGATGTAAAAATGCATCAAACTGAACTAGGAATCAAGTCGGTTGGAATGTGAAGAGGTAAGATAATACTGAGAATTTATAATTACAATTAGAACAAAATTCTTGACCTCAATTTTTTTTTTTCCTCAAATAGGTTTTAAAAGGAAAACAACATAAAAAGAAGTACAAAGAAGTAAAATCCTAGAGGTTCCAGGTCAGCTGGGAAAAAATAGAACTCATTGTGGCATGTGAAGGTAATGGAATTTGTTTTGCCAGGAAAAAGGTCAAAAGAAATATTTTCAGAGAATCTTAGGTAATATATAATAGTTTAGAATGAAATAAACAGACTCAGGAGAAAATTTATATGATCTCCACAACATAGTAAAGAAAAACAACTTAGATAAAAACTATGATCAATGCAATGATTTTTACCCCATGTCCAGAAGCACTAAGTTGAAGCATTTTACCCATCCATGGTCACATAATTTTCCATTCACAGTGTCACAGATTGACTCAAAGTGCAAAGAGAGATATAGCATTTTTGGTCATTGTATAGAGATATTTAATTTGATGATGCTTTTTTTTTTTTCTGAAACAATTGGGATTAAGTGATTTTCTCAGGGTCACACAGCTAGGAAGTATTAAGTGTCTGAGGTCATATTTGAACTTAGGTCCTCCTGACTTCAAGGCTGGTGCTCTATCCACTGCACCAACTAGCTGCCCCAGATGATGATTATTTTTTATAACTATTTGTTTGATTCTCTGTCTCTTTCTATCTCTATCTTTCTTTTTCTCTCTCTAAAGAAGATAGAGGAGGATGGTTAGGGGAAAGGAAGTCATTAATACTGCAATATCCATCCATTGAAACAGTTTTTAAATGCTATTTTTCTTTAATCCCCAGCATCTTCTAATACACTATCTTGCCTACATTACCAATGCTTATTAAATTGAACATTCTATAGTTATGTTCACATCTTACTTTAAACAACATAGAAGCAAAATGCATTAATTTTTGTTTTAAAATATGGAACATATGAAAGTTAAATGGAAGATATAATTTATAGCACAAGTGTACACACATTTCTCTCTGGCTCAGTCTCTACTTCTTTGTTTTATAACATCAATTATCAAGAAAAAATTATATTTTATAAAAATCACTTAAGAATTCTTTTGATATATTCTAAACAAATCCACATCAGTACCATAAGCAATGTGTGAACTACTTGTGGTTATCTTAAGAGATTAACTAAAATAACTGGAATAGATGAATATAATAGAATCTGAGTTCTTATTCATTATTGTTCTCTGAAAAGGAAGATAGAAGATTGGGATATTGTGATTTTATGGAGATAGGGGGCAGATTGTGCAATTTTAAGCTGGAAATAATCAACTTGCTACCAAAACATGGTACTAAAGTTACAAACTGAAATGTTGTTGGACATTCTTCCAACCCCTCTGAGGGGAACTGACTTTTTTTTTTCTTCCAACAAGGTAGCATGGAAATAATTGACAGAGCTGAAGAGTTATAAAACCATATTATGATCTCTTCAGTTCAATATTTCTTCCTGTGATTTGAAAATGCATACTTTTATGAGTGACTGCATGTGCATGCCTACAGATTATTTAATTCAGAGTAATATGACAGTTGTAAATGCTTATCATCTCAATTTGCAGTGACATAAAGCTGGGAGGGATAGTTAACATGTTGGATAACAGTAAGAATCCAAAAATATTTTGACTGGCTAGAGCATTGGTCCAAATATAATAAAAGTTGAGCTAAATAGAGCTAAATACAAATTCTATACTCTCTCTCTCCCTCCCTTCTTTCCTCCCTCCCTCTCTCCTTTCTCTCTTCCTCCTCCTCCTCCTCCTTTTTCTTCTTCTTCTTCTTCTTCTTCTTCTTCTTCTTCTTCTTCTTCTTCTTCTTCTTCTTCTTCTTCTTCTTCTTCTTCTTCTTCTTCTTCTTCTTCTTCTTCTTCTTCTTCTTCTTCTTCTTCTTCTTCTTCTTCTTCTTCTTCTTCTTCTTCTCTCTCTCTGTAAAAGCTGAGAGAGGTATGGTTTTAGTGGCTTGCAACATCAATATGGGTGTTCACTGTGATGTAGCAACCAAGAAAAAGCTCCTGCAATTTTAGGCTTCATTATGATATGCCAATGTCCAGGATCAGGGCAGTATCGGTCCTTTTATATTCTACCCTGCTCAGATGATGTGTGAAATATGATATTCAGTTTAAGAAATTACAGGAGTGGTAAGTGAAATCTTATGGGAATTAAATGAAATATCCTTTCTCTTAGAAATAGAACTATTATTTTGGTTAAATCTCCTAAAGCAAGCAATGGAATGAGAGTGGTGAAATCATGTTGTACCCATGTGGTGGCAGGTATTATGGCAGAAAGAAGTTGGGCCCCAGGACATGGTTTCTGGCAGACTAGAGATTTTAGTTAGATGCAGGTGCTTGAAGTTCTGTGAATAGTACTACAATCAGACCACCAGCCCCAGGTTTTAAATTGTACATTGGAGCCATAATTAAAGGGAGAAACTATTGGGAAGAAGGAGCCCATCTTCACTGCCAACACTCATAGCAATCGCTGACTATTTGCTATTGGGCAGATAAGATATTGAAACAATAGCACCCCAGGGAAGAATCTGGGAAGATGGTGGAGTACATCAGAAAATTCAAAGCTGTCCAGATTTCCCCCACAAACAAAATATAGACCCATGCATAACAAGTAAGACTTGGAGCAGAACAGGGGTTCTTCTGGAACAACCCAAAGAAAGATCCCAGGAATGAACCTTAGGTGGCATAAAACATAAACACTTCCAGATTAGATTTTCAGAAACAGCAAGGTGGGAGTACCTGGGTACTCAGGCCTCAGTCCTGAAACTAGAGGAATTTGGACCTACAGGACAGAATGGGGATTTAGGAATCTGATTCACACTGAAGGAACCACCCCTCTTAAGGAACACCAAGATCATTTTTGCTCCTGAAAAGTTGCCCTGGTGAGAAGGAACCAGTACTCCCAATGAGTTTAGAAGCAGTAAGGCAGGGATGCTTCTGGTTGTGGCAATTGAAGAAAGGTGGAGTTCTTGGTTTGATGTTCCTGGTCAGAGGGGAATACTGAAGTGAAGCTAGAGATATCATTATGTCCCTTTCTCTACCCCCCACACTTCTGCCCCCAGGATTAGAGGTGTTTACATTAATAAATTCTGAAAAAAAAGTGATCAGACAAAGAAAAAGGAACTCAATCATAGAAACTTACTATGGGAATAGGGAAGACTGGGGTTCATTTTCAGAGGTGGATATTAAAATTAAAAAAAAAAAAGCCTCTCCTCTTTCAAAAATAACTTTAAATAGCTATTTGCCCAGAAAAAAAAAAATTATAGAAGAACTCAAAAAAGACTTAAAAATCAAGTGAGAGTGGTACTAGCCCTGAAGTCAGGAGAACCTGAGTTCAAATCTGTCCTCAGACACTTAATACTTCCTAACTGTGTGACCTTGAACAAGTCTCTTAACCCCAATTGCCTTAGCAAAAAGAGAAAGGGAGAGAGAGAGAGAAAGAGATATTCAGGAAAAACTTTAAAAAAATAAAGAACCCTCCAAAAAAAAAAAAAAGAAAAACCCAAGAAGACTATGAAAAGAAAGTCAATCTACTAGAATAGGAGATATAAAATCTTAACAATAAAATAATTCTTTCAAAATTAGAAGCTAGTTGCAGAAAAAGCATTTGATAAAATCCAACATCCATTACTACTAAAAATGCTTGAGAGTATAGGAATAAATGGACTATTCCTTAAAATAATAAGGAGCATATATTTAAAACCTTCAGTAAACATCATATGTAATGGCGATAAACTAGAACCTTTCCCTATAAGATCAGGAGTGAAACAAGTTTGCCCACTATCACCATTACTATTCAATATAGTACTAGAAACTCTAGCCTCGGCAATAAGAGCCGTGAAAGAGATTCAAGGAATTAGAGTAGGAAATGAGGAAATCAAACTATCACTTTTTTCAGATGACATGATGATATACTTAGAGAACCCCAAAGACTCTGCTAAAAAGCTATTAGAAATAATTCAGAATTTTAGCAAAGTTGCGGGATACAAAATAAATCCACAGAAATCCTCAGGATTTTTATACATTACCAACACAATCCAACAGCAAGAGATACAAAGAGAAATTCCATTCAAAATAACGGTTGATAGTATAAAATATTTGGGAATATATCTACCAAAGGAGAGTCAGGAATTATATGAGCAAAATTACGAAACACTTGCCACAAAAATAAAGTCAGATTTAAATAATTGGAAAGACATTCAGTGCTCTTGGATAGGCCAAGCAAATATAATTAAGATGACAATATTCCCTAAACTAATCTATTTATTTAGTGCTATACCAATCAGGCTTCCAAGAAACTATTTAAATAACCTAGAAAAAATAACAACAGAATTCATATGGAACAACAAAAGGTCGAGAATTTCAAGGGAAGTAATGAAAAAAAAAATTAAATGAAGGTGGTCTAGCTGTACCTGATCTAGAACTATATTATAAAGCAACAGTCACCAAAACCATTTGGTATTGGCTAAGAAATAGACTAGTTGATCAGTGGCATAGGTTAGGTTCACAGGGCAAGATAGTGAATAAAAATAGCAATATAGTGTTTAACAAACCCAAAGATCCCAAATTTTGGGATAAGAATTCATTATTTAACAAAAACTGCTGGGAAAACTGGAAATTAGTATGGCAGAAACTAGTCATGGACCCACATTTAACACCACATACTAAGATTAGATCAAAATGGGTCCAAGATTTAGGCATAAAGAATGAAATCATAAATAAATTGGAGGAACATGGGATGGTTTACCTCTCAGACTTGTGGAGGAGGAAGGAGTTTGTGTCCAAGGGAGAACTAGAGACCATTATTGATCACAAAAATAGAACATTTTGATTACACCAAATTAAAAAGTTTCTGCACAAACAAAACTAATGCAAACAAGATTAGAAGGGAAGTAACAAATTGAGAAAACATTTTTACAGTTAAAGGTTCTGATAAAGGCCTCATCTCCAAAATATACAGAGAATTGACTTTAATTTATAAGAAATCAAGCCATTCTCCAATTGATAAATGGTCAAAGGATATGAACAGACAATTTTCAGATGATGAAATTAAAACTATTTCCGCTCATATGAAAGAGTGTTCCAAATCACTATTGATCAGAGAAATGCAAATTAAGACAACTCTGAGGTATCATTACACACCTGTCAGATTGGCTAAGATGACAGAAACAAATAACGATGAAGGTTGGAGGGGCTGTGGGAAAACTGGGACACTGATGCATTGTGGAGTTGTGAATGAATCCAACCATTCTGGAGAGCAATCTGGTATTATGCCCAAAAAGTTATCAAAATGTGCATACCCTTTGACCCAGCCATACTACTACTGGGCTTATATCCCAAGGAAATACTAAAGAAGGGAAAGGGACCTGTTATGTGCCAAAATGTTTGTGGCAGCCCTTTTCATAGTGGCTAGAAGCTGGAAGATGAATGGATGTCCATCAATTGGAGAATGGTTGGGTAAATTATGGTATATGAATGTTATGGAATATTATTGTTCTGTAAGAAACGACCAACAGGAGAAATACAGAGAGACTTGGAGAGACTTACATCAACTGATGCTAAGTGAAACGAGCAGAACCAGAAGATCATTATACACTTCAACAATGATACTGTAGGAGGATGTATGCTGATGGAAGTGGATATCTTCAACATAGAGAAGAGCTAATCCAATTCCAATTGATTAGTGATGGACAGAATCAGCTACATCCAGAAAAGGAACACTGGGAAATGAGTGTAAACTGTTATTTTTACCTTCTGAATCCAATTCTTCCTGGGCAACAAGAAATCCGGTTCTACACACATATATTGTATCTAGAATATACTGTAATATATTTAACATGTATAAGACTGCCTGCCATCTGGGGGAGGGGGTTGGGGGAGGAAGGGAAAAAATCTGAATAGAAGTAAGTGCAAGGGATAATGTTGTAAAAAAAGAAATGAGAGATGGAATGTATCTTATGTGCTTAGCAAATTATTTTGTATATAGTATATAATTAGAAATTATTTTAAATTCATCCATTTAAAATAAGATCCCTCCCCAATATGGAAGAAGGACAGTTTTTCCCTCTTTAGGGAAGTATGAGGGACTTCTGGGAGATGATATCATTCCAGTGCATTTGGTTGATTTCCCATTTCTAATTTTGTGGTTGGGAATAATAAGCTGGAGTTTGCCTGTTAGTAAAGTTCTAGATATTGGTTCTAGAGAAAGAGTAACACAGGGAACAACAAGAAAGAATATTACTAAAATGCTCATCTCTTTTGAACCAGAGATCCTGCTGCTATGTATACGACTTAAGGTCAAAGATAGTATAACAAGTGGCGGATAGATTTGTACTGCTTCCTTCCAACTCACTATAAATATGTTTAGTAAATATAGTAATTAAATATAAGTATAGATGAATCCTTGATTCTTTGGGGAATAGAAATAAACCCCTAGCTACTTCCCTCTGACCATGAGTGACTCAGTGACAAAGGACTGAGGTGTTTTGGAAATGAGGAAGTTTCAGTGTCCATTTGTGATACCTTTCTTGGCAAAGATACTTGAGGGGTTCACTATTTCTCTGCTTGTTTTATACATGAGGAAATAGAGGCAAACAGGATTCAGTTACTTGCCCAGAGTCATATAAATAGTAAGTTTGTAAGGTTGAATTTGAACTTAGGAAGATGAGTTTTCCTAACTCCAGGCCTACACTCTAACCATTATATCTCTTAGCCACCACAACATGTACATATGTATGTATATTCTCATACATATATTCTTAAATATTTCATAGTTTTGTCAGTTTTGTTGAATTGTTTCTCTATTTTCTTTTATGATTTTTTACAGGTTGGGACCCTCTGGGTAGGAGAGGGAGGAAGGATTTCAAGGAATAGTAGCAAATGAAAGTGATGAAAACCAAAGTATATCAATAATTTTAAAAAGTAAAATGAAAGGGTGTACTACTATAAAGGCTCCATCACATTCTTTCAGGCCTTAAATTCTGTGAAATGAGTCATTCTACATATTATGTCTCTTAGGCCTTTAACCATTTTGCAAAGTGCATTCAGTAAGAAATATTAAAAATTCTAGCCTGTTTATATTAATAAAAAATGCTGTTACCTATGAACTTCCATTGCTTGTGCAATCTTCAAAAAAATTATCCTTGGGGTGGAAATTTCTCATGCTTGATCACAGCCCAAAGATAATTTGGCCTTGGAAAATAAGAACAACATATCATTCATCTTTGAATAACTGTACGTAAAAATGAAAAAAAAAAATACACAGAGTTGAAATTTTCCATGTGTCTAATCCTCAATAAAGGAAGATTCTCCGGGTAATGGCCATTTGAAATATGTCCTGCAAACTACATTTTTAAGGAGGATGTGGATTCCTACTCTCTCCTCTTCTCAACCCCCCCACCGAAACAGACTCCACCTTTTCTTGCTAAACTTACACTTTCATCTTGCCAGAGGGGAAGACAATCAAGGTCACTCACTATTCCAAGTCTCATTTCCTGCTGAACAGAGCCCAGTAAATAACTTAACTCTACAAATTCTCAAAGTATAAGTGATGAGATCTAAGGGCCCAAACACACAATTATGTGTTTGTTATTGTGGTGTTATCTGGGCCTCTGCCACTGCCCTCTGGAACATAGAGGTCGCACCCCTTTTTGGACTTGAGAGCCAGAACTAAACACTGTGTAGGGGGACAATGTGGAATCCATTTCCCCTAAATTAAAGAAAGTCACAAAGATTGCTTGAGGGCATTAAATAAATTATTTACAGAAGGAAGTTTATGAAAATATAACTCTTTCCTTCTTCCACTAGAAGAGTGAGTAAAAAATAAAGGATATTTTAGAGTTGAGGAAACCATATAGCTTAATGAAACAGCATTAAACCTGGTATTAGTCTCTCTCTTCTACTTACTGGTTAGTGACCTTGGACAAATTACCATCTCTTTTTTCAAATTCCATAACTGTAAAGCTATATGATGGTATTTACACTACTTATTTCATAGATCTATTGTGTAATTGTGCATAAAAGCTATTGTATATAAAGTAAATAAAGTATATTGTCTATAAATTAAAGTGTTGTGTTGAGAGAAATTATTATTAATAACCAATGATTTGGGGAAATATAAAGTTCCTCTCTTTCTATAGTCCTTATTTCCTTCTCTTGAAGGACATTATTGATAATAAGATTGGATAAACTTGCTTAACAGTTTTGTTCAGACCCAATCCAAGTTAGGGAATCGTTGTACTCTATTAAAGTTTGGATGGGAACAAATTATTTGAATAGATTGCTCAAGGCTGGGGGTACCTTAGAAGTAAATGATGTAATGAAAGTCCATTATCTTAGATCCAGCACTTCATTAGACATTCATTGTCTTATTCATTTTTTTCTCAATAGTATTTTTTCTAATTACATTCCTTAAAATGCAATTTTTCCAATTGCTTTCCTTTGTATTACACTCCAATTCCAATTCCATTCATTTTTGTAAGATTTTGAGTTCCAGTTTTTTTTTCCGCCCTCCCTCATCAGCCCTCTCCCCAAGATAGAAAGCAATATGATATAGGTTATACATGTACAATCATTTTAAATATATTTCCATATTAGTCTTGCTGTGAAAGAACAATCAAGACAAAAAGGGAAAACCACATTTCTTTGTTAACCAATCAGAGTTGATTGCCATCCTCAGGAACACCCTTCTTCTAAGAACAGCTAACCTGTGAGCACAACTACTGTTTGTCCTTGGCATTCCAGTATGCCATTGACTTTTTATTAAAATTCTGGCATGATTAATAAAATGACTAATTACCCAGAAATTATGTCTCTTGTCATTTTTGAAATGTCATATTGTATAAAGCACTGTAGGTAAAGAATAGTAGTAGACAGAGAGCACAGAACACAGCAAGATCAAAAAGTGGCACTCACCTGGGGGGGGGGGTCCTAGAAGAAGAGTGTCTGGGAACTTCCTGTTTTAATTTAATATCCATGCTGACTAGTGATAAACACACTTATTATTCATCTATGTAGAGGAATAATCTAAATTATTTCTATATCATCACATAAGTAAAAAAAAAACAAAAAAACAAAAAAACAAAAAACAAAACTATTTTAGGGGCAGGTAGGTAGCACAGTGCAGGAAGACCTGAGTTAAAATCTGGCCTCAGACGCAACACTTTCTAGCTATGTGACCCTGGGCAAGTAACTTAACCCCAATTGCTTCAGCAAAAAAAACAAAAACAAAAACAAAAACAAAAAAAACACCACTATTGTATATAAGGTATTCTGTAAGTAACAACAACAACAAAACAATAAATGAAAGTAATAAAATCTCAGAGATGAAAAGATTTAAATTGCAAGCGGACAAATGTAGGCTAGTTGTCGAGTTTTTTGTTTGTTTGTTTGTTTGTTTGTTTGTTTTTCCTATTAGAAGCAGTTCAAAACAGGAATCCTCTACCTCTGCAAGTAGTAGACAATGTCTCCTTGGAAGGACAATTGGATAGTGCTGTGGCTGAGTTCAGGTCTATATGACCATATGAAGTCACTTAACCTCTGTTTGGCTCAGTCTCTTTTTCTGTAAAATGGGCATGATAATAGCATCTATCTTCCAAATTTTTTTTTTTTTTTTTTTTTTTTTGTGAAAGTCAAATGAAATAATAATTGTAAAGTATTAGTACAGTGCCTTGTAATATCGTGGGGGCTATCTAGCATTAGCTATGATGATGATGATGATGACTTCAAATACAATCTGAGTAAGCTCTTATAAAGTATGTTAAAATTAGGAATTCCTTTTGGCTTTTTTTTTTGGCTCAGAGGATCACGAGGTACCTTCCAAATATAAAAATAAAATAATTTTGTGGTGCAATGACATCCTGCTTAAGAAGTATAGATTGACGCAATTCTCAAAATTGAACCCTTGAGATGAAGTCACATTTGACCTGCATTTATTACAATTCTGTCAGTGTCTGATCTGTCTTGGAGACTGGTTATAATTCTCTTTGATACAGATCCTAGTACCCTAAATCTATCCTCTGCCACTAAACTAAAGAGAAAACAATGCTTCAACTTTCTATTGCCATTAAATATGTAGCTCTTACTTCCAGCTTCCTAAACTGTGGTTCTAAGTCTTATGTGTGGTTTTCATAACTGAATGTGGGGGTTGTGAAATTATTATATATTATCGGTAAATGTTTGATTTTTTGTCAATTTTATATCCATATACCTAGGGTCATGTAAAAATTTCTCATGCAAAAAGGATCATGAGTGGAAAAAGTTTATGAAGCCCTGCTCTAACTTAGAATCTTTTTTTTTTTTTTTTTTTTTTTTTTTTTTTTTTTTTTTTTAATATATATATCACCATTACCCCAAAGAACTGGATTTTAAAGCTTCCTCATCCCAGAACTGACGTTTACATGTCGGGCCCCAGGCCATGTTCTGTCAGCTATTGTCAAATTATTTGAGACCATTCCTTCATTCCTTCTGCAAGAACCAAGTAAAAGTAATAATAGTCTGCTAAGTTAAAAGAACAGACCATTTGGCTCCACATAGCCTCTAGTTTCTAAGAAGACTACAAAATTCTTTAGTTTTCTGCTAAATTCTACACATTCTTCATAGATGAGAAATCACTGCAAAAATCTAGGCTCTTTCCTTAGCAACTTCTCCAATTGTTATCCCAGAATCAAGGAATATAGGGCTATTAGATTTGAACTCTTATTAGAACTCTTTTTATTGAACTGTTATTAGATTTGAACTCTTCATAACTCTAAAACATATTATAATCATTTATCTGGAGTAGCATATATTGTAAAAACAAATATATACTTTTTATTTATTTCCTCTTCAGATTTTTTTTTTAACAGAAAGTCAAAAGTTAAAAAGTTAAATTACTAAATCCTGTTCATTAAGGTTAAATGCATGATTATGACTCTTTTTCAGTTAGTAAATTTTTTGTTCATATGAATAAATTACTTGTTCCATTCAAAATTTGTATTGTGCATACATTTTGAGATGATCCTAGCACCAAGAACCATAAATTAAATTATTCCAGGAGTGAGGGATAAGGACATTTAAAGGACCCTCCCACATGATGCAAAGTACATAGTTAAGTTTAGAGCCTCCAAAACATTGAGCTAACTCTGGCAATCTGTGCAGCAACTTTGTCATTTACATGGACATCCTTTCAAATTCAAATTCAAATCCCATTCAAAATTTCTCCACTTACTTTAGCCAATGGCTGAATGTAGTGCTAGTTGATATATATATGTATATCAGTCTTAGAGACTTCATTGATTGTATAGTCATCTGGAGGCAGTTAGGTGGTGCCATGGATAAAGCATCAGCCCTGAAGTCATGAGGACCTGAGTTCAAATCACTTACTACTCCCCAGCTGATCTTCATGTTAACTAGAATTAACTTTTTTTCTCCAAATTCTTTCTTTAAAGGATATTTATTGAATATATGTTTAATTGCATTGTAGTTGATAAATGATGCTCTTAATACTTTAGAGCTTTTGTATTTGTAAGATTTTTGCATATTATTATACAATCATTTTTCTGAAGATGTTATCAAGTGAGGAATACACATATTCTTTTCCATTTCCATCCATGAATCATTAGAATTCTAAGTTTCTTTTTCTACATTCCCTAGCATTTGGAGAATAGCTAAACCAGTTATGAATGTAAATATTCACTGTGCCATAAGATATAATCAATACAAAACAACATGGGAAGACATAAGAATGGAAGCAAAATGAAGTAAGGAAAACCAGGAAAACACCATGCACAATGACAAAAAAAATAAAATAAAATAAAAAAGAAAGAGCAGCTACAATAAAGCAATTTAAATAGAATGCTATAAATTTATAATGACCATGTTTATTCCACCCCAAAATAAGAGATGGGGATGCACCTCTGTCATTTTATAAAGAAGTAGATAAATAAATATGGGTATGAAGTTACCCATATAATATCACACATTTTCAAATTGCTGCTTAGCTTTGTTTTTTGGTTTGTTTTTGATTCTTTCTTATGAAGAATAGTTTTAGAGAAAGAGAATTTTGGTGGAATATATAGATTGTTTGAGGCCAGGCTTAACCTGATCTCAATATTAGGGCAAAATTACATACTTGCTAAATGATGTAAAATTGAATAAAGTATAAATTGATTTAACAATAGAGGATATTTGGCAAAAATGCAGAATTGATTCATTTGGGTGTAGCTGCTATACCTTATCATTTGCCATGGTGACATGACCGGTTATTGAAGTAAGTCAAGCAGTTTCTGATGTACTAGGCTTGATAACAATAGTGATTTGAATATTGGTCTTTTTTTTTTCTGAACTTTATTTTTTCCAACTAATAAGAATGTATTTTCTCTCTTTCTCACCTCACCCCATCTTTAGTTAAAAAAACAAAATCCTTGCACAGTCAAGCAAATATATAAATTAAGCAAAACAAATATCTATATTGGCTATGTCCAAAAATATGTTCATTTTAAATCTTGATTCTATCACCTCTCTGTCAGAATTTGGTTACCACGCTTTATCATCAGTTCTCCAGAGTTGTGGCTAATCATTCAAAGTTCCTGGTCTTTGTAATGCTGTTGCATAAATCTTTCTCCTGTTCAGCTCACTTCACTCTACATCAGTTTGTATAAATCCTTTTTCCTCTCTTCTTTGATATTTTATTTTTCTCAATTGCATGTAAAATATATTTTAAAAATATTTGTTTTTAAAACTTTGAGTTTCAGATTCTCTCCCTTCCTCCTCGTGAGAAAGCACATGTGAAATTATATTTCCACAAACATCATGTTGGGAAAGAAAACATAGATCTCTCCCTGCCCTCCCCCCCCACTCTCAAAAAATAAACTATACTTCAATCTGTATTCAGATACAATCAGTTCTTAATGTGGCCATAGCAAATATTTTGTTATAAATCTTTCAGAGTAGTCTCAGATCATTGTATTACTGAGAATAACGAAATCATTCACAACTGATCACCTCACAACATCTATACCAATTAATAGCTAACATAAAAATGAAAGCTAGCATTAATGTAGCATTTCCTGTGAGCCAGGTACATACTAAGTATTTTACAATTATTATCTCATTTGCTCCCCATAAAAATACTAATAAGTAGATGGTGAGTAAACTGAGGTAAATAAGGATAAAGTTAATAAATGTGTTAAGACTGAATTTGAAGTCAGGCCTTCCTTATTCCAGTCTTAGCACAGCCTAGTTGCCCCATTTAAGTTTCAAGGATGATTTTATTGCTACTTAAGGGAGAAATAGCCTACTTCAGTAGATTTTACTCCTACTGTATACCCTTATTCATTTATTTTTGCAGCACTTTGCAGATTAAGTGTATCCATTTAAGTGGATTTATAGATTACTTTTATCAAGTTTTAACTAAATTCAAATGCACAAAAAGGACTTTAAAAGATTCTTTCCAGGGGATAGCATTAAAAGTTAGTTGTCCCTGCCCTAGACCACTTAGTTGAAACTAATCAGGATACTCTAAGAAGAGCATACATATTTCTGTAAATCTTTGCATCAGTGTCCTAATCTAGTCAGCATATTGATAATGGAATTATTTTTGGCTGGTAGTTTTCTGTTGTGCATGTGTATAATTATTTCCCTTTAAAGCAGTCTATACTCCTTAAATAAATAAATAAAACCCTGAAGTCTTTCCAATATACATAGTAAAAGAGTTTTGTTTAATAAAATTCTGTAAGTCCTCCAATTGGTCTTTTCTCCATTATATAATTCTGTGAAATGTCCCTGTCAAAAAACAAACAAAAAACCAAAACTCTGGGATTTGAGGATAATAATAATAAATCAAGTACAAGTGATTTTCATAAAAATGGTAGAGCAGACATTTCTTCTATTTTTAATTCAAACTTTTTTTTTCCCAGACAAATTTTATATATACTTTAATGTGCATATTTTGTTTCTTACAATAGAATTTGAGGTCATTGAAAGAACAGATTTGGAGTAGATTTATTTATTTTTTTTTTATTTGTATTCAGAGTACCCAGAACATTGTCAGCCAAACATCAAGTACTAAATGAATACTTGGTTTTGGAGAGCATGATTAAAATGAAATATTCTCTGAATACTGAGAAAAAATAATGAAAATATATCTCAAGTAATATATGTATGGCTACACTTGTAAACATGTACACTTATAAACAAATTAATGCATTCATGCCTATACACACTATACACACATATATTCATATCATTTGTATGTATGTTTATATCAGGTATATTTACAGAAACATGTATCATGCTTGTTAAATTATTAATAGCAAACCAAAAATTTATTTTCCTTTCAATTAAAAAATACAAAAATGTCAATTCATTTAAATAGAGAAGAAAATAAAGAACTTATGCACTGATTTTCTTTCTGTTTCTCTCTCTCTGTCTCTGTCTCTTTCTCCCTCCTTCTATGTGTCTCTCTCCCTCCCTTCATTTTTTTTTTTTTATTATAGCTTTTTATTGACAGAACATATGCATGGGTAATTTTTCAACATTGTCCCTTGCAATCACTTCTGTTCCAACGTTTCCCTTCCTTCCCTCCCTCCAAACCCTCCCCTAGATGGCAGACAGTCTCTTACATGTTAAACATGTTAAAATATATCTTAAATACAATATATGTGTACACATCTATACAGTTCTCTTGTTTCACAAGAAAAATCATATTCAGAAAGGTAAAAATAACCTGGGAAGAAAAACAAAAATGCAAGTAGTCCACATGCATTTCCCAGTGTACTTTTTCTGAGTGTAGCTGGTTCTGTCCATCATTGATCAATTGGAACTGAATTGGATCTTCTCATTGTCAAAGATATCCACTTTAATCAGAATACATCCTCATACAGTATCATTGTTGAAGTTTATAATGATCTCCTAGTTCTGCTCATTTCACTTAGCATCAGTTTGTGTAAGTCTCTCCAAGCCTCTCTGTACTCATCCTGCTGGTCATTTTTTACAGAAAAATAATATTCTATAACATTCATATACTACAATTTACCCAACCATTCTTTAATTGATGAGTATTCATTCAACTTCCAGTTTCTAGCCACTACCAAAAAAAGGGCTGCTACAAACATTTTTGCACATACAGATACTTTTACATTCTTTAATATCTCTTTGGGATATAAGCCCAGTAGTAACATTGCTGGATCAAAGGGTATGCACAGTTTGATAACTTTTTGAGCATAGTTCCAAATTGTTCTCCAGAATGATTGGATCTGTTCACAACTCCACCAATAATGCATCAGTGTCCCAATTTTTCCACATCCCCTCCAACATTCACCATTATTTTTTACTGTCATCTTAGTCAATCTGACAGGTGTGTAGTGGTATCTCAGAGTTGTTTTAATTTGCATTTCTCTGATCAATAGTGATTTGGAGCACCCTTTCAAATGAGTAAAAATAGTTTCAATTTCATTATCTGAAAATTGTTTATATTCTTTCACCATTTTATCAGTTGGAGAATGGCTTGATTTTTTATAAATTAGAGTCAATTCTCTATGTTTTGGAAATGAGGCCTTTATCAGAACTTTTAACTGTAAAAATGTTTTCCCAGCTTATTGTTTCCCTTCTAATCTGGTTTGCATTAGTTTTGTTTGTACAAAAGCTTTTTTACTTGATATTATCAAAATTTTTAATTTTGTGATCAATAATGATCTCTAGTTCTTCTTTGGTCACAAAATCCTTCCTCCTCCAAAGACCTGAGAGCTAAACTATCTTATGTTCTTCTAATTTATTTATAATTTCATTCTTTATGCCTAAATCATGAACTCATTTTGATCTTATCTTTATGTACAGTGTAAAGTGTGGGTCCATGCATAGTTTCTGCCATACTAATTTCCAGTTTTCCCAGCAGTTTTTGTAAAATAGTGAATTCTTATCCCAAAATTTGGCATCTTTGGATTTGTCAAACACTAGATTGTTGTAGTTATTGACTCTTTTGTCCTGTGAACCTAACCTATTCCACTGATCAACTAGTCTGTTTCTTAGCCAATACCAAATGGTTTTGGTGACTGATGCTTTGTAATATAGTTTTAAATCAGGTACAGCTAGGTTTCCTTCGTTTGATTTTTTTTTTTTTCATTAGTTCCCTTGAAATTCTTGATCTTTTGTTCTTCCATATGAATTTTGTTGTTATTTTTTCTAGGTCATTAAAATAATTTCTTGGGAGTCTGATTGGTATAGCACTAAATAAATAGATTAGTTTAGGTAGTATTGCCATCTTTGTTATATTTGCTCAGCCTACCCAACAGCACTTAATATTTTTCCAATTGTTTAGATCTGACTTTATTTACATGGAAAGTGTTTTGTAGTTTTGTTCATAGAGCAGCTGGATTTCCTTTGGCAGATAGATTTCTCTTTGTATCTCTTGCTGTTGGATTTTGTTAGTGATATATAAAAATGCTGTGGATTTATGGGGATTTATTTTGTATCCTGCAACTTTGCTAAAGTTGTGAATTATTTCTAATAGCTTTTTAGTAGAATCTCTGGGGTTCTCTAAGTGTATTAACATATCATTTCCAAAGAGTGATAATTTGGTTTCCTCATTATCTACTCTAATTTTTAAAATTTCTTTTTCATCTCTTATTGCTAAAGCTAACATTTCTAAAACAATATTGAATAGTAAGTAATGATGATAGTGGGCAACCTTGTTTCATTCCTGATCTTATTGGGAATGGTTCCAGTTTATCCCCATTATATATGATGCTTACTGACAGTTTTGAATAGATGTTCCTGACTATTTTAAGGAAAATTCCATTAATTCCTATACTCTCAAGTGTTTTTAATAGGAATGGATGTTGGATTTTACCAAATGCTTTTTCTGCATCTATTGAGATGATCATATGGTTTTTGTTAATTTGGTTATTGATATAGTCAATTATGCTAATAGTTTTTCTAATATTGAACCAGCCCTGCATTCCTGGTATAAATCCTACTTGGTCATGGAGTATTATTCTGGAGATGATTTTCTGTAATCTTTTTGCTAATATTTTATTTAAGATTTTTGCATCAATATTCATTAGGGAGATGGATCCATAATTTTCTTTCTCTGTTTTCTGATTTAAGTATCAGTACCATGTCTATGTCATTAAAGGAATTTGGTAGGACTCCTTCAATCCTTATTTTTTCAAATAGTTTATATAGCATTGGAGTTAATTGGTCTTTAAATGTTTGGTAGAATTCACGTTTAAATCCATCTCATCCTGAGGATTTTTTCTTAGGAAGTTGATTAATAGCTTGTTCTATTTCTTTTTCTAAAATGGGACTGTTTAACCAATTTACTTCTTCCTCTATTAATCTGTGCAAGCTATATTTTTTAAGGTATTCTTCCATTTCATTTAAGTTATTGAATTTATTGGCATAAAGTTGGGCAAAGTAATTCCTATTTATTGTTCTAATTTCTTCTTCTCCCTTTTCATTTTTAAGACTAACAATTTTGTTTTCCTCTTTTCTTTTTCTGTCAAGTTCGATCATCTTTCAGTTGTAATCCTTCTCTGGGAGGAGGTTTCTTTTCTCTGTGAATCTTTTTCTCTGTCCTCTTCACTTGCGAATCCATGGGACGTCTTTTCCTTGATCCAATCCAGAACTCTCTTTCCAGATTCTAACTTCTTCTTTTATCCTCCCAGAGAATGGGCGTGGAATAATTCAGGGGCTTGTGGGAGAAATACTTCAACCAATGAACTTGCTCCTCTTAAACATTCCCCAGAAGTTCAAAGGGGTAAAACTCCCCTTAAAGGCCGGAACTAGAGAATTGTTAAGTACCGACTTAGCATTTAGTAAGAACCTAATATCTCGTTATCTCATTAGCACTTAGTAAGAACCTAACATGTTTCTAATCAAATTTAACAAGGGTTTATCTATTTTGTTGGTTTCTTCATAGAACCAACTCTTAGCTTTATTTATTAATTCAATAGTTTTGTTTGTTTGTTTGTTTTGTTTTGTTTTGTTTTTACTTTCAATTTTATTAATTTCTCTTTTTATTTTTAGAATTTCAAGTTTAGTGTTTAGGGGTTTTTAATTTGCTTTTTTTCTAGTTTTTTTTTTTTTTTTTTTTTTTTTTTTTAGTTGCAAGCCCAATTCATTGACCTCTTTCTCTATTTTATGCAAGTAGGCCTCTAGAGATATAAAATTTCCCCTTATTACTGTTTTGGCTGCATTCCACACATTTTGGTATGATATTTCATTATTGTCATTTTCTTGGGTGAAATTTTTAATTGTGCCTATGATTTATTGTTTCACCCAATCGTTCTTTAGGATGAGATTATTTAGTTTCCAATTATTTTTATTTTCCCCTGGCTTTTTATTGAATGTAATTTTCATTGCACTGTGATCTGAAAAGGATGCAATTGCTATTTCTGCCTTCTGCATTTGAATTTGAGGTTTTTATGTCCTAATATATGGTCAATTTTTGGGTAGGTTCCATGAACTGCTGAGAAGAAAGTGTACTCCTTTCTGTCTCCATTTAGTTTTCTCCAAAGATCTACCAGACCTAACTTTTCTAGTATTCTATTTACCTCTGATTTCTTTCTTATTTATTTTGTAGTTTGATTTATCTAATTCTGAGAGTGCAAGGTTGAGATCTCTCACTATTATAGTTTTGCTCTCCATTTCTTCTTGCAGTTCTCTTGAGTTCTCCTTTAAAAATTTAGGTGCTACACCACTTGTTGGATATATGTTTAATATTGATATTGCTTCATTATCTATGCTACTCTTTAGCAAGATATAGTGCCCTTCCTTATCTCTTTTAATTAGATTGATTTTTTGCTTTTGCTTGATCTGAGATCAGGATGGCTACCCCTGCTTTTCTGACTTCACCTGAAGCACAGTAGATTCTGCTCCAGTCTTTTACCTTTACTCTGTATGTATTGTCCTGCTTCAGGTGTGAACATCATACTGTAGGATTCTATCTTTTAATCCAGTCTGTTATCTGTTTCTGCTTTATGGGGGAATTTACCCTATTCACATTTATGGTTAAAATTATTAATTCTGGATTTACATGAACTGATTCTGAGTGAAATGAGCAGGACCAGAAGATCATTATATACTTCAACAGCAATACTATATGATGATCAATTCTAATGGACCTCTCCCTCTCCAACAATGAGATGAACCAAATCAGTTCCAATAGAGCAGTAATGAACTGAACCAGCTACACTCAGCAAAAGAACTCTGGGAGATGACTATGAACCACTATATAGAATTTCCAATCCCTCTAATTTTGTCTGCCTGCATTTTGGATTTCCTTCACTGGCTAAATGTACACTATTTCAAAGTTCGATTCTTTTTGTTCAGCAAAATAACTGTTTGGTCATGTATACAAATATTATATTTAATTTATACTGTAACATATTTAACATGTATCTACCTGCCATCGGGGGGGATAGGGGGAAGGAGGGGAAAAATTGCAGCAAATGGTTTGGCAATTGTCAATGTTGTAAAATTACCCATGCAAATATCTGGTAAATAAAAACTATTAAAAATTTTTAAAAAATTATTAATTCTGTATTTCCTGCCATCTTGTTAATCCCAGCTTATGCTTTTCTACTTTCCTTCCCCCTTCCCCTCCTCCCCAGTATTAAACTTGTGAGCACCACTTGCCTCACACAGCCCTCTATCTTTAGGATCCCTCTTCCCACCTTAGAGTTCCTCCCCTTTTCTTACCCCTTTTATTCACAATTTCTATATTTCCTTCTACTTAGCTTAGTCCTTCTCTTTTCACCTTTCCCGTCCTACTTTTCAATGAGATGGTAGAATTTTTCTGTAAATTGAATATGTCTAATGTTTTTCTCTTTAAGCCAATTCTGATGAGTGTAAGATGCATACTATCTTCATCCCCCTCCCTTCTTTCCCTCAAATATAATAGGTTTCCTTTGCCTCTTCATGAGATGTAGTACCCCCACTTTACCCTTTTTCTAGTATAATTTCCTTTCTACCTCTAGCTTCTTTTTTATATTATAACAGTAAAACCAAATTATACATGTATTCTTTATGTATACTCATGTCAGAAATATTGTTCCCAAGATTTATTTTTACCTTTTTATGTTTCTATTGAGTCCTATATTTGGAAATCAAACTTTTTGTTTAGTTCTGGTGTTTTCATCAGGAATCGATGAAATTTACCTGTTTCATTTAATGTCCATCTTCTTCTGTGGAAAAAAAATGCTAATTTTGGCTGGGTAAGTTATTCTTGACTGTACACCAAGTTCTTTAGCCTTCCAAAATATCAGATTCCAGGCCCTTCGATCCTTTAATGTGGACGCTGCTAGATTCTAAGTAATCCTTATTGTGGCTCCTCTGTATTTGAATTGTTTTGTTTTGTTTTGTTTTGTTTTGTTTTCCAGCTGCTTGTAGTATTTTCTCCTTGGTCTGAAATTACTGGAAGTTAGCCATAATATTTCTTGGAGTTTTGATTTTGTAATCTCTTTCACTAGGTGATCGATGAATTCTTTTAATGTCTATTTTACCCTCTGTTTCTATAACATCTGGACAGTTCTCTTTGATGACTTCCTGAAAAATATTGTCTAAGTTCTTTTTTTCATCATAATTTTTAGGAAGTCCAATAATTCTCAGATTATCTCTCCTAGATCTATTTTCCAGGTGTGTTGTTTTCCCAAGTAGGTATTTAACATTTTTTCAATTTTTTTTCATTTTTTTGGTTTTGCTTGACTGATTCTTGGTGTCTCCTAAAGTTATTCATTTCCATTTGTTCAATTCTGATTTTTAATGAATTATTTTTCTTTACTTTACTTCTTTTTGTAATTGTCCAATTGATTTTTTTAAATGAATTGTTTTTTCTATGGAATTTTTTTTTTTTTTTCATTTTGCCAATTTTATTTTTTAGAGAGCTATTTTCTTTTTTCCAGTTCACTAATTCTGTTTTTCAGGGAGTTGATTTCTTTATCCACTGTATCTTTTAAGGAGTAGGATAACTTATTCAGACCCTCTTGCCAAGCTTCCCTTTTCTTTCCCCATTTTTCTTCTAGTTCTCTTGTAAGAACTCTCTTGTAAGAGCCTTTTAAATTTCTTCTATGAGAGCCTTGTATGGTGGGGATCAGATCATCTCCCCCTTTAGGGTTTCATCTATAGATAATCTGTTTTTAGTCTCTTCAGGATTTGAAGTCTGCTCTCTCAGTATAGAAGCTATCTATCGTTAGAGCCTACATTAATTTTTTACTCATTTTGACAAAAAAGAAACAAGGAAAACAACAATAACAACAAAAAACAAAACCAAAAACACAAGTGTGGTCTGCTTTTTGGGCAGTATGGTATTACCAAGTTTCCTCTAAAGACAACAAGAAGTAGCAGTGAAACAGCAATGGGACAGCAATGACTGGGCTGAGTCTGCACAGTATTTGCTCTCTGAGAGTGTGCTGAGACACTCTGGGTGCTGGGTGGGTGTGGCCAGGTCTCAAAAGATTCTAGCATTTTGGGGTTATAGTCTTTACCCCCTGTGTTTATAGTTTCTCTGGTGATCTACTAGCTTGCTGCCAGAGCAAAGTAGCTCACACTGTGGTAAAGTTCTCCCAGCAAAATTTCTTCAGTGTTAGCTGCCTTCCATGCTCTTACTGCCTGCCTGAGGTTTCACCTAGTCTAATCATTCCCCACTCTCCCTCCCCCCAAGAAAAACAGACCTTTTCTGGCAAGTTTCCAGAATATCTTCTGTTGGTAATGTGTTGTACTCCCAATATTCATGGTTTTTTCTCAGTCAAGCACTAATTCCGAGGCTGTATCATGAAAGAAGTAACCTGAGGGAAAGGAAGAGCTTAGATAGATGGGTGTGGCCTCTCTGCCACTTTGGCTTTGCCCTTAGTTCAAACTCTTTGCCAGTCTCTTTCAAGTTGTCAAGCACCTACTATGTGTCAGGAATTATACTAAGTACCAATGATGAAAAGAAAGGTAAAAATAATTCTTTTTTCTCAAAGATATTCCAGTCAGGAGAGTGAAGTAAAAATAAGGATTGTCTAATCAGATGTATTATGAAGCTGGGCAGAAAAATGAAAATTATCAAAATTATTTGAAATATGGATTTAGCTACACTGCAATTACCTAAGCCCTTCATCCTAAATGTATATTGTATAGTAAGACACCTGCTAAAGATGTTTGGAAACCATCACTATTGGCTAGACAATAACAAATTAAGATTTTGTTGATGAAAAAAACTGTCATTTATAAAATTTCTTATATACGATATCCCAAAGTCTTTAGGAACTTTTAAGTAATAATAATTATGAAGGAAAAATGGTTTAATACTGTCTTAAGATTTTTAGAACATCCTGTATATGCATACTTTAACACTGAAACATTTTTCTAAAATATTAAAGTTTTTCTAAAGAAAACATTTCAGCTGGTCTTGAATCCATTTGTTAAAATATGTAAAAATAGAATGTAGCATTTTGTGAAAACATTTAATTGATTGAAAGGAAAATGAAAATTTGTTAGTCAAATTTTAACAAAAATCCTTCACAAATGATGGACAGCACTGAAAAATAAGATTCATGATTTAGTATAGCCAAGAAAGTATTAATTCCACTTGAATCTATCTATAGTTATAAGGCATCTTTTTAAGCTGACGGCCATTAAAACTAAACTAAAGTTAGAACTAGCCCTTTAAAATAATATGTCATAAAGTATTAAAACAAGAATTAAAAAAAAAAATAATGAAACATAGTCAGTCCCACTGCCCTTAGTAAAACATGTTATGATTTGTAGTTTATTTCATCTTTACCTCAAACTTTTAAATTTTAATGTGTCTTATATGGTATAAAATATTTTAGCATATGAACATAATTTGTAAATTAAAAAGCAAATTTATTGGAGAGTACATGCTCATTTTTTTGATCACAGTTGTTTGGAGATGTTTGGACCCATTTTGAGGTAGGGGCTTTAGTAACTGGAGTCATGCCAAATATGAATTGTTTGCCTTGTCTTCCTGGAAAAATGATCTCTTGAGAGAATGTCAAAGGAATCACCCTATTATATGAGTCTATAAAAAGGGTTTTCATCAAGGAAACAGGGCTCCTTCTCTACTTTTCTTACAGAGAGATTGGGAAAATGGGGCAGATAGGATTGGGGAGAATTATTGCCTTTGTGTAAAAAGAAGTAGTGAACTCTCTTGTTTACCTGGATGACTTGAGCAGAGAGCCTCTGCAAGCCTTAGAATCACTCAGAAGACAACCAACAAAAAACCTCAACTTCTCTGACTAGAAGGCTAGATTCCAGGATAATACTGCCCAGTATTTCCACTCTCTTTTAATTAAGAATTTGGGTTTCAGGAATGATTTTCATAAGAACATGTAGTTTCCATGTGCATACTCCACCATTGTATTAACTGTTGCCATTTCTTGGGCCAGAAATGTACACACTCTACCTTCTGAATTATTCTCAGAAAGGAGCAAACCAAAACCATCCTGGTTTAGACTTCTAATATCCAAACTTCTCTTCAGAAAAAGGGATTTTTCAGAGCATTGTGTCCCTTGGAAAGAGATGTGGCCCCTTAAAGCTAAGAGTGATGACATAGAGAAACAAAAGTCTCTGATACTTCTTCTTTTGCCCATCCCCATTACTATAGTAATTTGTATAGTTAGCTCCAAAGTATGTTTCTATTTAGGATGATATCTTGGGATATGTAGATTGTACATATGTAGAATGGGTGGCACTGCTTCTGGAGTGATGGGTAAGAGTGGGAGCTATGTAAAATACTGAGGAAAAGAAAGATTTGTGAGAATTTTAAGATTTCTATTTCAGGCACTCCAGAATTAAGTTCTTTTATGAAAGTTCTACACACCACAGTGCTGATTAGAGTTGGAGATTTCAAAATTTCAGGGGAAAAGATAGCTAGGTGGCACAGTACATGGTGTCAGTCCTGGAGTCAGGAATATTCATCTCCCTCAGTTCAAATCTGATTTCAGACAATTTTAGCTATGTTACTTTGTGCAAGTCATTTAACTGTTTGCCTCAATTTCTCATCTGTAAAATGAGCTGGAGAAGAAAATGGCAAATAATCCTAATATCTGCAAAGAAAATCCCAAACAGGGTCTGTATCTGACAGTCTCACATATAAATGACTGAAACAACTGAACAGGAGGCAGAAATTGAAATTATTGGAGAAGCTGAAAATTGTATCAATTGCTAACAGATTACTTAAAAGTCTTCTAATTTTTTCCTATATTTCTTTATGAAATCCTGTAACTCTTGCTTTTTGTTTTTTAGCATTTATTTTGATTGAGTGAATAAAGGTTGTCCTATACTGGGAAACATTTACTACTTTGTGTGTTTATATAGGACCTTAAAATCCTGTTA